>NC_064858.1:3896985-4226985 GCF_024139225.1 Suncus etruscus | reverse complement strand
TTATATTTATTTAAGCACCATGATTATATGAAAAAGTTTCCATAAGATTATTCTTGGAATTGTTGTCTATAAAAATATTTCCTTAGGATTGTTCTGTGACTATTGCCCCACCTAGCCCTTCCAGGTGGGGGCGCTGTGGAGTTGGCAATAAATAGCTTGATGGAGAGGAGATGAGGGTGCCCTTTTTGGTCTTTTGCCAGCATGGAGGTCAAAGGGAAGATGGCTGACATGAGTTAAGATGCAGTGCTAGCTAAGAATGGCTGAATGCTTAAAAGGTTATGATATAGGCCACACATGTGGTGGATAGGGCATGAATAAAGCTGATACTTCCTGATGCCTGTCTCTGGATGAGTCTGATTCCGCTGTTCACCTAAACCTGGGACCCGCCAGCTGAATGGGGATTGCGGAGCCACGTGGCCTGGGATGGCAGAGAAATATCCCTCCATCCATCCTTCACCATCCACCACCATCGTTAATTATTTAACACTACAATTACAAACATGTTTGTAGTTGGGTTTTAGTTTTTTAAAAAAAACCACCCTCCTTCACTAGTGCAACCTTCTCACCACCAATACCCCCATTTCCTTCCTCCCCCACCCCCTGCCTGTATTTGAGACAGGCATTCTACTTCTCTCACTCACTACCATTGTCATGGTAGTTGTCATTGTAGTCATTTCTCCAACTGAATTCAACAATTTTTGTGGCGAGCTTCATACTGTGGACCAGTCCTTCCAGTCCTCATTTCTATTGTCTCTGGGTATTATCACAATACTGTCATTTATTTTTCTTAAATGCCACAGATGAGTGAGACTATTCTGTGTCTATCTCTCTCCTGACTTATTTCACTCAGCAGAAATCATTGTGATTTTCAAAGTTCTTCATAGTTGGGTTCTAGATATCCAATGTTTCAGCATCAATTCCAGCACCAGCGTCTACCTCCCTTCACCCTGATGCCCAGAGTCCACCCCATGCCAGCACCCTCCGCCACAGCCTGCCAGCATAACAGGCACCAATTTCAGTTTGGTTGTTAAAGTTTGGGTCTCTTGATTTCATTGTTGTTTACTCTGTGACTTGGATATTTAGTTCTGTCCTCCCTTAACCCCACCTAAGCACTTGAGTACCCATTACTTCTGTCCCCCATTATTTCACATTCATTTTTCTCCTCCTCCACTCAGTTTCTCTCCTTCTCACGATGGGGCTGAGTGTTCTCAACAACCCCTATTGAAGCCATTGCATTTCTTCATGTAGTTATTCTAAATACCACACAGAAGTGATGATATCTTGTATTTCTCCTTATTCTAGTTTACTTCATTTCACATTATCTCTTCCAGTTCCATTCATATTGCAGAGAACTGCATGATGGCATCATTCCTGCAAGTTATGTAGTATTCCATTGTGTATAAGTACCACGTCTTCACAATCTACTCATCTGTGGTTGGACGTCTAGGCTGTTCTAGGCCGATCTCCAATCTTAGCTCATGTTCCAAGCACTGCAGTGAACTGGGTTGTTCTCACAGCTATAGTGCTTGGTCACCCTAATAGATTGGTGCTTAGAAGTCCCATCCATGGTGCCCAGAAAACCTGGGATTGAACCAAGAACCCCAGAAGCTCAGCCCTTTAATTTGACTTCCTACATCTGCTTGTTTGATGTGGGACACCCCCACTCCACCCCAATAGCTCTCAGGGTTCATTCCTGGTGATGTGGGAACAATTTGCAGTCCTGGGGCGGGAACCCTGCATCAGTCCAGAGAGCAAAGCCTTAGCTCTGGCCTGTTGAAGTCTCTGCTTGCTTCTTACTCATCCTGGGGTAGAAATGCTCTTCACCCAGGATTCTTCCATCCCAGCCCTTCAGCTGCCGCTTGCCTCTTGGACACCTGTCATATGGAGGCGTTAGGCCTTGCCTGGCCCATAGCTGACTGCCACTCACCTCCTCAGTCCTGTCAGCTCTAGTGGACTGACCACAGATCCTTTTATCTTCTAGACAAATCTTACAGGAAGATAAAAACTGGAAGACAAACATCCAAGAGCTACAAAAAAAGGTACTGCGGGTTCTGGTTTTGATTTTTTTTAATTAAAAAAACTTTTTTTTATTTCTAAGATTGGGGGTTAGGGTTAGGGTTAAGGTTGGGGCTAGGTTGAAGATTAGAGTTCTTGATTTTGTTTTTAATTGATTTCACTTACTTTATTTTACTTTTGGCTTGGGGCCACACCCAACAGTCCTCAGGGCTTACTCCATGCTTTGTGCTCAGGAATTACTCCTGGTGGTACTTGGAGGATCCTTTGGGATGGTGGAGATTAAACCCAGGTCAGCTGTGTGCCAGGAAAATGCCCTCCTCTCTGTACTATTGCTCTGGCCTCTGATTTAATTTTTACGTTAAAAAATATTTTTTTTGAATTCAGGGGCCATACCTGGAAGTACTCAGGGTTACTCTTGGCTCTCTATTCAGGGATCACTCCTGGCTGGCTCAGGATTCCCTGTGGGATATCAGAGATTGAAGCAGGTCAGCTGTGTGCAAGACAAATGCCCTCACCACTGTGCTATTGCTCAAAGGTTTTGAAGGCTGAGACCCTACATACAGTGAAGTTTCTTGGCTTCATGCATGTTCATGTCCATGGTGGGATGGAAGTGCTAGTGGACACATAAAATTGTGGAGGGTCACAGGACCACCCATAGAATTGTGGAAGGTCATGTGGGTACCCATGGAATTGTGAAGGTCATGAGCTGTCTCCTGTTCCCAGCACAGGATATCCGACAAGGCTCTTCTGGCCAAATGCTTGCTGGTTTTGGGCTTCGTGGTCTTCATGTTTTTCCTCAACTCTTTTTTCCCCGGAGTTCATCTGGATCTGGGTGAGTCTCGTCTTTTTAATCAGCATTTTTTTTTTGAAAGGTTTGCAGCTGCCTTCGAAGTCTGGGAGGACTTGGCAGGGCATGAGGAGGGTAGCAGGGAGGAGACTTGGAAATATCGGGAAACTGTGTGGGCTGCAGTGTGGGAGATATGAGGAGAGAGACAGAAAGGGAGATGAGAGAGGGAAAGAGGAGAGAAAGAGAAGAGAGAAGACAGGGAGAGAGGAGAGAAATGAGGGAAAGGAGAGAAAAAAGAGAGGAAAAGGGAAGAAAAGAGATAAGGAGAAAGCAAAAGGTGGACAGAGAGAAAGAGAAAGAGAAGAGGAAAGAGATAGAGATAGAGATGGAGAGAAAAAGAACAATGGCTGTATTTCCTTCTCTAGCTTTATTCTTTTTTTTTTTTTTTTTTTTTTTTGGTTTTTGGGCCACACCCGTTTGACGCTCAGGGGTTACTCCTGGCTATGTGCTCAGAAATCGCCCCTGGCTTGGGGGGACCATATGGGACGCCGGGGGATCGAACCGCGGTCCTTCCTTGGCTAGCGCTTGCAAGGCAGACACCTTACCTCCAGCGCCACCTACCCGGCCCCTCTAGCTTTATTCTTTAACCCTCTAATTCTACTGGCCAGCCTGGTTCTGAACCAAGTTTTTTTTTTCTTTTTTCTTTTTTTTATTATGACTTTATTTAAACACCATGGTTACAAGGTTGATCAGAATACAATTGTTTTTTCCCCATAGTTCCAAAGTTGTTCATGATTTCATTTCAGTCATGCAATGTGTAACACCCTTCACTAGTACACATTTCCCATCATCATTATTCCCAGTTTCACCCTTGCCTATCTCTAGGGCAAATATTTTACTCTCTCTCTCTCTCTCTCTCTCCCCCCCCCCCCCCATTTTGGACACTGTGGATTGCACTATTATTACTGAAGGGGTATCCTGCATATCACTTTCCCTCCTTCCAGCATCCAGTTCTTGACCAGAAGGATCATTCCCAACTCATTGTCACAGCAATCCCTTCTCTGTCCTTACCTCCCTCCCCACTCTTTGTGACAGGCTTCCTCCTTGGACTGGTCCTCCTGGCCCTCATCTCTATTGCCTCTGGATATTAATACCATACTAGTTTTTGCTTTTATCTCCTACAAGTGAGTGGAGCTCTGTTCTTTATCTCCACGGGGAGTTGATCCACGGAAACTCCTGATTCACTGATGATACTAAGGACTATTCCAGAGCCAGAGGGGCTCAAGATGTGGCTCTTAATTACTTTGAGCAAATAACATTGAGACATTATTGTTGCTGTCAGTGCAGTTTTTTTAATTGCCCTCCAGATAGAGTGTCATTTTACCTTATAAACTTTTCATCATGACAAGAAAGTTAGGAGGTCATTGCAAATCCCATCAATCTTGTGTTTTGAATTAATTAGGGGTATTCACAGATTGTAATGTTATTAAGATTCCACTTGAAAATGCCAGAAAAATCAAGATTTGCATTTTTGGTGGCATTTGGCAAGAGGATATCAGTGATGGTTGGAACATTTAAAAATCCACCTTTAACTGTGAGGACCATAGCTCATTTATTTCCACCTACAAAGGCTTGACTTTTTTAGTAAGACATAAACTGCTTTTGTTTTTGTTTTTGTTTTATGGTTTTTGGGCCACACCCTGTGACGCTCAGGGGTTACTCCTGGCTATGCGCTCAGAAGTTGCTCCTGGCTTCTTGGGGGACCATATGGGACGCCGGGGGATCGAACCGTGGTCCGTCCTAGGCTAGCGCAGGCAAGGCAGGCACCTTACCTCCAGCGCCACCGCCCGGCCCCATAAACTGCTTTTGTATGATTGTGGCATCAAGGATGGAAAAGGGTCTTTTTTATTCCTGCTCTGATTTTCACTTAGGCTTTGTACATGCATGCATCTGGGCCACTTAACATGATATGGGAGAAAGTCAGGTTGAATAAGAGAAAAGTTTGGTCCCTGCTAGTTGTAGGCCAGGATTGAAGGGCTGAGATTGGGCAGGAGAAAAATGGGTTCATCGGATGCTGGGGTGTTGGGGTGTTGGGGGTGTCTGGGGTCCTGGTTGGGGAAGTGTGTTTTGGTAGAGGCCTTTGGATCGGTCCTCATTTGTCTTCTAATTAGATGTCTCTCTATTGGTTCCTTTGGTTTTTCTGTTAAACAGATGTTTCCCCATTGTCTGGGAAATAAGGCTTTCTCCCCCATAGGGGTGGGCTTTGTTTTTCCCAATAAAGGCTACTCAAGAGGCCTGGAGGAGGAGCTACCATCTTGGCTCGTGGTTCCAAGTGGTGGAGCAATTGGCTTGTGGGTAAGCAGCTTGCGGTGTGAGTCTCTGGCATGCTCTTCCTTCCCAACCATGTGTGCATTATTTCCTGCACCAGAATTGCTGCCAGACCCACGTCTCTTGTCCTACCTGGACATGAGCATGGGGATCCCTCTCCCTCTGGGGATAGTGGAACACACAACCCACCATTCAATAGTATGTTAGCAGGGAGTTCTGGAAGTGAGTCATCAGAAAGACCAGCCAGGCAACTTCTGGCATCTTCTTGAAGGTTTTCTGATAGCTCTAGCTGGCCCTAGTTTGATGGATTGGAGCCTTCCTTTGCCACTGTCTTGGTGACTGGTTTCCATGATGGTCTGAGATGATTCTGGGCAAGATTCCCCTCTTTGATTTTATGGATGGTTGGATTTGTGTCCTCATCAGAGGACTCTCTATTACCTTCGGAAATGTATTTATTAAGTATTATTGAGTAATAATAATGATGCGTCCTTCATCCTGGGATTTGTGGTGGGGGCTGTATTTGGGTTCAGTTAGCCAATAAGGGTCAGCTCCCCACCCCCCAGTGCATTCAGGATCAAGTACATTCCCCCTAGCTGATGACCAGGAAAGAAAGGATCCCAGGTTGATGACTAGAGACATTTTATTGCATTTCTGCAATGCTTATATAGGACAAGAGGAGATGGAACACTTCCAGGGTGGCAGAGTCAGGGACATAGCAGAAGCATAGCCAAGGGGGGAGTGAGGCACCAGGAAGATGATAAGCATAAATAATGGGACTTAGGCATGTCTCAGGGGCAACACAGTTGGCAATAGAAGAGACCTGTAGGGCTGTGGGTCATCTCTCCCTTAACTAGAGCTCTCTAAGGGTAAAGGGACAGTTGGAGTCCAGCCTGAAAGCATCCACAAATCATGGGAGACAGCACCCCTCTTTGTGCTGCCTTTCCCATCTTTGGAGCTGTGCCTCTAGGAGAATCCCCAGAGCAGTTGTTCTATGTGGAATATCAGGGAGTTCCATTTGCCAAGTGGTTTGGGAACAGTGTCATGGTGGGGAAGTGTCATAGGTGGGGAAGGGATCCAACACATGACAATATCATCCATTTCCATTGATTGGTTGCATCGGTAGTAAGTGCTGGTGCTTTGAAAGGAACATTATTCAGAAGAGTAGGTCCAACCGGATCTACTGCAACATCTACAGACAGATGTGCTATCATTACATTTTTATTCCATTACGTTTAGAGCACAGCTGGGGTAGATCTAGAAGTTTCCATTAGGGAAATGGTGGCCTCAGTCTCCAGCTGCAAGGGAACTGAGTCCTGTCAAACAGCCAGATTAACAAAGAATTGTTTTCAACGACCTCTGGAAGGTCATGCAGCTCTGAGGACCTCTTGTGTTTGTCTCAATCCGATCCGAGCAGAGTCCTTCTGACATTGGAAAATACTCATAGAGCTGCCTATAGCAGCTACAGGAAGTACCATATTTTTTGCCCTATAAGACACATCTAATCATAAGACACACATAGGTTTTAGATGAGGAAGACAAGAAAAAAGATATTCTAAAGCAAATGATGCAATTTGAGATGCTGTCGTCAGGAGATGGCAGCTGGGAAAAACCAGCCTGTGAGGCCGAAGTATATTTACAATATGCCTGTCCACAGCTGGTTAAACACATTTACCAAACTTTTTTTAAACATCGAAAAATAGAAAAACTATTTTAATACTTTTCTGTTAATACAAAAAATAAGAGTTGCAGCGGAGATCAAAAAGTCTTAAATGAAAGCTCTATTTGTGATGGTGAAAGTGTGTTAACCTGATTGCTCATGCTATGTGGTATGTCTGTGCAAGAAAGGGGGTGCTACACTGTGGATGTCAAGTGGTCAGTAGATGCTCTCCTCACCTACACTCAGACTTCACCTCCTTGCGGTATTTGTTCCATAAGACACCACAGACATTTACCCCCATCTTTTTTTGAGGGAAAAAGTGCATCTTATGGTACAAAAAATACGGTAAGTGCTCACTTGATAGGTCTGGGCATCTAGATGCCACCACCACCATATTATTGATTTTTGTCATTTTTATCTGCTCACAGTTTGTGCTCCTCAGCATGGCCAAGATTTTCCAGTCTTGCTGATCTCACAGAGCCAACTTTGGATATCATTGACCCTCTCTCTCATTTTTCTATTTTCTGTTTCATCAATTCCTGCTACATTCTTTATGATCACTTTATTTCTCCCCCTGGATTTATACACAGTGCCCAGCAAAATACAAATCAAGAGAGAATTTGAACAGAAAGGTCATAAATGAAGATCCACAGGGGACAAATAAGCATATGGGAAGATACTTACCATCATTAATCATGAAGAAAATAGGGCCACTTTATACCCATGGGAATGTCTGCAATCAAAAAGACGCCAAGTAGAATTCTCCTACACTGCTGTAGGAGAACATATTACATATTAAAAATTTATTATATCATGCGTATATATTTTATAAATATTATAGTAATATGATGTTATAATTGAATAATTGGGATTAATATGTAATTAATCAGACCTCATGTTATAATTAATAGTATTAGGATTAATCATAATTAAACTTATAATGACATGATTAATATTCATAATATAATTAAATTCTATATCATACATGTATATATAATATATAAGATCCTATATAATGTATTAAATAATAAAATAATTACATATTAAAATTAAAAATATTAAATGATACAACTTTTCTCCCAAAAGTACACAATTTTGCTATTCCTTAGAGCAAATATTTCATAATATTATTAACTTTTGGGTAAGTATTTACTGGAGGGAACAGAAAGCATATATACGTATGTCCCTCTGAGAAGTTTGAGATTGTGCTCCCTTGTACTTGTCAAACACTTATATCAAGGTAGTCCTCTATTAGCCAGAAAAAAGGTCTCGTCTGCTGGCATGACCAGGAATTGGCACAGTACAGAACACATGGGAACGATTCACCTTCCAAGGTGGAAGAAGCTATAAAGAATTGAGCTGGCTGAAAGTAGCGATGCAAACACACTCTATGGGTCATTTGTGGGAAATAAAACATCCCAGTGAGTAGAGGAACAAGTGAACCATTTTATTTGCTGGGGGTGGCGGGGGGGGGGGGGGGCGGAAAGGGGCTGGTAGAGATGATGTTCTTTTTCTTTATCTGAGGTAGGCTTTATGAGCACACACACAAACATACATTTCTTGGAATGCTGATTGCACATTTTCACCCCAAGCATTTAGCAGAGTAGGAATCATCCTGCGTACAGGCCCAAAGCCATGAATGAGAAGATGAAAACCATCACCTTAAATTGGGCTGCATTTGCAAGCCAACATGTAATGTGTTTGCTTTCAGGGTGGATTGCTATCCTGGGTGCCCTCTGGCTGCTGATTTTAACCGATATCCCAGACTTTGAGATGGTCCTACACCGAGTCGAATGGGCGACGCTCCTGTTCTTTGCCGCACTCTTTATTCTCATGGAGGTAAATGTCTACAATGTGATCTGTGACCGGACTTTCATATTTCATAACTTATTGAGTCACCAAAGATGGCCTGCCTTTTATTTCCACATATTCACTAGAGGAAATGGAGTCTGATAAAATAATCTAAAAGATTATATTTTATAAAAGATTATATACTTTAAATATATTAGGTTTTATTTAATATTATTTACTTATTTAGATTTACTCCATACATATTTAATTTCATATATATTTTATTTATATAATTATATTGTATATTGCTATATTGCATGTAATAACAAATGATTATATTAGAGCATTTTATGTAAGTTATACTATATCATTCTATTAAATATATTTAATACATAATATATAAACAATATAATAATATTAATATTTAATAGTTTATAGGAACATAAACTACTATAATGTTATGATATTAAAATATCATTTTTAAAATATATAACATATTTTATAAACTATCATATACAATAGCCTGATAAAAGAAAATGAGTGCTAAAATAATTTTATTGGACTGATTATTTTTCTTACATTATCTTTATGGCTTGTAAACTTACCCTCATGTCATTCACTGTGAGGTAGAAATTTTTGCTCTAACCTGAAGTTGGAGCAAAATGATGCAACCCAATAAATGGACAGGGCTAAGAATATTCTTTCTATCGAGGTAATAAAGTTACTTATAAAATCCCTTTCACGTGGTTTGTAGCATTAGAGGAAGTTTTTGATTATCATGGGAAAAATTGCCATAGAAAGAAATGAATAACATTCGTGACTTTACTGTCAGCGCTTGTGACAGAATTATTATTTTCAACATGGATTTCTAGACATGTGTCAGTCTCAAATATAAGTTAGTAGAAAATCAAAAATTACTAAGTCCCAAAGCAGGGATCCTCAAATTATTATTTTTTAGTTTTTGGGTCACACTCAGCAGTACATAGGGTTATTCCTGGCTCTGTGCTCAGAAATTGCTCCTGGCAGGCACGAGGGACCATATGGGATGTAGGGATTCGAACCACAGTCCATCCTGGATCAGCTGTGTGCAAGGCAAACATGCTTCCGCTGTGTTATCTCTCTGGCTGCATGGGATCCTCTTAAACAGGATGCCAGTTCACTGTCCCTCAGACCAATGGAGGGCCAGACTGTAGTTTAAAAAAACTATGGGGGCCAGAATGATAGCACAGAGGTAGGATGTTTGCTTTGCACGTGGCCAACTGGGACCACCATGCCAATGCCTCATGCTAATTGCTTTCAGTTGCTTAAAAGCTATACTCAGTATTTTTTTGGGGGAGAGGGAACACCCAGCATCACTTAGGGCTCGGCTCTGTGCTCAGAAATCACTCTGACAGGCTCGTATGGGGTGCTGGGAATCGAACCTGGGTCCATCCTGGGTCAGCCACGTGCAAGGCAAATGCCCTGCCTACTGCTGTGCTATCACTCCAGCCCCTATATTCAGTTTTTATTCTTTTTTGACTAACTTCTACAATTTTTCTCTAGGTGTTTTTTTTTTTTCACATTTGTATGTAAAACATTTCTTTTACAAGATTAAGGACTTTCTGAGTGCAGCCAGGAGTAACTTTTTTGGGTGTGACCCCCCCAAAATAAACAAAAACAAAAATTAAAAAAAGATCATGCAGTTGTGTGGTTGACCTCAGTTCGATCCCTGACACTGCATAGAGTTCCTTGTGCCTACCATGTATGGTCTCTGAGCACAGAGCTAGGAGTAAGGCCTGAGCACCACCAGGAGTGATCCCTGAGCACAGACCCAGGAGAAAACCTCATCGATGCTGGGCGTGTGTCGCCCCCCCCCCCCAAAAAAAAAAGAAATATTTATCTCTAAGGCTAGCAATAGAAATATTGTTTTTCTGTCTTTGTTTTTGTCTTTGCGAAGGACTTGACAGGAAATCATTTTTTAGGGGAATGTGTGAGAGGGTGTTTTGGACTCTGCTGTGGCTAAATGAGGGTGTGGAGTGGTCATTCCAGATGCCCCTGAGCATCCAGCCTAGAGGCAGTACATGAGCAGATAATAGCATCTCTGTTGGAACAGGCCAGCAGCATCAGGCTCTGTGCTCAGAAATTACTTCCAGCAGGCTCAGGGGACCATATGGGATGTTGAGGATCAAACCTGGGGAGCATTCTTCTTATTTTTTGTTTTACCATCTACAAATAACACTTCATTGCCATCTTGCTCAGTGATTTTTGTTTTTGTTTTTGTTTTTTTGTTTTTTGGGTCACAGCCAGTAGTGCTCAAGGGTCACTCCTGGCTTCACACTCAGAAATAGCTCCTAGCAGGCTCAGGGGACCATATGGGATGCCAGGATTCGAACCACCGTCCTTCTGCATGCAAGGCAAACACTCTACTCCATGCTATCTCTCTGGCCCCATTGAATTTTTCAACTTTATTGAGAGATAGTTGACACATTCTATTCTATGTAAGTTAACCAGACTACACAGATTTTAGTATAGTTGCATAATTGTCTTTTTTTTTTTTTTTTTTTTTTTTTTTTTTTACATTTTGGGTCACACTGGTGGTGCTCAGGGGTTACTCCTGGGTCTATGCTTAGAATTTGCTCCTGGCAGACTCGGGATATGGGATGCCAGGAATTGAACCAGGATCCATCCTGTGCTGGCCACTTGCAAGGCAAACACCCTATAACTATTCTATTGCTCTAGTTGCAGAATTATCTTATGCAACCAACTAGATTGAAAGCCTTAAAAACAAAACAAAACAAAACAATGAAACATTGTCCAGCATTGGTTTTCTCCTCTGAACCCAGAGATCAAGCGTAGAAAGAGAATCATGTATGTAGCCTGTGTGTTGACTGTGGGAGTCTGTCTCAGTGTGTTTACTCAACTGGAAATGGCTATGGCTTCTATATCTTGTGCATGTTCTGTGTTGACCTTCGCCTTGTGTTGAAGAAGGTGGTAAATGTTGGAATTTTCTTTTTTCTTTTTTTGGGTGTTCAGGGTTGACTCCTGTTGCTCTCTGCTCAGGGGTCACACCCCTGTAATAGACTTTGGGGGGAACCATATAGATGCTGGGGATTAGATGCAGGCCAGCAAGTGCAAAGCTATCACCCTATACACTGTATTGGGCCAATCTAAAGCCAGTGGCTTTGAGCCAATTTTAGTTTTATGAAAACCGCTTCAATCAAGATACTGGGATTGACCCTGTTTCTCACAATAATTTGCATGTGTCCATGAGAACCTCTGTTTTTTGCCTGGCAGTGCTTGGGGGATCCTATGGGATGCTAGGGATTGAATCTAGGTTGGTTGTATGCAAGGCAAATGCCCTCCCGACTGTGCTATTGCTTTGGTCTCTAAGTTGAGGGTTTTTTGTTAATGTTGTTTTTGGGCCACACCTGGCAGCTCTCAGGAGTTACTCCAGGCTCTGTACTCAGAAGTCACTCCTGGCAGGCTATGAGAACCATGTTAGATGCTGGGAATGGAACTTGGCTCCATCCAGGTTGGCCAGATGCAAGACAAACACCCTATCACTGTGTTATCTCTCTGGCCCCTTGGGTGTCCCTTTCTGATGTGATTTCAACACTGCCCCAGCCCTGTGGACTGACATTTTAATCCTTACTCTCTTTCTTCTAGGCCCTGGCACACCTGCACTTAATAGAATACATTGGGGAACAAACTGCCTTGCTCATAAAGGTACGTTCTTTGCTATACTCAGAGGGAACATGAGCCCAAACACTGTCCCTTTGATTTTTTTTGGAAGGGGGTTTGGGGACCACACCTGTGGTGGTGCTCAGGGCTTACTCCTGGCTCTGTGCTCAGGAATCACTCTGTAGCTTGGGGGACCCTTGGGATATCAGAAATCTAACCTTGTCTGCCACATGCGAGGCAAACACCCTCTCCACTGTCTGCCACAGTTTTAGATAGAACCTGTCCAAGATGGGGCAGTGGGGCATCGGGTTACTAAAGGGTTTCTACACTCTGACACTGCCTACTGGCCGTGTGAGGTGTGATTGGGGAAAGGGCTCTCTCTCTAACCTATCCCAGATACTTCAGGATGGACAGGCAGAGGTGAGGGGCTATTGTTTGGTGGGGGTAGGGGAGCCTGGCATGTGGGGGGAGAGAGAGAGACAGAGAGAGAGAGAGAGAGAGAGAGAGAGAGAGGTTGTGGTCACTATGTGGTCCCAATCCCTGAGTCCTTTGTCTCATCCTAGAGAATCCTAAATTCTCCCTCTGTCTACTGATCCCGGATCTTCCCTCTATCCTATCCTAGAGAGTCCTGAGTCTTCCCTCTGTCCCTGTCCATGGACCCCATGTCCCCCTTTGCAGATGGTCCCAGAGGGTCACCGTCTGGCAGCTGCCATCATTCTGGTGATCTGGGTCTCTGCCATCGCCTCCTCCCTCATCGACAACATCCCCTTCACAGCCACCATGGTGAGTCCTGTGTCCCCACTAGCTCAATTTCACTCAGTTGGGAGAAACAGTCAAGCAGAGCCTTGGGCTCAGCTGTGGGGCCCATCTGATCTGATGGGCTGCTACCCTCATAGAAAAAGGGCATCTGACTATTGCTATTATTGTTATTATTATTAAAGTATAGAGTTAATGAGTCAGATTCTTGGGCTGGTGCCCCCAACATCTTTCTTTTGGTAGCTCTGAGCCATGTGTTTTCAGGTTCAGGCAGATTCTGACCTGGTTGCAGACCATTCCAGGTTGGGGACCATTCCAGGCCCTCACATTCTCTCAGCCCAGTCTTCTGCTCCTCCATCTGCTGTCATAGTGTTAGCTGGGGCCTTGGACTGGTGATGCTAGCACCTCCTGTTCTCTCCCCAGGTCCCTGTGCTCCTGAACCTGAGCCAAGACCCCGAGGTCAGCCTGCCCACAGCCCCCCTCATGTACGCCCTGGCCCTGGGTGCCTGCCTGGGAGGTAAGAGGGTGCTAATGGGCATGTGAAGGGCAACATGGGTTTGGGGGAGCAGAAGGAAACCTGGGGGTGATTCTAGCCTGAGCTTTGGGCTTGTGTTTAGATTTTGGTTTTGGGGACCATGGTGCTCAGGGATGACTCCTGGCTCTGCTCCAGGGGTCCTGCCTGCTGGGACTCAGCGACCATGTGACTCGGAACTGATCTGAGGCCTCTGGCATGCAAGATACGTGTCTCCAGGCCTGCACTGTCCAGTCTGTGAAGACTGTGCGCTGGGAAATAAAACCCAGATGTGACTCATTGCACAGTTGAAAACATCCAACCAATGCACTCATCCATCCAAAGCTTTCCTGGTTGCATCTTGGGGCCCTCTACCTTTACTTCTTCACCAGTACTTATGGAACCTTCAAAGATTTCTTCTGTCTTTCTGGGGTTTGGGTCTCTTCTGGTTTCACAGCGATGCTCAGGGATTACCCCTGACTCTACATTTATTCCTCCTAGTATTACTCTTTATTTTTAATTTTATTTTGGGGGGGGCACACCCAGGAGTTACTCCTGGCTATGTGCTCAAAAATCGCCATGGCTTGGGGGGACCACATGAGAAACCGGAGGATAGAACCATGGTCCATCCTAGGCTAGCATTTGCAAGGCAGATACCTTACCTCTAGCGCCACCTCTCTGGCCCCTTGTTTTATTTTTGCTTTTGGTCACACCCTGTGGCACTCAGGGGCTACTTCTGGCTCTGCACTCAGAAATCGCCCCTGGCAGGCACGGGGGACCATATGGGATGCCGGGACTCAAACCACCATTTGTCCTGAATCTGCTGTGTGCAAGGCAAATGCCTTATCACTATACTATCTCTCCAGCTCCTCTTCCCGGTGTTCTAAGTTTTTACTTTGAGGCCACACCTGGTGGTGCTCAGGGACTATGCTTGGCTGTGCACTCAAGGGACCATGTGGAATGTGTTGGAGATTGAACCTGGTCAGCTGCAAGCACTGCTGGCCAAAAATGTCCGATTTTTTTTAAGAGGGTCACATCCAGCAGTGCTCAGGGGTTACTCCTGGCTCTGCACTCAGGAATTTCTTGCTGGCAGGCTCAGGGGACCCTATGGAATGCTGAGGATTGAACCTGGGTTGACCACTTGCAAAGCAAACACACTACCCGTTATGCTATCTCCTCTCCAGCCCTGAAAGTATACTATTTTCTTTTCTTTTGCTATTTGGGCCACACTGGGCGGTGCTCAGGGCTAACTCCTGGCTTTGTGCTCAGGAATCACTCCTGGCAGTGCTCAGGGGACCCTATGGGATGCCAGGGATCAAATCTAGATCTTCCTTGTGCAAGGCCAGCTACCTCCTCAATGTGCTGGGGCTCCAGCCTTCCTGTCCCCCGTTGTTCCCCCAGGGAAGGGCCCTTCCCACTGTGCCGACTGACCCCAGGGGCAGTGTGGACTCCCTGAACAGTGCTTGCTCTCCTTGGCCCTGCCCATTCACCGCCTCCAGCTTAGATGGCTGCTTTCCCACCCCTGAGAGCCCCAGATGGAAGGAAGTGGAGGTTCCTGCAGACGCCTGGAAAAGTGACTTTGTCTCCACCCTGTTTCAGGGAACGGGACGCTGGTGGGAGCTTCTGCCAACGTGGTGTGTGCGGGCATCGCGGAACAGCATGGCTATGGCTTCTCTTTCATGGAATTTTTCAGGTACTGCAGCCTCTGTGTCAGCCCTGTGCCAGCCCTCAGAGTACTGCGCCCTGAGAATCTCCAGAGAACAGCAAAACCGGCCACATGAGCTAGAGAGTCTTGTAGAGTCACTCCAGGGTCCAATAGTCTGGGGGCTGTTGCTGGGGCAGTTCCTTGCAGATAGTAGGCAGGCCAAGGGGAAAATTCCCCCCTGGAAGATTCTGGAATCTCCAGAAGATTCCTGGGGGTGTCTGTGAGCATCCCCCATTTTAGTGCCAAGGGGGTCCAAAGCCAAGACCACTGGTCCCCACTGAAAGGGCTTTGAGAGGGGAGTCTGGAGGGTCCCATACCTCTTACCTCCCTCATTCCAGGTCGTCTGTCTTTCCATTTTTGATTTGCTGACTCCCGGTGTCTCTGACCATAGAAATGTGTATTTAAAAAGAAAATATACCCAGTAATTCAAGGCAAAGAGAACTCCTAATTTGGGGTCCTAGAAATAACTATGATATGATGAGGAGGATGTTTGCATGTGGCTGATCCTCAGCATCCCATAAGCAATTCCAGAGCAATGCCTGGTATGATCCCTGAGTCCAGAATGAGGAGTCAATGCTGAGAACCACCAGGTGTGACCCTCAAAACCAAACCAGAAAAAAACCCAAACAACCCTGTCCTAAATTGTTATTCCCTTGTGCTCTCCTCCCTGGGAAATTAAGAGCAGATTTTGCACACCAAAAGGCCATTTCTTCCCTATTCTTCTTTCTGACCATCCTGTAACTGAACCTCCTTTGTCTGGCCTTTCTGTTTGACTGCACCCCTGTCTTCTTCCTGGAGTCTGAGGTATCCCTCTACTGAGGAATAGTCGGGGCCATGAGCAACATCCTCATAGAAACCCTTGGTTTCAGTCTGGATGATCCAAAGAACCTCTTTGTAAAGCACAATTGTGGACAAGGTTTGATGGTTTCAGAATCTAGCTGCCTATGCCCAGATTCCAAAAATTTCCAATCCGTACCTCTCTGGGATCACAAGCTCCCACTCCACCCCCAAAGCTCATATCTATGGACAAAATCTCTACTTCTGGGGGTCTGAGAGATAGCACAGCGGTAGGGCATTTGCCTTACAAGCAGCCGATCCAGGATGGATGGTATTTCAAATTCTGGCCTCCCATATGGTCCCCTGAGCTTGCTAGGAGCGATTTCTGAGCAGAGAGTCAGGAGTAACCTCCGAGCGTGGCCCGGTGTGACCCAAAAAGCAAAAAACAAAAAAACCAAAACCAAAACCAAACAATTCTACTTCTGGCGATTCTTGCTATTTGTTGTTTTCCTGGACTATAGATATCTATAGAGATCTTTCAGGATTTATCATAGACTCTTAAAATGGCACAAAATTATAAATCAATGATAAAGTGATTTTTTTTTTTTGGTTATTGGGCTACACTTGGCCACGCTCAGAGGTTACTCCTGGCTCTCTGCTCAGAAATCACTCCTGGCAGGCTCGTGAGACCGTATGGGATGCCGGGATTCAAACCACCTTCACTCTGCATGAAAGGCAAACGCCCTACCTCCATGTTATCTTGCCAGCCCCAAAGTGGTCATTTTTTAGAAAAAAACATTATAGGAATATAAATAAACAAACCTAATGGTATGACTAATTCTATATTAGTACATTTTAAATATACATAAACTAGGTAAATCCTATAGCCATACATTTAGGAAGAATAAGAAGAGGAAAGCTAAGAAAATTTGAAGGGAAAATCTTAATAGGTCTATAACAGTATAAAATTGTGTTTCATCCTAAAAGGATGACTATTATGTTAGAAAATGGCCTGTGGTAGATAAGGCTTAAGTAAAAGGTTGAAATAAAGATTGTGGAAAAGATTGTAATAAAAATTATTATAGCTATAACAAGGCACCTGAATAGACAATGAACATTTACTCTAAGTGAAACATTAATTCATTATTGAAAAATATATAAAAATCTAAAAAATATATAAAAATCCCTTTTATTTTCCTGGAATACCATATAATTTCATTTTAATTTCTGGCATGATTTGTTTTTTATTTGCTTTTGCTCTGATTTCCCCTTGGTTTTGTACATTGTTAGGTTTGGATCTATACTGAAGATTTTTTTTCCTTTGGTTTGTTTGTGTTTTCAAATGTCTCCGGACTTATTTAGGATGTAAAACTCTCTGAGGCAGAGAGCACTGTAGTTCTTTCCTTTTGTTTTAGTTCATACTTGACTTCATGGAGAAAACTTGATCAGCCGCTGTGTGTGGATTATTACAATGAGAATCTCATGTTTCTTAGTGAAATCTGCCCTCAACCTTGGAGTTCACCAAGGAGGCTGCCCATGGGGCATACTCAAACATTCCTAGGCTAGGAGCTTTCTCTGTGCTGGGACACTGGGCCTACCTGACTGAATAGGTCTCTTTCTTCTTGTCTTCATGATGTTTCTGGTCCTTTTTATCTTCCATCACTCTATACTTATGCCCTTCATAGTTCCTATATCACACCTGCACACGTATCTTCCCTGTCCCTTGAGTGTCCATTTCAGTCCTTTCACACTTGGGCTTGAAGGCCCAGGAGTTTTGATTTCAGTATTTTAAAATTTGTTATTATTAATATTATTATTTGGTTTGGGGCCACATCCCCCTGTGCTCAGGGATGACCCCTGACTCTGCACACAGTGGTCACTCCTGGCAGGCTCAGGCATACCGGGGTTTGAAAAGGCATGCAGGGCAAGCACCCAACGAGCTGTCCCCTGAATCTGGCTCCCACCCCTGATTTCAGTATTTTTACACTAAGGATAGGTTTTGCTCATTGAAAGGGTTATTTTTTTGCTCAACTCTCAGACTTTTACTTCTTTTTTATTTTTTCATGAAGTTTCACAGATCTTTGAGCTCTCTAGAGAGAGCTCAAGACCTGGAGAGACAATCCTATGGAAAATTAGTGTTTATTCTTGGCGGCTCAGAAAGGAGAAATTTGTGCTCTCTGCATTCTAGTTATGTGCAGGCCTGGGAGGGATGTGCTATTTTATTTCTGCTTCTTACTGTACTGCTGAGTTTCTTCAGAGTGGTGTGGAGAGATTGGAATTTGGATCGCTGCCATCTTGGAAGTCCCCTGCTCTCCTCACTCTTTTCTCCCTGGGATATTTTGACCTTTTTTTTTTTTTTTTTGGTGCTGAATGTAGAAGTGGGTTTGACTTGTTCTCTTTGGAAGGAATCATTTTCTGAGTAGAGTTGAGGCTTTTTTTTATTTCCATACTAGAAAGTAACTTAGTTCACCGTGACACTCTTCCATGATGAATTCTTCCACTCAGTGGAACCCTCCATGAGATGCTCCCCCAGACATTTCTCAATGAACATCTCTCCACAGACACTTCTCCATGGATGCTCCTTCGGGAGACACTCTTCCACAACACTCCTCCACAGATATGGTTCCATGGATTCTCCTCCAGAGAAATTCCTCCATGAGAGACTCCTTCACACACATTCCACAGATATTCTTCCACAGACATCTCCACAGACATTCCTCCATGAGATACCCTTCCACCATTTTCCTCTAGACACCCTTCCACAGACACTCCTCCATTAGAGACTCCTCCATAGACACCTCCCCACAGACATTCCATGATGAGAGACTCCTTCACAGACACTTTGCCATAGATGCTCTTCCATAGACACTTCTCCATGAGAGCTTCCTTTATACACATTCCTGCACAGGTATTCTCCAATGAGACTCCTCCACAGACACTCTTTCATAGACATCCCTCCATAGATTGTCCTCCATGATATTTCCCCCACAGCCTTACTCCATAGACACCCCTTCACAGACACTCCTCTATGAGAGACTCCTCCATAGACACTTCTCCATAGATGCCCTTCCACAAACACTCCTATATGAGAGATACAGATACTATTGCACTGATCCACAGATATTCTTCCATAGATACTTCTCTAAAGACATTCTTACACATAGACTTCTCCATGAATACTCCGTGGAACACTTTTCTGTGAGCTCCTCCTATTGTTACTCTATAGTTAACAATAGTTACTCTATTGTTACTCTATAGATACTCCTTTATAGGTACTCTTTCAGAAACATTCTTCTAACTCTTCCATAGATATCCCTTCACAAAACACACCATTTTGGCCACACTTTCGCAAGACATCCTTTATGTATATCCTTCAATGTGCATTTTTCTATGGACATTCTTACATAGATGCCATTCCACAGACACTTCATTGGGAAACTTCCATGGACACTTCTTCATGGGTTATTATTATGGAAAACACTTGGATAATTCTCCATGGCTACTCCTTCAGGAATGCTCATCTGTTGTTAAGTCACATCCTGCCCAAACCAAAGGTGTTCCCCCAACCTCTTTCTTTTCACCAAGATTTGTGACTTGTAAAAAGTCCATCTTGATCTCACTTGATCCTCTCCCTCCTAATTGGTTAAGAAAGAGGTTTTCATTTGGCTTGGTATCCTGTGAGAGAGACCATGAGGTGAGGAGCCACCCAGATCCATGATTCTCTCCTTCCTGGCTTGGAGTATTAATTATTTGCATGCTACCCTGCTTCAGACTGGTCCATTCAGGGTTGGAAATATACGCATGGCATGATTTCACAAATGGCACCTGAACAGGGACCCAGAGACTTGAGAAAACCCAAACGATAGTGAGTGACTTGACCCTCTGGTGGATAATCACCATGATGGCCCCCTCGAGCTGGACTGAGTATGCAATGCCTTTCACTGAAACATTGGTGCTCATGGTTCCTTCTCTGAATAGCTTCGTGCTGCTCTGATTCATCTACCTGCATTTTTCACTCTGGACTGTATGTGCCAGGCTTCCTACAGATTTTCCACAGACACCCCAATAGAAAACTTCTCCATGGACACACCTCCACAAGTAATCACCCATGGCACTCCATGGACACTCTGGTAGGAATCTCTAGGAGCCTTTCTGCATGGAGTGTTTCTCCCTAGATACTTCACCAGTAGACATTGCATTGGGCATAATCCAGATAACATATATATATATATATATATTTTTTTTTTGTTTTGTTTTGTTTTGGAGTCACACCTGACAGCGCTCAGGGGCTACTCCTGGCTCTATGCTCAGAAATAGCTCCTGGCAGGCTCAGGGGACCATATAGGATGCCGGGATTCAAACCACCGTCCTTCTGCATGCAAGGCAAACACCTTACCTGCATGCTATCTCTCCAGCCCCAAGATAACATATGTTGTTCCACACTAATTCAGATTACTTTTTTCAATATCTAAGTTATTTCAGACATGAAAATGTCTAAAAATTAACCTTCAGAGAGCATTTATCATCTTTTTGTTTTCTTTGATATTTATTAAAATATAACAAATCATTGTGACCATTACAAAGAGCCAGTTAGGTGCCTGAAATGATAGTATAGTGGGTAGGGTGCTTGCTTTACACAGGGACCAAAACTTCGGCTTCCTGTATGGTTCCCTGAGCATTGCTAGGAATAATTTCTGAAGACAGGCCCAGGAATAAGCCCCGAGCATCACCGGGTGTGGCCAAGAGCCAAAAAATCAATAAATAAAATATAATTAAAAATACAAGTTGGAAAATTGAATAAAAGAGGAAAAATATCCAGACAATAGACTGTTTTGAAATAACACTGTAGGACCATCCTTGGAGTAAGTTCTGGCTTTGTTTTCTGTGATTTCCAAAGATCCTGAACTTTGATTACAATTAAATTCGAGTCTAGTCCTTTGGACAGCAGTTTGATAAAGCCCTCATTCTGTATCCTGCCTCTGGGATTTACTGTTAGACATTCATATTTTTTCAAAGGTCAAAGCCAATGCTAATGTAATATTGGATGCTATTTTTTAAGGCTAATCTCTATATTCATCATGATTCTGCAAATACATTGCGTCAGAAGCCAAATAATTTCTTTATTCATGAGGGTTTCAATCATATGATCAATGTTTTCTGAATGTAAATCTTAAAGTCAGTATCATCCACACATTCATTTGGAGAAGGGTGTGCCAAGGTTGTTTTTCATGTTGAGCTCTCCTAGTGAGAGTAGAGTGTGGCTCAGAATTCTTTAAGCAGTTGTGTCTGAGAGGACACTCAAGACCACCCATTGTTAATTCTGATCCTTCTCATGAAATATAAGGAACCCACCCCTCCTCTGAGACTGCCATATTCTGTTGGTAGAGACCTTTGGATTGGTCCTATTCTTACCTTTTAATTAGATGTAACTCGATTGGTTCCTTTGGTTTTCTTGTTAAATGAGGTTTCTCCATTGCCTCCTCATCTGGCTTTTCCCCCTCCCCTTGGGGGTGAGCTTTGTTTACCCCAATAAAGGCTACTCAAGTGGCCTGGAAGAGCAGCTGACATCTTGGCTCGTGGTTCCACATGGTGGAGTGACTGGCTTGTGGGCAAACAGCTTGCAGTGTGAGTTTCTGGCTTACTATACCTTCCCAACTGTGCGTGTAGATTATTTTCTGCGTCTTTTGTCCTACCTGGACATAGGGCATGGGGATCTCTCTCCCTCTCTGGGTATTGTGGAACACACACTCCACCAATATTACACTGAAGTACACAGGCTCTTAGATACCATTTCGGATAGAGGACTATTTTCATTTTTGTGTATTTTTGTTTGTTTGTTTGGGGCAACATTTGGCTGTGTTTAGGACTTTCTCCTGGTTTTTCAAACATGAATCATGCATGGTGGGGCTTGGGGGAATCATATGGGGCACTGGAAATCAAACATTGGTCGGCCGTGTGCAAGGTGAGTACCCTCCCCAATGTAGAATCACTGTGGCCTCAGAAACAGAATATCTTCCGACATTTATAAGCAATGGTTTTGAGGATCACCATTCCTAAGGGGGCAGGCTCACCCCTTTGGAGGGATTCTTGATAAAGCGTTGAAGGAGTTCCAGAACGTTCCAGAAAAGCATGGCTTCCTTACCTACAGGATCCCAGCAGAGCTCATGCAGATAAGATTCTTTAGAGAGAAGCAAAGGCTCCTCCTTTGATTTGGAGCCATTTTACCCCAAGTGGGTGATATATTTTGTGGGAGAGGAGGAGATTGGTTTTTGAGCCATACCTCCCAGTGTCCAGGGCTTACTTCTGGCTCTGTGCTTAGGGATAACTTCTGGCAGTGCTCACAGGACCAATTATGAATGCAGAAAATTGAATTTGGGTTGGCTGGTACAAGAACAGTGCCCTTCACACTGTATCCCTTCCCCCTCTACCTCCTCCACCACCTTTTCTTTTTATTTTTTTTTCCAGTTTCCAGGAAATTGAATTGTCACAAGCAAGCTCTCCTTGGGGCAGGTTGCTTTGAAAGTCTCAATGGGGACAGCAGGCCACGTCCTTTTTCCTTGCTGTGATGGGCTCCTGGATAAATGTGTCCAGGAAGTGTGAGGTCTGGATTGCTGGGAATAGAATCAACAAGGTACTCAGTCATCAAGGTATCCAATAAACAGGGAGTTTATTTGCAAGTCCAAGAGGAAAGGATCTTCCCCAGAAAGGACAAAGTCAAGTGCAGCTCATTTCAGTGAGCACTAGAGGAAGACCAGGCAGAGAACTTGAGGATTTGAAGGTCTTGTAGGTAGCCCATGTCTCTGTTGGAAACTTGCCTTTGGTAGTGCCTATTCTCACTGGGACTGAGAACTGAAGGTCTGGGGCAGCATGGATGGAAGTTGGGAAATTGGTGATTTCCGCTTCTTGTGAAGTGGCAGCCTCATGGTCCAATCCCAGGGTACTGGGCAGAAGAGGGTCTGGAGGCAAATGCATACACAGGAAATAACCCACACATGGTTAAAAGGAGATAAAACAGGTTCAGGAATTTCCACTGCAAGCCTTCTTTCTGCTCGTAGCACTAACAACAGCAAGCAGATTGCTCAGTAGGGGAAAACTAAAACTGGACCCCTTTCTCCCTGAGCTTTATTGGAAACCCAAAGACCACACCATGAGGTGGAGGGTAAAACCAGGTAGGGTAAGGCACCAGTCCAAAAGGTGCTTCCATCCAATGAGTAACAAGCAAAGAAGAAATAATAGTAGATATCACTACTTTAAATTTTGTATTTCCATGTATAAGAATTATAACTTTCAAGAAATAATCTATTTTTATACTCCTATTTTCAGTGTTACTTTTGAATTTATGGTTAAAGTCAATTTCTACTTTCTTAAAAAATGCTGGACAACAAAATAATGACCAATAAAATTATAAAATGCGAAAATAATATAAAAAAAAAAGCAAAGAAGAAATATCCTGCATAGAATGAAAACCAGTTAATCCAGCATTTTTGGAAACAGTTCAGAAATTTAAAGGCACCTTGAAAAAATTGTGGAGGACCAGAGCCCAGGTTCGATCCCCAGCATAGCTAGGATGGATTTCTGAGTCGAGACTGGAGAAACCCCTCAGAGCAGCCAAAACAAAAATTATGGAATGGAGACAGTGGAAATGTAGCTGACCAGGGGAAACTGAGGCTTCCACTTTGATATGATGTTGGACGAGGGTGTGGACAGTGGTGGATATGAGCTCAGAGTGGCCCAGAATCAAACTATGCTCTGTTGCATGTTCCAGCAGCCAGGCTAATCCAAGAAATGCCCACCGTTGAGAGCTTTTGTGTGGGAAATGGTGGGAAAAGCAAAGAATCAAATCTAACATGCCAGCATAGAAAACCCATTCTTGCTTCTTAGCGCCCAAAGAAAGAGCTAGAAATCCCTGCTTGCTTGTAAACCACCAAATAAATCAAGGTCAATCACATTCACATTTTGAATGTCTGGATTTCCATTTGAAAAGATGAGTCCCTTTCTTCCGGATGAAAACAATGGCGTGATTATGCTTAATTTAAGCACCAATAACTTCAGTTTTTCCTTCTTTTAAAGTTTTTTTTTTTTTAAACATTGAACCTTCTTCCTCCACCAAGTTTAAAAGAAACCACTTTCTCCCCAGAATGTAAATGGTTTTTGTGGCCATCTCCTGGGGAGCAAGTCTGCAGCCTCATAGTGGCCGATCATCTTTACATTTTTATTTACTTATTTGGCTTTTGTGTCACACCCAGCTGTGCACAGGGGTTACTCCTAGTTCTGTGCTCTGGAATCACCCTTGGAAGGTTCAGGGGATCAGATGGAATGTCAGGGATTGAACCTGGGTTGGCGGCATGCAAAGGCAAACACCCTCTCTGCTGTACTATCTCCCCAGTCCCTGCTTTGCATTTTTTATTAGCTGATTTCTTTTTCTTTTCCTTTATTTCTTTTTGGGTCACACCCGGCAGCGCTCAGGGGTTACTCCTGGCTCTATGCTCAGAAATCACTCTTGGTAGGCTCAGGGGACCATATGGGATGCCAGGATTCAAACCACCATCCTTCTGCATGCTAGGCAAATGCCTTACCTCCATGCTATCTCTCCGGCCCCTCACTCCTGCTTTCATACTCAGGAATCACTCCTGATTGTGCATAGGCGACTATATGGAATGTGTGATGTTGGAGATTATGCCTGGGTCTATTCTATGCAAAGCAAGTGCCTTCTCTGTTGTACTATTGCTCCGGCCCTATGATTTTTTAAAATATCTTTTTAAAAAAACCATATTTTTGGTTATAAGGCTGTTCATAATAGTTTTCTCCCTACAGATAAAGTTGTTCATGATTGAGTTACAATCATACAATGCATTAACAACCTTCACCAGTGCTCATTTCTCACCACCAATGTCAACAATTTCCTTCCCACCACCCACCTCTCTCTCTCTCTCTCTCTCTCTCTCTCTCTCTCTCTCTCTCTCTCTCTCTCTCTCACTCACTCAGTCTCTCTCTCAGTTTTTGACTTTGTGGTTTGCACTATTGTTAATGCCATGCATGTCATTTTCTCTCCTTTCAGCACCCAGTTCTTGTCCAGACTCACTTCTGATATATATTATTTTGTCTTGAAAGGTTTAGGTAAATGACTAAGATTAAGGAAGTACCCAGCACTACCACCCCCAGCAAGTGAATTAGTCAGATGTGCTAATTTGACTGGCATGAGCAGTCTGTTTTGCCTGAATTTTATGCTTTACCCTAAATCTGCCCCCCCAAACAAACTCATTTTTACCTGTAAACATCAGCTTTAGGAATGAATCATTTTCCATTTAATTTGCATTAAGAGCATTCAACACAGACTGTGGGCTCCCCATTCATCTGCGATACTTTTTGGAGTGTAAACCTCTTGGAGTACACATTGTCCAGCACACACAGAGAGAACAGACTGAGATGTACATGGCCAGCAGCTAGGGATTTGGGAGGCAGGCACCCCTCTCCTGTTGGGATGGTCCCTCAGGTTAGTTGGTCCTCAAACTATGGCCCGCGGGCTACATATTGTATTTTATCTGTTTTGTTTCTTCATTGCAAAATAAGATATATGCAGTGTGCATAAGAATTCGTTCATAAGTTTTGTTTTTACTATAGTCAGACCCTCCAATGGTCTGAGGGACAGTGAACTGGCCCCCTGTTGAAAAAGTTTGAGGACCCCTGGTCCTGCAGTCTCTCTCTTGCACACAGGGAAAAGGCATGAGGCCAGGTACCCTCACTGCCCCCCTCTTGGCTGCTCTCACCTCCACTTTCTCTTTCTATTCACTTCTCTCAGCAAGTAGAGGTCGACCGTTGCTTAGCAGTCCTTTGCGGTGATGCATTTTGAGTCTATTTTTGCTAAAGCCCCTCTGGAAATAAAAACTGCAGAGTAAATAATGGAAAAGAAAGCTTTCTCTGTGAAAGTGCTTTGGGCAGTTCCCTTTTATTCCCTGACTTCCAAGGAGCGGTTCTATTTCTAGCCACCCGAAATTGGGCCATTCTGCCTTTCCACTTGACAAACTTGAGCTATGCATATGTTTCCAGATGACAGTTGAAGCATTGGGAATCAATTTTTGAAATATGCTGAAATTCTCCTTCCTTGGTTTTTGATGTTGCTTGTGTATGATTTGTGTTACAATTCTGAATGAACAAGACATCATTGTTGGCATTTTCAGACTTTTATATCAGAGCAAGGTGGAGCATCAACAGTTTACTATTTTAATAACGTTCTGTGGCAAAGTTATATCTGTGGGCTTGCTCGGGAATTCTTATTTTGAAACTGGAATGAGAAAATCTTCTGAATTTCCATCTACATTTTTCTATAATTGCACACTCTATTCATTTTTAAAATGGCATTATTTAGGTATTATTGGCATACAAGCAGCTGCAAATAATTAAGGTATAAAAACTGCAAGTTTGGGGCTGGCGAGGTGGCACTAGAGGTAAGGTGTCTGCCTTGCAAGCACTAGCCAAGGAAGGACCGTGGTTCGATCTCCCCTGGCATCCCATATGGTCCCCCCAAGCCAGGGGCAATTTCTGAGTGCTTAGCCAGGAGTAATCCCTGAGCATCAAACGGGTGTTGCTCAAAAACAAAAACAAAACCCCAAAAACCAAAAACTGCAAGTTTACTCTGCATATTGTAGATATTCTATACAGATACCTGTCAAACCAATCAAATAGTGAAGAGACCAGTCATGCCTACCCCCTAAAAATTGCCTTTCACCCTCACCCCATCCCAAACCCCAACATCTACTAATCTGCCTATCTACATAAATTATTTGTGGGGCAAGAGCACAGCAGGGGAAGGCATTTGTTTGCCTTGCTTGTGCTAACCCAAGTTTGATCCCTCACATCCCATAGAGTCCCTGAGCACCGCCAGGAGTAACTCCTGAGCACCGAAAGGTGTGGCCTCCCCTTAAAATGCATTTGCTCTTTCTGAAGGTTTATCTAACTGAAACTTTGCCCAATCTTCTCCACTCGCTTTTTACATAGGAGAGCCACATCTTTGAGATTCACCCCTAGTTTTATTTCCATTCAGGTCTTGACAAATATGGGGAGCGGTGGTTGCCAGAATTTAGCCAAGTCTTTTGACCCCATTGAACTGGCAAGAGACGGGATTTCCCTTCATAGATTGCTGGTTTCATTAAGGAGAGAAGTTGACTTCTCTGGGTCACAATTGGGCAGTGAGAGTGTCTGAGCAGAGAATGGCAGCTTGGGCTGTATTTTCTTTTTTTCCCTTCCTTCCTTCCTTCCTTCCTTCCTTCCTTCCTTCCTTCCTTCCTTCCTTCCTTCCTTCCTTCCTTCCTTCCTTCCTTCCTTCCTTCCTTCCTTCCTTTCCTTCCTTCCTTCCTTCCTTCCTTCCTTCCTTCCTTCCTTCCTTCCTTCCTTCCTTCCTTCCTTCCTTCCTTCCTTCCTTCCTTCCTCCCTCCCTCCCTCCCTCCCTCCCTCCCTCCCTCCCTCCTTCCCTCCTTCCTTCCTTCCCTCCTTCCTTCCTTCCTTCCTTCCTTCCTTCCTTCCTTCCTTCCTTCCTTCCTTCCTTCCTTCCTTCCTTCCTTCCTTCCTTCCTTCCTTCCTTCCTTCCTTCCTTCCTTCCTTCTTTCCTTCCATTCTTCTTTCTTTTCCCCTCCATCCCTCCCTCCCACTCTTCCTTTCTTCTGCCACACCCAGCAGTGCTCAGGGGTTGCCTCTGGTTCTGTGCTTAAAATTTCTCCTGGTAGGCTCACTCCTGGTAGGCTCAGGGGACCTTATGGGATGCTGGAGATTGAACCTGGGCCCATCCCCAGTCTTTGAAGCAGGTTTGTATGCCTCAGCCTAGGTCCAAGCACCGAATAACCATCACTCAAGTTGTTTTCATACAACATGGGGTGGGGTTGGACCCAAGAGACCAAATCATACAATAGCCAAACATCCTGGATACAAACAGAGTCTCCACTGGGGAACGATCCCTATGCTGAGACTAGCCTAGGTCAGGTCACTGTGAGACGAACCATATGGCAGCCCTGGCTCCTGCCTTGCATCATTGGCCAGTGCCCATGTTGCATCTTATTCTGTCTTGGCTTCACTTGAGCTGTGTGCCCACAGGAGGCACAACAGGACAACCCACACCTTGCTTCATTAGTTAGATCAATTCTTTCAGGCTCTCTTGCAATGGGGCTCACAACTCTCCTTCCTGTCAGTCCTTGTTTCCTTCACAGATATCACTCAGTCCCTAACTTGATACTGGAGAACAGACGAGGCCTATCTACGGCAGTAAGAGTGGGTCTGCTGAGTTTTTTGCACACCCCGAATTTCAAGGAAGATGAGGTGGGGACTCAGTTAAGCACCTGGTCCACAGACAGCTGGCTTGCCTTCAGAACACACCCCAGTCCCCTGGATTCATTCCTTTGATTGAAATGAACTCCACCTAGTCACCAGAATCTTGGGACCAGCTTTGCTGGTTTTAGGTTGAGACACAACACTTCTGGGTCCTGAAAAGTGCGTGACAAAGTGGCCTCCACTTGTAGAAATCAGCTTCTCTTTGCCTTCCTGAAGGAGGCAGCTCAGGTTTTCCCCCCAAAAGATGCTCCTGGGAAAAGGGTTACAAGGCAGAGACCCCACTGTGTCTGAGCTCTTTGACTGTTGGGCCATGAGAAAGATTTATTAAGGAGATGGAGCACCCCCATATGATGGGTGTAGGATTCTTGAGGGAGAGTCCTGGGGGTTGGGGGGTGTAGGGTGAGCTCACAGAGGGGACAGCTATGTGTCTGTCAGGGGACAGGCAGGAAAGTGGTGCTGTGATCTGAGCACCACAGGCCTGTTCAACTTTCACAAGTGTCTCAGCTCCGGCATATCCGCTCATGTGTATTTGGGCTTCATGAGAATGGTGACCCCAAGTCACATTCTAGCCCAGAGCACATGCCAATTGCTGGCTGGAATAGGTTCTGTGAAGTCTTTCTTTATCAAGTCTGTGTGTGTTTTACTTTATTTTAATATACATAAGGAACACCATGGAATGCTGAGGACTGAACCAGGGTTGGCCACATGCAAGGTGAATGCTGTGCTATCACTCTGGCCCCCATTTAAAAAAATTTTTTTGGGGGGAGAGATTCAGCAGGATTCAAGACTTACCCCTAGCTCTGTGCTCAGGGACAACTCATAGCAGGGCCCAGGGAACCACACGAGTTGCCAGGTATCAGATCTGAGCATGCTTTTCTCTCTGTACTATCGCTCCATCCTTCTTCATTTTTTTTTTTAACCTTCTGAAATGGTCTTCCTTTTGTGTCTTGGAGCCTTTTCCTACACTGTCGCCCGACTACCCAGGAAAAAACATTTTCAAACAAATTTGTGCTTTCTTGTCAGGCATCTCGCTGTGTGGTTCTCATTGTAGTCTGTGCCTTGTGCACACTTGAACCCCGACAGGCCAGCGCTGATCCCCTGCTTGAGTCTGTAATAAATAGGTGTGAGTGATTTTCCAATGGCACAATCTCTTCCCAGTGGAGAGGGATTAAAGAGTGTGCACCCCCCCCCCCGACTCCTCGGCCCACGCCAAGAGAAAATATATGCCAGATGAGCACAGATCATGCTGCTATTACCACAAAATTGATCATCGCAGGGATCTGAAGGGAATGGGCAACTATGGGGCCTTTGGACAGATGGACTTGGATAACGAGATTAGCGTTTGGAAATTGTGGAAGAGAAAGGGGAAGAAGGGGCATCTTTATTTATTTTTTAATAATATATTTATTGAAGCACCATGATTACAAGCATATCTATAGTTGAGTTTCGTTTATAAAAAAAGAACATCCCTCCTCACCAGTGCAACATTCCCACCACCAATGCCCCCATCTCTCTCCTCCTTCACCCCCTGCCTATATTTGAGACAGGCATTCTACTTTCTCACTACCATTGTCATGATAGTTGTCTGTGTAGTTACTTCTCTAACTGCTCTCATATGGTAAGCTTCATATCATGAGCCGGTCCTTCCAGCCCTCATCTCTATGGTCTCTGGGTGTTATTTACAATAATGTCTTTTAATTTTCTTCAATCCTATAGATGAATGAGGCTATTCTGTGTCTATTTTTCTCCCTCTGTCTTATTTCACTCAGCATATAGTTTCCATGTCCATCCATGTATGGGAAGATGTCATGACTTTATTTTTCCTGACAGCTGCATAGTATTCAATTGTGCATATGTACCACAGTTTCTTTAGCCATTCATCTATTGAAGTTCATCAGGGTTGTTTCCAGATTCCATAAATTGTAAATAGCACTGCAATGAATATAGGTGTGCAGAAGGCATTTTTTGTATTGTGTTTTTGTGTTCCTAGGGTATGTCCCTAGGAGTGGACTAAGTGGATCAAATGGGAGCTCAATGTCCAGTTTTTTGAGGAAAAAACCTGTCTCTGGCTGGCTGATCAGTTAGATAAAAGGGCTATAGGTGGTGTTCACAACCAGTGGGAAGATTCTGGAACCTCGTTAGTGACAGGAGTTTGGAGTGGAAGGGAGACAGTCGGAGATCCGCTGTGACAAGTTTTCTCTCTGTATCAGGGTCAGCATATGTGGACCATAGTTCTGTTCCTCCAGCTAAATGCAAAGCATCATGGCAGGAGGCCCCAAGTTTGCTCTGGCCTTGAGCCCTGCTGGGCTATCAATGTAGCCCCCAGGCCTGTGAAAGTGGAATGAAGACCCTTGGGCTCTACTGGTGACAGGTCCCTCTCCATAAGAAATGTACATTTGATTCAAATAGGGAAGAAGGGGAAGTGATTCCAGTTGTCCCATAAGAGATAAACAGATGAAGTGCTTGGCTCCTTTGGTGAGAGTTGTGCTTAGCAAGAAGTAGGATGTCTAGTTCCTCTTCCAAAATCATTGTTCTGATGTATTTGGCCTTCATGGCTCACAGTTTCTTGGACCCCAGCATGGTCTAGGGATACAGGTGCATGTGTTACCATGAAAACTTTGTGAGGCACAGGGCTGATAGCCAAGGAAACTAGTATCTTTCCAGAACCTAGTCCTGAACTCAGGGTTCTCAAGCACCAATGGGAGTGACCAGGAGTAAATCTGTAAGCATCACTGGATAAGGGGAGACCCCAAAACTACAAGAAACCAGGCTTGGCTGAGCTTCCATAACAGTAGACACATTAGTGGGGATGTGGGGCAGATGGATCCCTGGAGAGGTGATTGGTTCTCTGACTCCATCTCCTGGTCTTTTCTCGCATTTCTGGGTATTCCTAAGCTGTTGTAATAACTCTGAGGCAACCCAGCTGGTTTCCTCAGGGCTGTGGGTAGCTTTGGAAAACCAAGGGAAGTTGAGGAAATAGTCTTGGAAGAATCTCTGAGCTCCAGACAGTTGGTTAGAAGGCCATGAAATTACCTGGACTGTGACTGTCACCTGAAATCAGAGAAGGGGGTGTGGAAAATGGTTCTTTATAGCTTTCAAAAATGGACAATCTTGTAATGTTTGAAGAGGAGAAAGGTTTTGTGGTGTCTGAAAGAAAGAAAATTCCTTTCAGTACCCTCAGAAGTAGACTGTTGGTTTCCATCCTATTCAGGATAAGCTTGTCACTCATTGGATGGAAAAAGCACCTTTGGACTGAATCACTTTTTGGTTTGGTGCCCTAGACTACCTGTTGTTCTCCTCCCCTGGGTGTTGTCTTTGGGTTCCCAGGAAAGCCCCCCAGAATCTCTGGGGGAAGTGACTGCAGTTTCTATTTTTGCTACTCAACTTTCTGCTTGCTGGTCTTCGGGCTAGTGATGGAGTGCTTGCAGTGAAAGTCCCTGAAACTATTTTATCTCCATAACTGTGTGTGAATTATTTCTTGGTTGGCGTTTATTTCCAGACTGGTGTCTGCCCAATTCCAAGAGATTGGGCCATGAGACTTCCACTTCAGTGGATGAAGGTCTTGAAGTATCTGAAAAATAAATGGAGGAAAGTCTTGTAATTGAGGAGGAGGAAGGTTTTGTACTTTCTGAAGTGGTTGAAGGTGTTATAGTCTCTGAGAAGGAAGATGTTTAGTTGTAATGTCTGAGGAGAAGAAAAGTCTTGTAGTATGAGAAGGAGGAAGGTCTTGTAGTATCTGAGAAGGAAGATGGTCTTGTAGTGTCTGAGGAGGAGGAAGGTCTTGTACTCCCTGAAGTGGTCTTATTTTTTGTTCTGTTTTTGTTTGTGTGTTTACTTTTTGGATCACACCTGGAGGTGCTCAGGGTTTACCCTTGGCTCTGCACTCAGGGCTCGGGAGATTATATAGGGTGATGGGGATTAAACCTGGGTTGGCCTTGTGCAAAGTAAGCTCCTTCCCCACCATAATATCTTGACCAAATTGGTCAGTATGACTTCCATTTTCATTTTCCAGAAGTTGAGGCTTAGAGGAAAGAAAGGTTGATGGTGCTCTGAATGAATGAATGAATGAATTGAATAAATGATACTGTGAACACCCAGAAGGCCCAATGTTTCAGGTGATTGTTTTTGGCCCTCCACTCTCCATTCCTCCTGAAGCTTGGGGCCAACGCTGTGGCCTCTGGCCAGTATCTTGTTGGTATATTGTACCGACCAACATGACCAATGAACGTCGACTTCTATCCACACAGTGCATTTGGAATAAACAATGTTCCCCTTAGCTGATGATTGGGAAGAACAGGTCCCAGGGAGATGACCAGAGACCCTTCACTCCATTTAAACAATGCTTATATAGGGCCAGAGGAATTGGAATATGGATAGGGGGCAAGGCCAGGGACATAGCAGAAGCATAGCCAAGGGGGAATGAGGTGCCAGGGAGAAGGTAAGCATAAACATTGGGTCTTAGAAATGTCTCAGGAGCAACACAGTGGGTTTGTAACCAGTCTTCTTTAACCAGAACTCTCTGTGATGGAGGAAGGATGGCCTGGAGTGATCTCTAATCATAGGAAATAGCACTTCTCTTTGTGCTATCCGTCCCCATTTCTGAATCAATGTCTCTAAAGCTTTCACCTCAAGGAGAACCCCTGGAGCAGTTGCTCTTCGGGGTTTGGGAATACCATCATAGGGATCCAGGAGCCCTCAGCTCTCCAGACTTTATCTTCTCTGTTTCAGGCTGGGCTTCCCCATGATGACTGTCTCTTGCCTGGTCGCCATGTGCTACCTCCTTGTGGTTCACGTCGGCCTGGGCTGGAACTAGCACTGCACACATGGAAGACCAAGGGACACCGAGGTCCGGCCACCATCCACTGGAAGTGGCACTGGCCACCCTCAAGGGAAAACTAGGTGCTTACTAGAGGAGCTCTGGGCTCAGCCTCTGACCCTCAGCCTGTGCTGGAAAAATCAAGGCAGAGAAGAGGCGACTTGGCCACGTTCCTCACAGACCAACACGACCATTTTCCAGCCCCTGTATACTCCAGAAGAGATGTCCCAGGAACAATAATCCAGCCCCATGGACTCTTGCTGGTGTCCCCCTCTCCTCAGGCCCTGTGATCTTTCTGTGTGTTCTAATAATGAGATTCAAACTGTAAAACCCTCCCTCTACTCACCCTGAGTAGAGATAGGCTGTTGATAAGGAATTTTGGTCTGTATTGAACAATAAATAAATGTTCCCTTTGACAAACCGCTCTTTGAATTGGCATTTTTTTCCCCTCTTCTAGATGGACTTACCCTCTTTAGCTTTGCATTTATTTTTTTGAATTTTGGCTATTAGGATTCTTTTTAAAATATATATATTAAAAATATATTTAAGCACCATGATTACAAACATGTTTGTGGTTGGGTTTTAGTTGCAAAAAGAATATCCCCCTTCACCAGTGCAACCTTCCTGCCACCGATGCCCCCAATTCTCTCCTCCCCTACTTCCTGCTTGTTTTCGAGACAGACATTCTACTTCTCTCACTCACTACCATTGTCATGGTAGTTGTTAGTATAGTTATTTCTCTAACTGCAGTCACCACTCTTTGTGGTAAGCTTCATATCATGGGCTGGTCCTTCCAGCCCTCATCTCTATTGTCTGTGGGCATTATTACAATAATGTCTTTTATTTTCTTAAAACCCAGAGCTTTGCATTTGAGTCTTTGTGTGATTTTCTGAAGTTCTTCCCTCATCCATGAAGGAGCCAGACATTTGGTTTTCAGTGAGGCTTTGCTGAACAGTGTTTTCTATATTGAACTTAAGAACTTCATTGTTTATTTTGGGGCCACACTCAGCGATGCTCAAAGCTTACTCCTGGCTCTGTGCTCAGGAATTACCCTTAGTGGTGCTTGAGGGACCATTATGAGATGTGGAGGTTTGAATATAGAGCAAGGCAGACACCCAAGTCTTGCTTTGGCCTTTCAGGGGGGCCTGGTCTGCAGGTGATGTTTTTCCTTTTACCAGCTCTGCAAGAATCTGTTTATTTTGGACAAAACAGGAATTAAATATCTACTGTGGGGTACCTGGGAAGAAGCACCAGAGAGACAGGTGGGGTTTACCCCAGAGTCTGGCTCTACCTTCCTCATTTCTCACTGCTGTGTGTGAAACCATGATCACTGCTGCACAAAACCCGATTTCCATGTGCTATAGAGACTTAGACAGGCCAACTCATGGTGCTTCTAGTCCCAGCTTTGCACTGAGCTCCAAAGGCTGGTATATTCTTATTTATTTATTTTTGGGTTTGGGTATTATATTTCTAGATCATTATCTCTGCCTGTTGTCTCACCTACGACCTTCCAAGTGGGGGCGCTGTTGAGAGCCTAATAAATAGTTTTGGAGCAAAGTGCTCAGGGTCTTTGGGGGAGCAGCTAACAAGCTATCTCTAGTTTTTTGGAGCTGGTGGTAGCCTGACAAAGGATTCTACATTTGACCTTCTTGCTTTTTACCCTCCTGTCTGTGTGGGTTATTTGTCATGGATAAATATTTCCAAGATCTCTAAGGGGATGGGGAATGGGAATCAGTCTCTCATTCTGGGAGCTCTTTGAAGATCCATCAAGGAGGAGTAAACTTGACAAAGCATTGGGATCATACCTAGTGGCACTCAGGGGTTACTCTTGACTCTGCACTCAGAAATTACTACTGGCAAACTCTGGGGATCATGTGGGATGCTGAGAATCGAACTTGGATAGGCTGTGTGCAAGGAAAATGCCCTCCCGCTGTGCTGTCACTTTTGATGAAGATTTAGAACTGACTTTGCCCATTCCAGCAGGCTTTAGAAAAGTTGGATGGGGAGTAGACCTGACCTGACCCCCCAGGAGGGAGTCAAAGGGCCTCACCTAGGCCTCAGAAGTCACTTGTAACTCCAGTCTTGTTGCCCAGCTGGTCTCAGAGAACAATCCAGAAGTCTTGTGCACACTTTCCTCAGTGTCCCTTGGTGGGAGGGGCTCTGCCTGCCACTCTTTGTTGCTTTGGGGCCTGAGGGTTACTTTGAGACACATTGTCACCAGCTGCAGGGTTGGTAGCTAGGCCCAGTGGGAACAGGGCCATTGGATGGCACCAGGGGAAGTGGAGAGGCCGTGCGGTGCCAGAAGCAAAATTGGAACCTTGTACCTGCAAAGTCTGTACTCTGAGCACTGAACTATTCCCCTCTCCACCCCCAGATTCTTTTTTGGATTGATCTGTTTTCTTCACTGAATCACTGTGAAACACACAGTTCCAAAAGTTGTTCATGATTAAATTTCAGTCATACAATGTCCAATACCCTTCACCACAGCATGTTTTCTCTTACCAATGCCCCCCCTTTTTTCTCCTCCTGCCGGCCTATATAGTAAACTCTCTCTCTCTCTCTCTCTCTCTCTCTCTCTCTCTCTCTCTCTCTCTCTCTCTCTCTCTCTCCCCCCTCTCTCTCTCAGATGCCCCCAGTTTTCCTCCATCTACCTGTCCCTGCCTGCCTCTGAGCCTCTATGGCAGACATTTTTTTCTTTCTCTTTTGTCTCTCTCTCTCTCCCTCCCTCCCTCTTTCTCCCTCTCCCCCAAAGATGTACTTTTGCTCCTTGACCCTGTTGTATTTCAGATGCAGCTCCCAGCTGTTGCTGCATCTAATTCAACTGTTTCTTCTTCTTCTTCTTCTTCTTCTTCTTCTTCTTCTTCTTCTTCTTCTTCTTCTTCTTCTTCTTCTTCTTCTTCTTCTTCTTCTTCTTCTTCTTCTTCTTCTTCTTCTTCTTCTTCTTCTTCTTCTTTCTTCTTTATCTTCTTCTTCATTTCTTCTTTATCTTCTTCTTCCTTTCTTCTCTTCTTCTTTCTCTTCTTCTTGTTCTTGTTCTTCTTCTTGTTCTTGTTATTTTTTTGTTCTTGTTCTTCTCCTCCTCCGCCTCCTTCTCCTTCTCCTCCTCCTTCTCCTCCTCCTCCTCCTTTTACTTCTTCTTCCTCCTCCTCTTCTTTCTTCTCTTCCTTCTCCTCCTCCTTCTTTTTCCTCCTCCACCTCTTCCTCCTCCTCTTCCTCCTCCTCCTTCTTCTTCCTCCTCCTTCCCCTCCTCCTCCTCATTCTCCTCCTTTTGATCTTTGGGCCACATCCAACAGTGTTCAAAGCTTACTCCTGTCTCTGTGCTCAGGGATCACTTCTGATGGTGTTCAGGGCACCATAGGGGGTGCTGGGGATGGAACCCCAGTTGGCCACATGCATAGCAAGTGCCACCCTTTTGTGCTATTTCTTTTTCTGTGCTATTTCTATTTCCACACCTTGAATTCTGCACTCAGACATTTCGCATAACTTTATGGCACTCACCAACGTCTGTTCCTGCCCCCCTTAACCCTCCCACTGCTTAGCCCTTTCCTCTTTCTTAACTGCTCCCCCCAGGCTCCTCCTACTTGGGTTCTTCATTTCTGCTCCTAAATGCAAAATTCTGCCAGTAATCCACTGTACTTTTTGCCTTTCTAAAACCTGTAGCCCCTTTTAGGGGCATGGGGTGTGGCTTTCCTGCTTTCACATTAAGATCAGAAGCAGGGCCCGGAGAGATAGCACAGTGGTGTTTGCCTTGCAAGCAGCCGATCCAGGACCTGGTTGGTTCGAATCCCGGTGTCCCATATGGTTCCCTGTGCCTGCCAGGAGCTACTTCTGAGCAGACAGCCAGGAGTAACCCCTGAGCACCGCTGGGTGTGGCCCAAAAACCAAAAAAAAAAAAAAAAAAAAAAAAAAAAGATTAGAAGCAGCAAACTGGTCTGTGTGGTGCCTGGCTTTATGCCACCTATAGTGTCGGGCATTGCCCAAACTGCCAAGCATGCACCCCACCATCAGTCATTACTACCACATCAGTGACAGAGGGGAAGGAACCTTAAAAAACAAAAAACAAGAGAGATAGCACAGCGTTTGTTTGGGAGGGCTTTTGCCTTGTATGCGGCTGATCAGGGTTCAATCCTAGGCATCCCATTGGGCCCCTCAAGCAGGTGTGATTCCTGCTAGGAGTAAGCCCTGAGCACTGCTGGGTGTGGTCCAAAAAGAGAAAAACAAACAAACACAACCAACCAAGAGATGTTCCTCCCTCCCTGCCATCTGCAAGGGTTTGTACCTGTCTTTGGTTATAAGACTTGCCAGGCCGGGGGTCGCACCCCAGGATCCTTCGCTGTAAAAGTGTCCCCTGAAAGCAAGTGAAAGCCAGCACAGTGGGAGATCACTGTAGTTTTGACTGGTGGGCCACTTGCTGGCGCTCCAGGTGGCTGATCCAAGGTGAGACTGTTATTTTATGGAATATTTGGTGGGGGATGCAGTGGCTGCAGGTAGCTGGCAGGAGAACCCAGAAGCAGGAATTCTCAAGCATGTTCTGCAAAGCAGGGTCTGGACCCACTCAAGGACCTGAGAACATTTAGAGCCTGTTCCCGGGCCACCAAAGCTCCAAGACCATCTCTTGATCATCTCCAATGTATTCCAAAGTTCTGTCCTGTCACTCAGACTCAGGTGGCCCTGAGAAGGCCCTGTTTGTAGGGTTCTGGCACCAGGTCCCCCGACCAGGCCAATGCAAGGGTGGGTAAGGGTCTCTTCTAGCCTGTGGCCTTGAGGCTGAACTCGGGAAAGGGAAGGAAGATTGTGAGCCACAGACCACTCACAGGGAAGCATTGTCAGAGCAATGGACTTCATTTATTGAAGATAGGGACAAGGCTTGTAAGGGTAAACTTTAGGTGAGAAACAGAATGTGGGTAATACAATTTAGACATTACAGCAACAAGATGGCATGCCGAGACAACAGTCACAGGGTACATGGCATCATTGTTTTGGATGATATGCAAAGATAGCCCATGGCATCATTCAATCAGGAAGCATGTAAAGATAGCAGTTGCAATGCTTGTGGCACTATTAGCCTAGGCAGGTTGTTTGACCTGGATGACTTTCTCCTGTGCTCATAACAGCAGGGACACAAGTCTCCAAACAGAGACTTTCTTTTATCTTCAAGGCCAGCTTGCAGAAATCTCCTTATTTCCCTGGCCTCTCTCTCCACACCTGTTCTCTGTTGCCAGGTCACCCTAAAGTTTGGACAGTCCACCTGTGTGTGCTTGTCTCATTGGCTGTGATTAATCCTCTCTGGACAGAGCTTGGAGGGGCCCATTTGATTGGCCTCAAACAGTTAAAACACTGCATTGGGGGCTGAATTACTCTCCTTGGTAGTTAAGTGTTCACCTTGTCACTCTAATGATCTCAGTGTTCGTCAAGACACTTTCCCAGAAACATTTTATTTATTTATTTATTTTTGGTTTTTGGACCACAACCTGTGGCATTCAAGGGTTACTCCTGGCTTCACGCTCAGAAATCACTCCTGGCAGACTCAGAGAACCATATGGGATGCTGGGGATAGAACCTGGACCCATCCTGGGTTGGCTGTGTGCAAGGCAAATGCCCTACTGCTGTGCTATCGCTCCAGCCCCCAAATATTTTTAATAAGAATTTTATTAAATTCTTATTAAAATGTGTTATTCCAACACTAATTTACCAAGTTCTAAATACAATAATTTCAGGCATCCAATGTTCCCACACTAATCTCACCACTAGTGTGACTTTCCCATGACCAGAGTCCCTAATCTCCCACCCACCACCCACCACCACCTTTGCAGGCACAAACAAATCGACTTCCTATTGTTCGTTCCAACACCAAGGCACGTGAAAAGATCCAACTTAGATCAACCAGGATCCATTGAAAATGACTACCCCTACCAGACTTTGCCAGGTAGGGGTCCTGTTGCTAGGATGGTTGCCAGGGAATAGTTGATGGTCTTTTTTGACTTTCCTTTCCTGGCCTCTGTTCCTGTTGGAGCTTTTCCAGGTAGGGTAGGGGGTTCTGTCCTCTCTGGGTTCAAGGTGGCACTGTGTGAAGCTCTTTTTTTTGGGGGGAGCACTCCTGGTAGCGCTCAGGGGGTAACTCCTGGCTCTGTGCTCAGAAATCGCTCCTGACAGGTTTGGGGGACCATATGAGATGCCCGGGGTCAAACCCAGATTCGTCCAGGGTTGGCTGTGTGCAAGACAAAAACACCCTACAGCTGTGCTATTGCTCTGGCCCATGGGTGAAACTTATCAATGACAAAGTAACTCCTCCAAATTCTGTCTATTGGTTTCATCACATCTCAAGAATCATTGACTTGGTGGGATTGGCTTCCCTGGTGCCTGCCTGCTTCGTTAGGTCACCCCAGCTATTCTGGGGTAACCAGAGGTGGAGAAAACAAGTGACAGATTCCTTTCTGGAGGCTGCCACTGCCTCCCCACCAGTTCACATGACCCCCTGGAGACCCTTGCCACCATCAGTCCCTTCTTAGATATTGTGTTGTTTTGCCTTTTATAATTAGCTCTACAATCTTTCTAGATTGAATTTTTTTCTTTTAGATTTGATTTTTTTTTTCATGTATAGTACAAGTAGGAATCAAGAGACTCACCACACACACACACACACACACACACACACACACACACACACACACACCATCTTGTTTCTGGACTACACGGTGCTATTGCCTTTTGCTATTGTAGAACTGACTCACTGATGTCACTTCATATGAGTCTAGGCCAGCTGAACTCCGTGGACTTTTTTTCTTTCTCAAGATTGCCTGCTTTTCTTTCCACCCCCCTGTCATTTTTTTATACCTTACTTGTTAATTCTCACAAAAATGCCTGCTGTGATTTTGATTGGGATAGCATGGAGTCTGCTGAAAATTTGAGAGGAATCAAAATATGAGAATGGCAAATCTCTGCATTTATTTAGGTTTTCTTTGATTTTTCTAAGATACAATTTGTCAGGATTTTGTGACAAGGCTGTGCCTGGTCTGTCCCTATGAACTGGTTTTCTTTGAGGTGATCATCCTTATTGGTCTTCTCTCCTTATTGATTACTGATATAACATGTAACCCTGTGTGATACCATTTCTTTGTTTGTTTTGTTTTTGGACAACACCCTGCAGTGCTCAGGGGTTACTCTTGAGTGTACTTAGGATCACTCCAGCAGGGCTCAAAAGACATCATGAATTAAACCCAGGTGAGCTGTGCATAAGACAAACACCCTCCCTACTGTGCTTTTGTTTCGATTATGTGAAACTATATATATATATATATATATATATATATATATATATATATATATATATATATATATGTATCTATTTTGTTTTTTTGGGCCACACCCAGTGATGCTCATGGGTTATTCCTGGCTATGTGCTCAGAAATTGTTCCTGGCTTGGGGAACCAAATGGGACACTGGGGATTGAACTGAGGTCCATCCTGGGTCAGCTGTGTGCTACTGCTGTGCCACTGTTCTGGCTCCTGAACAGTATTTATTGATTTTTTTGTTTTTTGGGTCACATCCGGCAGCACTCAGAGGTTACTCCTGGATCTATGCTCAGAAATTGCTTCTGGCAGGCTTGGGGGAACCATATGGGATGCCGGGATTTGATCCACCGTTCTTCTGCGTCTAAGGCAAACACCTTAACGCTGTGCTATCTCTCCGGTCCCATGAAACAGTTTTTTTAAGTGATGTACATGATCTCTTTTAATTATTGGAGAGTCAAGGCATAGCATAGTAATCATAGTGAGAAAAATAGTATTAGAAACTTGAAAGTTTCCAAAAGAGTAGATTTGGGAGTCTAAAAGATAATACAAAGGCTTGTCTTGTACATAGCCAGCCCCTGTTTCCTGACTTTGGATATAGTTGTCCTGGTACTACCAAGAGTGGCTCAAGTTGCCTTCCCTTAAAAAAAAAGACTAGGTCTTAACTGTTCCCCAAACTAGAGAAGAAGGTGGGGTGATAGAATTGTTACATACATTCTGATGATAATCAGATTGCAGTCTATAAATGTACCAGACCCACATACTGTGCACTTCATACTTGTTATGTGCCAGTTGTATTTAAGTAAAGAATAAATATTTGGGTGGTGGTGGTAGAATGTTGGTGCCTGGGTGGTGATTGTGGTGTGGTGACATATTTTGAAGAGGTGTGAAGTTGTACTTCTAAAACACATACAGTATTAAAAATTATTTGTGGTATGCAAGACTACTAAGTAGTAGGCTAGGTACAGAGGGGATCACATATTCTAGCAGCCCTGGGGGTGAGGGAAGAGGATATGGGAGGTAGGACAAAAACGGAGGTGTAGGGAGGACAAATTGGTGATGGGAATGCCCCCTGATTTTTATGTAAATATGTACCTAAAATATTATTGTCAACAATATGTAAGCTACTATGATCAAAATAAAAATTATATTAAAAAAAGAAAATGACTAAAAAATTATTTGTGGTAATATAAATACAAATACAAATGTGTTTTACTATATTTTCTATTTATTCATAAACTTACTTTCCAAGAAGAATATATAAATATAAAATTTAAATAGTATATTTTTCATTTTAAATGCTTTTATACTAGATTAAGATTTTTTTCCCCGTTTCACAAATGGAGGGAGAAATAATGGAGGATACCAAGACCAAACAGTCATATGAACATTAAGTAGAAATAATAGAAGGATCAAACTTAAGCACCAAATCCAAAGCCAATGGCAACAGAATCGATACCCAATTCACAACATACTAGACACAGAGAGGACCACCTATACAAGCAACCTGGGGATTAAAAGATGGGAATATGGGATGCATGCTGGGAACAGAGGTGGAGGGAGGACAAGATTGGTGGTGGGAACACCCCTGATTCACTATCACTATATACCTAAAATGTTACTGTGAAAGATTTGTAATCCACTTGGATTAAAATAATAAAAAAAAACTTTTTCCATAAAAATGTATTCAAGGGTAGGAGTGAGAGCACAGAGGTAGGGCTTTTTCCTTGCATGTAGGTTACCTAGGACAGACCTGGGTTCAATTCCTAACATCCCATACAGCCCCCAAGCCTGCCAGAAACAATTTCTGAGCACAGAGCCAGGAGTAACCAATGAGTACCATCAAGTGTGGCCCAAAAACAAAAACATAAAAAGCATTTAAATGTGCTTCCAAATATAGATATTGGGCACCAGCAAGAAGGCACAAAGGGCTGGGGCACATTCTTTGCATATAGGAGCTCCAATTTTGTTCCTTGGCATTACATGTACCCGCAAGTACTGCCTGGAGTGCCCACTAAATATGGAATGTGTGATTGATTCTCATTAAACTAATTAAGAATGATTAAGTAAGTATTTTGTAGATATATGCTAAGTTTCCGTGCCTAGGGCACATCAAAACAAAGGTCCAAACAGAAGAGTAGATTATGAAGATGTGGTACATATACACAATGCAATACTACATAGCTGCAAGGAATGATACAATTATACAGTGAAAAGAGAGTCTTAAAATATGTTACCACACACCATTCCTTATATGTGGTGTTTAGAATAACTGCATGAAGAAATGAAATGATTTAAATTGGAGTTATCTTGAACACTCTTGGTCCCAGAGTAGAGTGAGGAAGAAGGAAAAAGAAGGAAAAAAATGAGGAGAAGAAAAGAAATTGAGTGGAGGAGAAGCACAAGGGGGCCTGGGGCCAAGTGGTCTCAGGTGCATTGGTGGTGTTAAGAAAGGTCGGGGCCGGGCGGTGGCGCTAGAGGTAAGGTGCCTGCCTTGCCTGCGCTAGCCTTGGATGGACTGCGGTTCGATCCCCCGTGTCCCATATGGTCCCCCAAGCTAGGAGCGACTTCTGAGCGCATAGCCAGGAGTAAGCCCTGAGCGTCCCAAGGTGTGGCCCAAAAACCAAAAAAAAAAAAAAAAAAAAGACACAACCAAACTTAACATGGGTCTGTTATGCTGGCAGTCTACGGACAGGGTGGTAGCATGGGATGCAATCTGGGAACATGGGTGGAGGGAGGTTGACACTAGTGGTAGATTCCCTCTGAATCTATATGTCTGAAATCCAACTATGAAAAACTGTAAATCACACTGGCTTCGGTAAAACATTAAAAACAAAATAAAGCAAAATAAAAAAACAAAAAACAAAGGTCTGTATTCAGAGGATTGTCATTTCTCACAGAGCACAGAGACAGTGTGGGGTATGTCTGCAGAAAATGCCAGTCGACCTAGGAATGTTGATAGGACAGAAGTGACAAATGAGCTTCACAGTCTGCGTACATCCTCACACAGATATTTTTGCCAGGAATGTACAGTGGTGAAACCTTGGAAAAAACAAGATGGAGGATTCTCCAAAGGTTAAAACTAGAACCTTTGGTGACCCTGAGATCTCAGTCCTTGGTGTTTTTTTCCAAAATTATGGAAACATTAACCCCAAAGAACTATGTACATCTGTTGCATTAAATAATTAGCGATGGTTGCTGGATGGAGAAGGATGGAGGCCTTTATTCTTAGGCAATGGCCATGTGGCTTCATCCCCCATCAACTGTTGGGTCTGGGGTCCAGGAAAGCGACGGGTATTGAACTCACTCACAGGCAGGCTTCAGGAAGCATCAACTTTATTCATGCCCTATCCACCACATGTGTGGCCTATATCATAACCTTTTGAGCATTCAGTCATTCTTAGCTAGCCCTCCATCTTAACTCCTTTTAGCCATCTTCCCTTTGACCTCCATGCTGGCAAAAGACCAAAAGATGCCTCATCCCCTCTGGTCAAAACCTTATCTACCCTTTCCAAGACCCCTCCCAGGAAATGGGCGGGGTCTTGCAGGTAAGGCCAAGTTACCTAGGAAGAATGAGGGGATGAGGCTTCATACATCGATGTCCTTCATAATACTATTTACAATAAACAAGATCCGGAATTAAATCAAGTGTCCACCAGCAGGTAAGTAGACAAAGAAATCATGGTTTGTAGACATAGTGGAGTATTCCTTAACTCTAAGAGATAAAATCTTGCCTTTGGCTGCAATGTGGATGTCAGGAAAGGGGGCCTATGTTAAGTGAAACGAAGTGGGGGTGAAGTCCAAGTATTTTGTATCTAAACTAAGCAAAGAAATAATAGATACCTAATGACAACAACTACCTTGGACTTTGACAACAGAATTGAGCTTACCTCTCATCCACTGCTGGTTGTATGAAATGTTATCTGGTTCAATCCCTGTGGAAAATACTATGGAGAATTCTCAGTAACCTTAGTATTAAGCTACTCTATGACCCAGCATCCCACTTTTAGGTATCAACCCAGGACTTAGAAGCATTCATTTAAAAGGGCATATGGACACCATTATTTATTGCTGCACTTAGTACAATTAGGTGTTGAACAAAAGGTGAGTGGCTTTTGAAGCTGTGGTATGGGCACAATTGAAAACTATGCAGTTGGGGCCCGAGAGATAGCATGGAGGTATATTTAAATTGGAGTTATCTTGAACACTCTTGGTCCCAGAGTAGAGTGAGGAAGAAGGAAAAAGAAGGGAAAAAAGTGAGGAGAAGGAAAGAAATTGAGTGGAGGAGAAACACAAGGGGGCCTGGGCCAAGTGGTCTCAGGTGCATTGGTGGTGATAGCAGAAGGTCATCGGTTCGAATCTCGGCATCCCATATGGTCCCCTGTGCCTGCCAGGAGCAATTTCTGAGCACGGATCCAGGAAAAAACCCTGAGCACTGCCGGGTGTGACCCAACCCCCCCCCCCAAAAAAAAAGAAAAAGAAAAAAAGAAAACTATGCATTTGTAAAGAATGATGAAAGCATGCAGTTTGCTGCAACATAGTTGGAATTGGAGAGATCATGAAGTAAGCCAGAAGAAGAAAGACAAAGGCAGGATGGTCTCATTTATCTGTGGTATGTAGAATGACTGGATGAGGAAATGGAGTAAAGTGGAAAAGTCTTGATCATTCTTACCCCCAAAGCTTTTCTGTCCCAGAAGGACAGAGAAGGAACCAATTCAAGGTGGCAAGGAAGATGAGAAAGGGAAGTAATGGGGAAGCAAGAGTCTGGGCTTAGGTTCTATTGGGGATGTGTGAGAGTGAAGTAGCTGTACATCCAAAGCACAGACTCAACAACATTGAAAACACGAGATCTAAGCATCAACCACTCAACTTTGTAAAGTGCTCGTCAAGGGGGCAGGCAGGGAATGGGAACACCAGTGATGGGGACAGGGTTGAAATGTTGTTATGTCTCAAGCTCAATTATCAATAGTGTTATACATCACAGTTCTTTAAATTAAAGTTATAAAAATAGTTGAGGTTACCAAGTGTGGAGGTGGGTGGAGGAGAAGAGAAAGAAGAGGTACCAGGGCACAGGTGGAGGGTCTTGGGCACTATGGTAATGTTGTAAGTTTGTAAACAAAAACACAAACATGAGTGTAAACACTATGATAGCCATGGAAATGCAAGAAAAAGAAGGAAGAGAAGAAAGAGGAGGAGGAGAAGAGGGAAACAGAGAAGGAAAAGGTGAAAGAGATGAAAAGAAAGAGAAGAAAGAGAAGGAAGACAAGAAGAAAGAAGGAAGAAGAAAGAGAAGAGAAGAAAGAAGGAGGAGAAGGAGAATAACAATTAATAATAATAATAATAATAATAATAATAATAATAATAGCACTTCTGGGAGGAGGAAGTGAGCCTGTTCTTGGAAGTGAATAGAATCCCAGGGCATACATGACTTTTCACTTCTTTCCAAAGTGAGGGAGGACATGGGGTCCTGGGAAATGGAGAGCCGCCAGAGTCTTCATGGAATGAATGATGGGAACTTTACATCTTCAAAGGAAAAATATCCCATCTAAGAGCAAACAGGACCACTTTTTCAGCAATTTAAATCTTTACACAAATTGTGTCCTCCAGTTCTCCATCCCCCTAGTCCTTTGCAGGTATTGTGATAACAGTGGGACCAAATGGAATCAGTGCATGAGAACAGTCATTAGCGACCAGCCTTTCATCAGAGATTGATGTTAATGGATTCTGGGATCACTAGAGTTCCCGATGGCCAAGATGCTTTTCCTGCCCATTTGCTTGCTTTTTTGTACATGGCTATAATTATATTTTGCTCCAATTTTCTGTAATGGGCAGATGAAGAAAGCTTCATGTGGTCAATTGGAGAATAGATATAAATGGCGATCAATTTGTCTCTTCTCAATCAACAGTGGTTTTCTCACACTCGATTCCAACAGGAATAGTTGTGGTCTTCAGTAGTCATGAATGCTGAGTTTCCGATGCCAGGTAGCATCAGTGACAGCTCATGGTAGCAAAGGAGACTTCACTGTTGACAGCATGTGAAGGGAGAGGCTGACAGTGCCATCTTGCCTCAGTTCATATTGTCACCAGTCAGACCTTTTTGGATTCCCCCTGCGATGCTTTTCCTGAACCATCCAGGACAGAATCCCATAAAGTAACTGTTTCAGGGGACCCCGTAGGTAGATAACTGTTCTGGGTATTTTTCTTGAGGCAGAAGCCTAAAACATACCACCTTGGAGAAGGGAAGGACAGCACAAAGAGGGGTACCAGCCCCCAGGATTAGTGGTTACTCTCAGGCTTGACTTGGCGCTCATTCCCTTTTTCTTTTGACCTCCACCCTCACAGAGAACTCTGGTTAAGGGGATTGCCGGTCAACCATTTTTACTGCCCAACTGCATTGCTCCCTAGACTTTCCTAAGATCCCTACATATCTCTAAGTTTATGTTTAGCTACAGCTAAGCTTCCCGATATGAAGTTCACCAGAAAGAGTAGTGAGTGCAGTTAGAGAAATAACTACACCAACAACTATCATGACAAGGTAGTGAGAGAAATCGAATGCCTGTCTCGAAGACAGGCAGGGGGTGGAGAGGAGGGAGATGGGGGCATTGATGGTAGGAAGGTTGCACTGGTGAAGGGGGTGTTCATTTTTATAACTAAAACCCAACTACAAACATGTTTGTAATCATGGTGTTTAAATAAAGATATTATAAAAAAAATAAGATCCTTCCTCTCGACTCTGCTTCTACTGGGTTGATACTGTCCAGTGTTCTTTTTGCTGGAATTCAGACCAGAGAGATTCTGACTGATCACCCCATTCTTTTCATTTCTCTGTGGAGGATGTCAGACTAGGGGGTTGTGAAGATTCCCTGTCACTGTGAGTCTTCCCTTTCTGAGGCCCAAACACTGTTTGTAGGTACTCTCCCAACCACGTGGTCCAGCCATCAAAATGCACAGGAGTCCATGTAGACCTGTGAGTTTGGCCCAAAATACAACCCCCTCCCCAAATTTTAAAAGAAATTGGTCAGAAATTGAACTACCTTCTAAATTTAAAATTCAGTGTCTTAAGAGGATCCTGTACTGCTAAAATGCATCATTCAGAGGCTGGAGCAATAGGACAACAGTGCTATAATAAAAAAAACATAAATAGACAAATTAATTGAAAAGGATAGAAAATATACTCTCATAGATAGAAGGCACAGTAAAAGTTACAGAGTTTGCACCTAGACTTTTAAGGCCAAGATATTTACAAAACTGAAATTATTGCTTCCTAATTATAAAAGAAATGCTTTATCCAGGAAGTCATAAGAACTATATATATGCCTGTTCACCAAAACCAGAGCTTCTAGAATCATGAAATAAAATGGACAGATGAGCTAATCTGCAATCACATATCAGTCTCTTACTGACTGAACAGGTAGGATAATAAAAGAGTAAGAATATAGAAACTGGGACAACAGTACCAACTAACTTAAGCTTCCCTTACAGAACTATACAATCAGCCACTTCAAAATACACATCCTTTAAATGTGCAGAGAATTTTAGCCAGCAGAACATCTTCAGGGAAGTAGAATTGTCACAGGAAACACAGGAGCTTGAAATCACACGGGAAACATACTCTGACCATAATTAGGCACCCCCAAATCAGTATGGTGTAAAGAGATAAGATGAAATTGTATAGTTAAAAAAGAACCAAAAATGCTTGGAAGTTAAAACACATGTGTTATTTGTTGGTTTGGTTGGGGGGTCCTGGCAATGCTATAGGATCGATCTCAGATGTGGGATAGGAAGTCCCAGGTTAGGTATCTATTTATATTGGATATAAAACAGTCTTACTGCCATTGGTTTACATTAAGCAAAATCTATCACTGCATCACATTGGGTGGTACCTATAATATTTGATGACGACTCCACAATCTTGCTCATTCTGGTACCAGCCAAATTGGTACCACTCTTTGGAACTGATAATCCATATTATCAGTTTTATAATTATCATATATATATATATAATTATCATATTATAAGCAGAAGAGGAGGAAGAGAATAGAACAGAGACATTCAGGAAGAGGAAGTGACTATGGGAACAAAAGTGCAGCTTTCTAACTAGTGGTTTTGAATATTTATTTGCTCATGAAAAATTAAAAGTTAAATTTTTTTTTTTGGTTTTTGGGTCATACCTGGCAGTGCTCAGGGGTTATTCCTGGCTCTACACTCAGAAATCACTCCTGGCAGGCTCAGGGGACCATATGGGATGCCAAAATTCGAACCACCATCTTTCTGCATGCAAGACAAACGCCCTACCTCCATGCTATCTCTCCGGCCCCTAAAATGAAATTTTAACCAACCTTTTAATTTAAGGGATGATGGTTTGAACTATAATTCATAGTAGTGACCTAAGCTTATAGTGTACTACATCTCACCCACCATCAGATTATCTAAATCTTTCCACCACTGGCCCCAGCAAGATCTTGTTTCCTAAACCCCACTGGAGTCCCAGTTCTCAGTTCTGTTGGCAATAGTGAATCATGAAGAGCAAATGAATTAATGAATGAGGAGAGGCTCAGAGTCCCGAGTAAGGGAAAGGGCCTGGAAATAAGAAGCAAAATGGCTATATATTAAGTAAAGGGACTAGAGAGTAGCTTATAAATATCTGAATGTTTGATTCCTTTCTATAATCTTCATTGAAGTTGTTGAATATTACTTTAGTGTTACATGTGTCATAAATTATAATTTATATTGTTTACCACCAAAACATACAAACTCAATCCTTTCACCATCTTATTTTATTAGCTTATCTGGTTCTAGAGCCTCTGATTTAGAATTACAGTTTAAATGCTTATTTTCATTTATTTCCTTTATTCATTTTGTTTATTAATATTATAGTTATTTCTAATCATGCGATGAGTTTGCAGCAAATATAAATTATTTAGCAAAGAATCATTTTTATTAAAGGTGTAATGTGTCTTTGACATATTTGTGTATAATCTGGTTCTCTGGTTTTTCTGTAAAGTAGAAATCAAATCTATGTTTCAGAAATAACACCAATTAAAGTACTGGCATGATCAAAATTCCCTCTGCATTAAATAAAAGAGAAAGTATTATATAATCAGGCTAGAAACCTGCACATAATTTTACTTTATATCAAGAGTATGGAGCAAACATCAATATTAAACATTACTCAAAATGAAATTAGATGAGGAGAGAATGTCAGAGGAATATTTCATAATAGCTCTGTGCCTCTTTTCTAATATAGGTTGTTACTATCTTTATTCAATATTGCACGTCGGTGTATTCATCCATTAAATTAATGCTAGTTTTAGTTAAAATTAATTTTTTTGCCACACACAGAGGTGCTTGGGGTTACTCTTGACTCTGTAGTCAGGTATTACTTCTGGCAGTGCGTGGAGGGACCAAATGGAATAAAATTCTGCCAGGAATAAAATTTTGGTTGGCCACATGCGAGGCAAAGATACTACCCACTGTGTTATCACTCCAAATCCCCAAATTAACACTGTTCTTAAACTTTAGCTCCAACAAGAGAGTCAAAATCAGTGTTTATTTGGTCTATTAGCTGGCTATTTTCTATGATAACAAACTTTTAATGATGAATTTTTATATAACCATAATTACTCAAAATAGCCAAATAGGAGGCAAATGCACTCATCATGAGAACCTGATCACAAAGGCATCAACAGAGCAGATAGAATAAAAGTTATGGAAGCAGAGCAGTGAGGTCACGGGCCAACTTCCTGAACCAATTCTGTAGTGGGTCAAGATGAGGTGTGAGCTTATCTGGGCACCTGCCACCCTATGAGTATCCTGAGCTTTCCCAACCAGATGTTGACAACATAGATGCTTTGTACTCAAGCTTATCTGTGCAGAAAGCATGATCACAAGTATGTAGAACTCGTCACTTTCGAATTAGGAGTCATGAAAAGCACTATTTATGAAAGAATCTCTGTTCAGACAATCAGCCCACTTACTCTAACCAGCTAACCTTTTCCTTAGACGAGTCTCATAGAAAAGACAGATAACCTATGTCTATGAGCTGATCTAGCTACTATCTTCTTAGATGATTGTGCTCCAAGCTGACTCTATGAGAAAAAGGCTAGTGGCTGCTATTTTTTAAATTCTTGCTAAGTTTAGGGGCTACTTTGCATGTAGACACCAGGGTTTGGTTCCTAGCACAACACATGATCTCCCAAACACTTCCAGAAGTGATCCCTGAATGCAGAGTCAGGAGTTATCCCTGAGTGTCATCAGTATGGCCCCCAAAATAAAAACAACAATTAAAAATATTTTAATCTGGGGCCAGAGAGATAGCATGGAGGTAAGGCGTTTGCCTTTCATGCAGAAGGCCATTGGTTCAAATCCCGGCATCCCATGTCCCATATGGTCCCCCATGCCTGCCAGGAGCGATTTCTGAGCGTGGAGCCAGGAATAACCCCTGAGCATTACCGGGTGTGACCCAAAAAACAAAAAACAAAAAAAAAATTTTAATCTAAAAAAGCTAATATGGTAATAAGATCCAGAGACAATAGAGACGAGGGCCAGAAAGACCAATCCATGGTAGGAAGCTTAACAGAGAGAGGGGTATAGTTAGGGCAGAGAAGGGACCACTATGACAATGGGAGTTGGAAATGATCACTCTGGAAAAAGAACTGGGTGCTGAAAAAAGATAAAGTGATATGCAGGATGTCCCTTCAAGTAACAATATTGTAGACCATAGTGTCTAAAATGGAAATAAATGAGAGATAAATAAAAAAGAGAGAGAAGGAGACAGACAGAGACAGAGAGACATAAAAGAAAAATGTCTTCCCTAGAGACAGGCAGGGGGTGGATGAGTGAGAGGAAAACTGGTGAAGAGAAATGGAACTGAGTGGTGGACATTCTATAACTAAAACTCAGTCATGAACAATTTTATATTAACGCTTAAATAAAGTAATTAAAATAAAAATTGTTAAAAAGAAAAGAAATGTCTTCAGAGCATAGAGCTTCAAGCCAAAAAAGGAACAAAATGAATTGAGCCAGAGCAATAACACAGAGGTAGGGAGTTTGCCTTGCATGAAGCTGATAAGGAACAGACCTGGGTTGGAACACTGACATCCCTTATGGTTCTTTGAGCCTGCCAGGAGCGATTTCTGAGTGCAGAGCTAGGAGTAACCCCTGAGCATCACTAGGTATGGTCCCCAAAATAAACAAAACAAACAAAACCCAAAATGAACTGAGCCAAGAACAATGTTAGGAAGAATAGTGTGTGAGTATGTAAATGCCAGGGGAGTGGGGTGCAGAGGAGAGGCATGGGGATCCAGGCAAGAGGGGAGAAGATGGCGCTAGTTCAACTAAAATCCATAACCATATTGCTGGCAGGATATGGTGAACCCTCAATGGATCTTGGATCAGGTCACCCCGACATTTGTCTATCAGGATGCGGTTGGGAGCTTGTGGATGCCAGTGGAAAGGCAGCCAGAGAGCACCTGGGGATGAACACTTTTCTGCATGTACATTAATTTTAATTAAAATCTATTTGCAAGGGAACTGAGACATCTACCATATGAAGGCAATTCAAAATTGCTACTGCAGTCCACAGACAGAATCTTCTATGGATCAAAGGAGATAATTTACTAAGAACCTGGTTCTTTATTTTTTGGGGGGGTCACACCCTGCAGCGCTCAGGGGCCACTCCTGGCTCTGTGTTCAGAAATTGCTCCTGGCAGGCATGGGGGACCATATGGGATGCTGGGTTTGAACCACCGTCCTTCTGCATGTAAGGCAAACGTCCTACCTCCATGCTATCTCTCCGGCCCCTCTTTTTTTTCTTTTCAAAACTTTTATTTTTGTAATTAAATAAATTCTTCAAATGAATCATCATAAAATATCTAGTTAGAGTTGTTCAAGATTGAGTTTCACACTTTAAAAAAGGTCCCTGGGAGAGCATAAAAACCGGCTATCCTTTGCAAAAGCTGGCTCCCTGTGTGTGACACCAGGCGGGGAAAATCCGCGAAAGTACACCGGCCCAGTGGGGCTCAGCTGTGAAAGACTGTGAGTGTGACCTGTCTATGTCTGTCTACTGTCCTCTTGCGTGAAACTCTTGCGAGTGGGGCAAAAAGAGCCTCCAGAAACCTCGCTCGCCCAGACGCCATTTTCAGGGAGGGACTTCAGAGCATAAAAAACCGGCTATCCTTTGCAAAAGCTGGCTCCCTGTGTGTGACACCAGGCGGGGAAAATCCGCGAAAGTACACCAGCCCAGTGGGGCTCAGCTGTGAAAGACTGTGAGTGTGACCTGTCTATGTCTGTCTACTGTCCTCTTGCGTGAAACTCTTGCGAGTGGGGCAAAAAGAGCCTCCAGAAACCTCGCTCGCCCAGACGCCATTTTCAGGGAGGGACTTCAGAGCATAAAAATCGGCTATCCTTTGCAAAAGCTGGCTCCCTGTGTGTGACACCAGGCGGGGAAAATCCGCGAAAGTACACCGGCCCAGTGGGGCTCAGCTGTGAAAGACTGTGAGTGTGACCTGTCTATGTCTGTCTACTGTCCTCTTGCGTGAAACTCTTGCGAGTGGAGCAAAAAGAGGCTCAGAGGAGCACGGCCGCTCCGCTTCGCTACGCGGCCGTGCACTCTTTCTAAGGAAAGAACTCCATTGCAACAAGAAGGAAAAATCACACTAAGAACGGCGCTATATCACAGAAGCAAACATTTCTCTCTGGACTGTCTTCTCTGTTACATGCTCGGGCCTAAGATTTGACCCAGTGTGAGGCTTCATCCACGGAGGACTCCCCTCCCTTAGAGGCAAGTCAGCCCATCCAGAAAGGGAGGAGCCAGAGGAGTGTGCTGCCTACATCATATAGACAATGAATACCACTACAACACGTAGAAAAACCCACAATACAAATGTGACAATGGGGAAACAGCGCAGGCCAGCATCAGACATAGAGAATGAAGATGACAATTCTGAGGACCAGATAATGACTGAACAACTAATCAACCTCTCAGATAAGGACTTTAGACTAGCAATATGGAAGGTGCTCAACAGACTCCAAGAAACCATGGATCGAGTTGAACAGAACACTAATAAGAACCAAGAAAATATGAAGGCAGAAATGACAAAACTCCAAACTGAAATAACATGTCAACTAACAGGCCTGAAAAACTCAGTAAACGAAGTGAATGACAAAATGGATAAGCTCTGGGACAGGGTATCAGAAGCTGAGAATAGACTTGGTGCTGTGGAAGATGAGATACATAACAATTCCATACAGCAGGAGAGATTGGACAAAAAACTTAAAGCAAATGAGCAGACAATGGAAAAATTAGTCAAAGAATGGGAACAGACGAAAATAGAAGTCTATGATAAGATCAACAGAAACAACTTAAGAATCATTGGAGTCCCAGAGACCCAGGAAGAAAATTTCCAGGAAGAATCAATGGTCAAGAACATCATTAAAGAGAAACTTCCAGAGCTAAAGAATATATGTGATCAAATCCTGCATGCCCGAAGAGTACCAACCAAAAGAGACCCCAGAAAAACCACCCCAAGACACATCCTAGTCACAATGACAAATCCCACAGATAGAGACAGAATTCTGAAAACAGCAAGATCAAAAGGGGAAATCATGTTTAAGCAAGCTTCCCTGAGATTTACAGCAGACCTGTCACCAGAAACGCTCAATGCCAGAAAGCAGTGGTGGGATATTGTGACAAGACTGAATGAAATGAATGCTTCACCCAGAATACTATACCCAGCAAAACTCACTTTCCGGTTTGATGGAAGAATACATGGTTTCACAGACAAAAAACAGCTCAGAAACTTCACAGACACAAAACCAGTCTTAAGAGAAAAACTGAAAGACCTAATCTAAGACAAGACTACCCAAAAGACACACCAAATTTTGAAATAAAGATGGCGTTAAATCCCAGGACAATTCTTTCTCTCAACGTCAATGGACTAAATGCACCAGTTAAGAGACACAGAGTGGCTAAATGGATCAAAAAACTCAATCCAACCTTCTGCTGCCTACAAGAAACGCACCTGAATAGTCAGAACAAACATAGACTCAAAATAAAAGGCTGGAGAAAAGTTATCCAAGCAAACAACACCCATAAAAAAGCTGGAGTGGCCATACTAATATCAGATAATGCAAACTTTATACTCAGGAAGGTTGTAAGGGACAAAGACGGACATTTTATATTAATCAAGGGGTACGTAGAGCAGGAAGAATTCACTCTCCTAAACATATATGCACCGAATGAGGGGCCAGCAAAATATTTAATACAACTGCTGACAAATCTGAAAAATAATATCAACAACAACACAATAATTGTGGGGGACCTAAACACGGCTTTGTCAACACTGGACAGGTCAACCAGACTGAAACCCAACAAGAATATACTAGACCTGAGGAGAGAAATGGAAGAAAGAGGCCTAGTGGATATATATAGGACACTCCATCCCCAGAAACCTGGATACACATTCTTCTCCAATGTACATGGGACATTCTCCAGGATAGACTACATGCTGGCACATAAAACATACCTCCATAAGATCAAGAGGATAGAAATTTTGCAGATTACCTTCGCTGACCACAAGGCTCTGAAATTATTTGTGAACTCCAAAGGGACTCAGAAGAAACACTTTAACACCTGGAAGTTAAACAGCCTCATGCTCAATAACCAGTGGGTCCGAGATGAAATCAAGGAGGAATTAAAAAGGTTCCTGGAAACAAATGACAATAAAGACACAAACTCTCAGAACTTATGGGACACAGCAAAAGCAGTACTGAGAGGAAAATTTATAGCTTTGCAAGCACACATCAGGAAGGAAGAAGGAGCTTACCTGAGTAGCTTAATGACACAGCTAATAGAACTAGAAAATGCTCAACAAAAGGACCCAAGAACAGGAAGACAGAAGGAAATAACAAAGCTGAGAGCAGAAATCAACGAAGTGGAAACTCAAAAAACAATCCGAAAGATCAACGAAAGCAGAAGTTGGTTCTTTGAAAAAATAAACAAGATTGATAGACCACTGGCAAACCTAATAAAGAAAGAGAGAGAGAGAAACTTGATAACTCGTATCAGGAATGAAAAAGGAGAGATCACTACTGATATGACAGAGATTCAAAGGGTAATCAGAAACTACTTTAAAAAACTCTACGCCACTAAAAATGAGAACCTGGAAGAAATGGATAAATTCTTGGACTCTTATAATCTTCCACGGTTGAAGGAAGAGGATGTAGCATATCTAAACACCCCCATCACCATTGATGAAATTAAAACAGTAATCAAATGTCTGCCGAAAAACAAAAGCCCAGGTCCAGATGGATTCACTAATGAATTCTATCAAACTTTCCAAGAGGAACTACTGCCAATCTTGGCAAGACTCTTTCATGAAATTGAACAAACAGAAACACTTCCAAATAGCTTTTATGAAGCCAACATCACCTTGATACCTAAACCAGACAGAGACGCTACCAAAAAAGAAAATTACAGACCAATATCACTGATGAATGCAGATGCAAAGATCCTCAACAAAATCCTGGCAAATAGGATTCAATGCCTCATTAAGAAGATCATCCACTACGATCAAGTAGGTTTCATCCCAGGAATGCAAGGCTGGTTTAACATCCGTAAATCTATCAACATAATACACAACATCAATAACAAGAAAAATAAAAACCACATGATCATATCAATAGATGCAGAGAAAGCATTTGATAAGGTCCAACACCCATTCTTGATCAAAACTCTCAGCAAGATGGGAATGGAGGGAACCTTTCTCAATATAGTGAAGGCCATCTACCACAAGCCAGTGGCAAATATTATCCTCAATGGAGAAAAACTGAAAGCCTTCCCTCTAAATTCTGGCACAAGACAAGGCTGTCCTCTCTCACCACTCCTATTCAACATAGCACTGGAAGTACTTGCTATAGCGATTAGGCAAGAAAAGGATATCAAGGGAATCCAGATAGGAAAGGAAGAAGTCAAGCTCTCACTGTTTGCAGATGACATGATACTCTACTTAGAAAACCCTAAAGACTCTATCAAAAAGCTTCTAGAAACAATAGACTCATATAGCAAGGTGGCAGGCTACAAAATTAACACACAAAAATCAATGGCCTTTCTATACACCAACAGTAATAAAGAAGAAATGGACATTAAGAAAACAACCCCATTCACAATAGTACCACACAAACTCAAATATCTTGGAATCAACTTGACTAAATATGTGAAGGACCTATACAAAGAAAACTATAAAACTCTGCTCCAAGAAATAAGAGAGGACACACGGAAATGGAAACACATACCCGGCTCATGGATTGGCAGGATTAACATCATCAAAATGGCAATACTCCCCAAGGCATTATACAGATTTAATGCCATCCCTCTAAAGATACCCATGACATTCTTCAAAGAAGTGGATCAGACACTTTTGAAATTCATTTGGAACAATAAACACCCTCGAATAGCTAAAGCAATCATTGGGAAAAAGAATATGGGAGGAATTACTTTTCCCAACTTTAAACTGTACTACAAAGCAACAGTTATCAAAACAGCATGGTATTGGAATAAGGATAGGTCCTCAGATCAGTGGAATAGGCTTGAATACTCAGAAAATGTTCCCCAGAGATACAACCATCTAATTTTTGATAAAGGAGCAGGAAATCCTAAATGGAGCAGGGAAAGCCTCTTCAACAAGTGGTGTTGGCACAATTGGATAGCCACTTGCAAAAAATTAAACTTAGACCCCCAGCTAACATCATGTACAAAGGTAAAATCCAAATGGATTAAAGACCTCGATATCAGCCCCAAAACCATAAGATATATAGAACAGCACATAGGCAAAACACTACAGGACATTACAGGCATCTTCAAGGAGGAAACTGCACTCTCCAAGCAAGTGAAAGCAGAGATTAACAGATGGGAATATATTAAGCTGAGAAGCTTCTGCACCTCAAAGGAAATAGTGCCCAGGATACAAGAGCCACCCACTGAGTGGGAGAAACTATTCACCCAATACCCATCAGATAAGGGGCTAATCTCCAAAATATACAAGGTACTGACAGAACTTTACAAGAAAAAAACATCTAACCCCATCAAAAAATGGGGAGAAGAAATGAACAGACACTTTGACAAAGAAGAAATACGCATGGCCAAAAGACACATGAAAAAATGTTCCACATCACTAATCATCAGGGAGATGCAAATCAAAACAACGATGAGATACCACCTCACACCCCAGAGAATGGCACACATCACAAAGAATGAGAATAAACAGTGTTGGCGGGGATGTGGAGAGAAAGGAACTCTTATCCACTGCTGGTGGGAATGCTGTCTAGTTCAACCTTTATGGAAAGCGATATGGAGATTCCTCCAAAAACTGGAAATCGAGCTCCCATACGATCCAGCTATACCACTCCTAGGAATATACCCTAGGAACACAAAAATACAATACAAAAACCCCTTCCTTACACCTATATTCATTGCAGCTCTATTTACCATAGCAAGACTCTGGAAACAACCAAGATGCCCTTCAACAGATGAATGGCTAAAGAAACTGTGGTACATATACACAATGGAATATTATGCAGCTGTCAGGAGAGATGAAGTCATGAAATTTTCCTATACATGGATGTACATGGAATCTATTATGCTGAGTGAAATAAGTCAGAGAGAGAGAGAAAAACGCAGAATGGTCTCACTCATCTATGGGTTTTAAGAAAAATGAAAGACACCCTTGTAATAATAATTTTCAGACACAAAAGAGAAAAGAGCTGGAAGTTCCAGCTCACCTCAGGAAGCTCACCACAAAGAGTGATGAGTTTAGTTAGAGAAATAACTACATTTTGAACTGTCCTAATATTGAGAATGTATGAGGGAAATGTAGAGCCTGTTTAGGGTACAGGCGGGGGTTGGGTGGGGAGGAGGGTGATTTGGGACTTGGGTGATGGGAATGTTGCACTGGTGATGGGTGGTGTTCCTTTTATGACTGAAACCCAAACACAATCATGTATGTAATCAAGGTGTTTAAATAAAAAAAAATTAAAAAAAAAAAAAAGATTGAGTTTCAGTCATACAATGTACAATGCCTTTTACCAGTGGATATTTCCCACTACCAATGTCCCCTGTTTCCTTCCTGCCCTCCCCCCACTCTCATCCCTGCCTGTTTCTATTATAAATATTTTTCTTATCTATTCTATTTTATTTATTTTTTAATATTTCTTTATTAAAACCATTATGATCTACAAAGCCCTTCATAGTTAAATTTTAGACATACGGTGAGTAAGGGCCCTTCCCACCACCAGTGTCGACTTCCCTCCAGCAATATTCCCAAGTGCATCCTATCCCACCACCCTTTGCTCCTGGCCTGCCAGGATAACAGGCCCATTTGAAGTTTAGCTATAGTTCAGGTCTCTAGATTCTATTGTTGTTGCCTTTGGCTTGGATATTTAGTTCTGTCCTTTATTATTTCCACCTAAGACCAATTGGCCCCTGGCCCCATCCTTCCTTTTGTTTTCTTCCTTCTTATTTTTATAGAAAAATGCAGAAATATAAGGTAAAACAAAGTAATTTGTGTCCCAAGTTTCTATGAAAAAGGCGAGAGCCCTATCTAAAAGATAAAAAATGGCGTGGCATAAGAATCTGATACCAACAATAGCTAAAGTGTGAAAAATTTTCACCGGAACCACGGAGAATGACTCGGGTTGGACGGACTGGTATGTTTGGAACCCAGAGTCGGTCTTATGCCAATAAACTTCTGGGGTGAGGCCTTTTTGTAATCAGGTCAAGGATTTTTTTTCCATTTTCCCCATTTTTCCAGACCTATGCAAACAACGGCGATTGCCACTATCACACTTTTACTATATTTTTTTACTCTTATTCTTTAAGGGAAAAAAATACAACTTACTGAACTTAAAAACAAATAACTGTAGTAGAATGCCTGTCTCGAATACAGGCAGGGGATGGGAAGGGGGTAGGGGGTAATGTTATACTGGTGAAGGGGGGTGTTCTTGTTATGACTGTAACCCAACTATGATCATGTTACATAAATAAAAAGTATATTTCAAAAAAAATGGCGTGGCAAGTTTTTTATTTTTTTCATAGACACAGCAAAAGTTGAGGAAAATAGAAATAAAAAAACCTTTGGCCTAAAAACAGGGTTCTCTACCTATGAAGCATCCTGCCATAAGACCAACTCCAGGCTCCAGGTATATGAAGTTGTCTAACCCCAAAGTCTTTCTGTATAAGAACCTGGTTCTTAGAGAGAAAAAATAAACCACTTGCATTCTCAGGTGATACATGAATAACTCCCCTCCTTGCTTTACATGCAATCAGAAAAGGATTCTAAAGACTCAAAATGAATATTCCCTTAGGGAATCAGCTTACTCCCTTATTGCTCCAAATAAACTTTTCAAGAAATCCAGTTTCGGTGCTAATTGGCCACTTTACATTTCCTGTGCATGTAAGGCAAGGAAGTGAGGGCCAGAAACTCACACAGGTGAGCCCCAGGGACAGAAAATGTCTGAGCACAGAGGTACAACCCGGGTACCCCTCTGGGCAATGTGGTGCAGTGACGTGTCAGTAGGCTGGAGCAGAGCAAAGCTTGGGATACTACAGGGCAGGCACTCTGAGCACTGAAGGCAGAGCACAGTATGTCTTGCTGAGGAAAAGCCAAAAGAATAGAAAAAGTTGAATAGTGGAAAACCAATACAGATTGGTCTTGGTTTCCAAAGACAGAACTCAGAACATAAGAAACGTTGCAGCAGAAATCAATGAAATGGAGACCAAAATGACAATTCAAAGGCTCATAGAAACCAAGAAGTGTTGGTTGGAGCAAATCAACACATGGACAAATCTTTAAGAAGACTCAATAAGAATCCAAAAGACTCAAACTGAAAGCAAAAGAGGAACTAAAAAAAAAATAAAAAGGAAAAGATGGTCTATTAAGTGTGTTAGACTAGTATAAATACAAGTCTAAGTAATAAATAAAAATAAATATTTATAAGCATAAATATATATTATATAGAGACTCATAAATGTAAGTCAAAATAATGCACAAGGAACCAGAGTGATAGCACAATATGGAAGACGTTTGCCTTGAATGCAGCCAACTTGGATTCAATCCCTAGCATCCCAAAGGGGTCCGCAAGGCTGCCAGGAGTAATTTCTGAGTCCAGAGCCAGGAGTAACCCATGAGCACTGCCAGGTGTGGCCCAAAAAACCCAAATTCTACTACTACTACTACTACTACTACTACTACTACTACTACTACTACTACTACTACTACCACTACTACTAATTAGTAATGCACAAATCTTCATAAAAATAATTTTAAAAAGACTCACAGAAATATCATGTTTCCACAAATTAGAAAACCTAAAAGGAATAATAAAGTTATAGAATCAGAAGACTTTTCTAAGCTGACTCAAGAAAAGTTATAAGGGCCCGGAGAGATAGCACAGCGGCGTTTGCCTTGCAAGCAGCCGATCCAGGACCAAAGGTGGTTGGTTCGAATCCTGGTGTCCCATATGGTCCCCCGTGCCTGCCAGGAGCTATTTCTGAGCAGACAGCCAGGAGGAACCCCTGAGCACCGCCGGGTGTGGCCCCAAAACAAAAAACAAAAACAACAAAAAAAGAAAAGTTATAAGTGGGGCCAGAGAGATAGCACAGCTATAGGGCGTTTGCCTTGCATGAGGCTAATCCAGGAGTGACCATATGGTCCCCCAGCCTGCCCGGGGTAATTTCTGAGTGCAAAACCAAGAGTAACCTTTGAGCACTGCTGGATGTGGCCCCAAAACCAATCAATTAATCAATAATTTTTTTTTGTGGTTTTTTTTGGGTCACACCCGGCAGTGCTCAGGGATTATTCCTGGCTCCAGGCTCAGAAATTGCTCCTGGCAGGCACGGGGAACCATATGGGACGCCGGGATTCGAAACGATGACCTCCTGCATGAAAGGCAAACACCTTATCTCCATGCTATCTCTCCGGCCCCATAATCAATAAAATTTTTTAAAAAAGAAAAGTTATAAGTGTAGGATCCCACACTAGCACAAGGGTAGGTTGCTTGCCTTGCATGCCGCAGACACTAGTTTGATCTCCAGTACCATATTGATTCTCTGAACACTATCAGGAGTAATCCTTGAGAGAGGATAGCCATGCACATCTCCTAGTCAATGAATCCCAGCACAACACAGAAAACACCACACTACAAGCATGACAATGGGGAAACAATGCAGGTCTCTACCATGTATAGAGAATGAAGATGGCAACTCTGGTGACCCAAAAAGTGCTGAGCACATATTTAGCCTCTCAGATTAGGACTTTAAAGAAGAAATATGGAAATTCCTCAGAGACTCAAAGAAAACATGGAATGAACTGAATGAACCATAAGTAAGAATCAAAAAGATATGAACATAGAAATGAGAAGATGCCAAACTGAAATAACAGGGCAGGCATAATCCTTCAGCACAGAGCTGGGAGGAGTGTGCTGAGGTTCTGACCCCGGGCAGGCACAGACAAGTCCTTTCCTGCTGTGCTATCACTCTGGCCCCAGGTCTTTGCTGTTTGAAGCCCCATATAGCCTCTGAACACTGCACATCTACAAAGATACGCTCCAATCATTCCCTTATGGAGCAGGTGAATTATAAGGCTACCTGAGTACTGATGTGTGCAAACCAAGGGAAGTGAATGGATAAAAAGCCAAAGTGAGGCTGGAGAGATAGCACAGGTAGGGCATTTTCTTTGCAAACAGCCAATCCAGGACAGACAGTGGATTGAACCCCAGCATCCCATATGGTCCCCTGAGCCTGCCAGGAGCGATTTCTGAGCACAGAGCCAGGAGTAACCTCTGAGTGCTGCTGGGTGTAACCACCCCCCCCCAAAAAAAAGACAAAGTGAATAATCCTACAAACTAAGCTACAATTTCTGCACCAGAAATAATTTTTGCTCCAGAAATAATAGATACTTGATGGATTTTATTTTTTCATGCAAGAGGAGACACGTAGATGATTAAAATGAGGATAGTCAGCATCTGTGGAGTCTATTAAATCATATGAATCAGAATTTTGTCTGCTTGAGATTTTCGACTAAGCACCTTCTTCCTGAACAGTCAGAGGATTTAAAACAGCAGTGAAATATCACTCATGATTGACAGTATTGTTATTGGAATTTTATTCTAGCTTGCATGCAGAGTAAGAAACAGGTAAATAACCAAGATAAAATGAGACTAGATAATAACCCAACATCATTCCTGCTGCCATGTTTTGCTTTGCAAAATCCAAGACTGAGCTTGCCATTAGCAAACTAACTTTTAAGAGACCAGAGTTGATGTGAGGGAAAAGAAAGTTTATTTAGGGACTGAAAAAACCTAAGGGAGGTATGGCGGGATGGTGCGGAAACTCACCCTGTGTTATTTTAGTTTGGAGTTTTCTCATTTCTATTTTCATATCCTCTTGATTCTTGTTTATGGTCCATTCAGTTCATCCCATGCTTTCTTTGGGTTCTATGAGGAGCCTCTATATTTCTTCCTAAAGTTCTTATCTGAGAGGCTAACAAGGTGATTGGCACTTTAGGGGTCATCAGAGCTGCCATCTTCATTCTTTATGTATGGTGGAGGCCTGCCTTGATTCCCTATTGTTACACTCATAGTGTGGTGTTTTCTACCTGTTGTGCTGGTTTTCATTGACTAGGAGATGTGGGTGGTTACAGAGCGAAGTGGAGTGGCCAGGTTTCTCTGGCTTTGCCCTTTGGGGGCCAGATCATCTCACCTCCACTGATGTGACTTCCGAAGGCTCTTGTGGGATGGGGTGCCAGTGGAGGGGCAGAATTTCATCCACATTGGAGTACATTCAGAGTGGATCCTGGAGGATTTTTAAAAAATTGGGTCAATAAGGAGATAAAAATCTGCAAAATACCTCTTGCTGTTGAGAATGAAAAATATTACAACCATCCCAAAGGACAACTGAGTAGATCCTTACAAAGACAGCATAGGTTTAGACAGATAGCACAGCAGAGAGGGCACTTGTCTAACATGTAGCTAACCTGGGCTTGATCCTCAGTATCCCTGAGGGTCCCTGCCATGAGTAAATATTGAGTGAAGAGCCAGGATTAAGCCCAGAGCATTGCCAGTGGTGGCTCCTAAACAAACACAAAAAGACAAAAGGCAATACAGACTTTCCATCCATTCCTTGCACTGCCTGAGTAGAACCCAGTTATCTGAAACAAATGTCCACACAAAAATGGACCCCTTGACATCAGCTTTGTTTATAGTCTTCAATGACCAGTCAAAATGTCTCTTCTTGGGTAAATGGATGAATAATTTATAATTCATCCTTACACAGGACTGCTACTCAGCAGTAAGAGTAAAGGCAGCTTGAGCCATGAGTTTTTGTAAGAGGCAGTCAAGTGCTGTTTGGGTTTAGACAGCTTAGGATGACTTGCCTTGGTTTGAGCTGAAGACCTCACACATGTGAGGCATGACCTCTGCCACAGAATCATATTTCTGAACCCAACATGGATGATAACTCTCCAAGGGCCTTTTGTGCACTGAATTAAAAAATATCTTGGAAAAGTTACACTTGTTTGACTCTGACTGTCTGCCTTTCTGGAGAAGGTACATGTGTAAAGACTGTAAAAGAACTAGTAGTTGCACAGAATAAAAGGAAGGAGGTTCAAAGGGAAAAATGGAATTTTCATTTTATTACATTTTTTAATTTAAGCACCATGGTTACAAAATTTTTCATAATTGAGTTTCAGCCAACCAATGTACACCTCGTTTTACTAATGTATGTTTCCCATCATCAGTTTCCCCAATTTCCCTCCTTCCTGCCTGCCTCTCAAAAGACATTTCATTTCTCTCTTTCTCTTCCCTTATCCCTCCCCCCTTTTGACACTGTGGTTTACACTACTGTTAATGAGGGGGTACTTTGTATATCACTTTATCTAAAAGTGGGCATTTTTAGGTCAGTAAATGATTCTGTCATGCTAGATGTGTTACTCTATATGCATGCCAAAACCCAACAATGCAGCACACTTCAAAATCCATTAACAAGGAAGCTCATTGTGGAGAGCTAAAAAAAATTAATCAAGAGTTCCTAGTATCCCTGGGTAGTGGTGAATTAATCAAATCATCTCCTAACCAAGGTATGCTTTTCACACAGGTAGCAAAGGAGATAACAAGATAGACTAGCCAGGGAGAGGCAGCACCAGACAGCATGTTGCCAGCCAGTCAGGATAACAGATTTCTCAACACCAGCAGGGGTGGGATAGGGTAGGGGTATGTGTGGAGTTATTGGGAGGCTGAAAGATTGTGCCTGGGTTTCATTTTCAACTAGTTTGTCTTTAGCTAAAGAACCTTTAAGAACCACCTGGCTTTGTGGGGGCACTGATTCATTTTCTTTCAACAACCTTTTTGGAAAACAGAAGAATCCGTGGCAATTCTGGCATTTTATCACAGTGGCATATAGCTCAGATTATGCCAGAGTCCCTACTTCTCAGAAAGCGTCTCCACCTCAGATTTTGGGCAGGAGGATCAAGGAAGAGCCTTACCCCTCAACTCCAGCATCCTATGATCACTCACATATTTCCCCTGACTTATACCAGAGTGTGTTGATACAGTTGGCCAGTGAAGGCCAACTTTCATCCTCCTGTGCATTGGGGACCAAGGATTCCCCCACAACCTAGCTGCTGACAGGGAAAGAACAAGTCTGAGTCTGATGACCAGACACCCTTTAGTCCATTCCAACAATGCTTATACAGAACAAGAGGAACTGCAAGTCCTGTAGAGTGGCAGGGCCAGCAACACAGCAGAAGCATAGCCAGGGAAGAATGAAGTACCAGGGAGAAGATAAGTATAAACACTGGGGCTTTGGAATGTCTCCGGAGAAACAGTGGGCAATAGTAGTGGCATGATCTCCCTTAACCAGAGTTCTCTGAGGGTGGAGAGATGGCCTAGAGTCAAGTCTGAGATTAAACAATGATCATGGGGGGACAGCACCCCTCTTTCTGCTGTCCTTCCTCATCTCTGGAGTGATGTCTCTGAAGCTTTCTCCTCACAGAGAAACCCCCACTCCCCAGAGCAGTTGCTCTCTGGGGTTCCTTCTGTCTGTCAGGTGGCTCAGGAACAATGTCACGGGGGGGTCGGGGGGAGGGATTAACAGCAGAGGGGCTTAATTACCGTCCCATGTAGTTGAATCATTTTCAATTTTGCAGATGCTAAAGGACGCCGATGCTCTTCCTTTGAAGATCCTGCTGTACAAAATCCCATCATGCAGAAAATAATAAGGCAATGAACCACATTACCCGGCACGCTACTGTGAGCCCGTCATTTGCTCCCACTCGCCCTGGGCTCACACCACAATAATGACAAGGAAATTAGCAGCTTTGAACATTTCTTGGGGCTGTGGCTGCTGTTCTTTTAAAGTCTGATCCAGGTTCGATCTCTGGCATCCCACATCGTCCTCCAGCACCGCCAGAAATGAGTCCTGAGCACATCCAGGTGTGCCCTCATTAAAATATGCTTCTTGGTCTAAAATTTTGGCTTGGTTTTGCAATGTTGAACTGGGAGGTCCCCCTGAATTCTATACTTCATGGAAGGGAGGTTGGCTTTGCCTTTCAGAAGGAGCCTCCGGTCCCTGGTGGATGCAGGGACAGTGCTATGGAGACCATTATGATCGCCCCATGGTCACTGTAATTTCAGGTGGACACACATTCAACCAGGACATGCTCAGACTAGCTTTACCTTCTAGAATGCAGAGCTCAATCACATGGTACTTGGCTTGGAATGGGCTTTTGCTTCAAGGTTAGACCCAGGAGCTACAGAAACAAGTATGGCCCAGGAAGATCCATGGAACAAGGATGGTGAATTTATAACAGAGTAGAGGACCAAGTTTGACTCTGTTGCTGAAGCCTCTGAAAAGGACAAACGTCAGGCACAGCCATGGTCATGATCATGGACACAGTCACAGTCATGGTCACAGCACAGGCTCAGTCTGGCCCAGACTGTGATACTCAGTAGCGTTGACAGAGGCCAAATGATTGCACAGCTCGAGGAGGGAGTGCTCTCTGGGGTGCCATCTTCAGTCTTGTCACTGCATGTGAAAAGGAAGGAAGAGGTTTTCAGGGTATCGTGCCTGCCTCCTGCAGAAGCACTGTACATGATGCAGCCATAACAGTCTTGACAAAGATGAGGAATCCAGCTGCTGGAGCCACTTCTAAAAACACAGGTCACCCACTCCACTGGGTGGCCCTTGCTGGTAGTCCCAGATGTTCACACATCTCAGAAATTTCTGAGGAGTTGCAACAGAAAGGCAAGTAGAAACTCTCATTCATTGCTAGTGGGAATGCCATCTAGTCCAGCCTTTATGAAAAACAATATGGAGATTCCTCATAAAACTGGACATTGGGGCCCGGAGAGATAGCACAGCGGCGTTTGCCTTGCAAGCAGCCAATCCAGGACCAAAGGTGGTTGGTTCGAATCCCGGTGTCCCATATGGTCCCCCGTGCCTGCCAGGAGCTATTTCTGAGCAGACAGCCAGGAGTAACCCTGAGCACCGCCGGGTGTGGCCCAAAAACCAAAAAAAAAAAAAAAAACAAAAAAAAAAACTGGACATTGAGCTCCCATATGATACAGCTATACCACTCCTAGGAATATGTCCTAGAAACATAGAGACACAAAAATGCCTTCTGCATGACTATATGCATTGTAACACTATTTGCAATAGCTAGAAAATGGAAACAACCCAGATGCCCTACAATAGACGAGTGACTAAAGAAACTGTGGTACATGTACACAATGGAATATTATGCAGCCGTCAAGAAAAATGAAGTCATGAAATTCTCCTATACATGGATGGACATGGAAACTATGATGCTGAGGGAAATGAGTCAGAGGAAGAAAAACAGACACAAAATAGTTTTACTGATCAGTGGGATTTAAGAAAAATAAAAGACAGTATGATAATAATACCCAAAGACAATAGAGATGAGGGCTGGAAGAACAGGTTCACAATATGAAGCTTACCACAAAGAGTGGTGAGTTCAGTTATAGAAATAAATATACCAACAACTATCATGACAATGGTAGTGAGTGGGAAAAATAGAACACCCATATAATACAAGCAGGGGATTGGAAGGAGGGAGATGGGGGCATTGATGGTGGGAAGGTTGCACTGGTGAAGGTGCTTTTTCTTTTTCTTTTTTTAACTGAAACCCAACTACAATTATGTTTGTAATCATGGTGCTTAAAGATATGTAAAAAATAAAAAGAAAAAGGGAAAGAAAGGTAGCTGGCCACTTGTTTCCTGCCACTGGCATCTGTATTCAGCTCCATCTCTGTACCTGATGCCATTATCTCAGGGCCCATATTAAGCTCCTACATGCCATGGAGATTCTGACACTCAGTTTCTTAATTATCTGATCCCAGCACGATCCAGTATCCACTCTATGAAACTAGAACCATTTGGGGTTTATAAACTGCAAATAGGCAGTCAAGGGAGGGAGGATTAATTTTCTATGAGCTCAGGAGCCACAGAGGAACAACTGACATGATATGATGTCTGCAGGGACAGCACAAGGAAACTCAGATGAAATTAGGACGTTGCATGAGAATGAACATGACTGGGACTCTGTGATGCTGACAGTCAGGCAAGGCCTCAGATACCCTTTTTCTCAGGGAATACCCATTTTTAAAAAAAATTATTTAAGAGAGTGGTGATTATTTTTATTCAATCACTTTAAACACGTGGTTACAGAATTGTTTGTGGTTGAATTTGAATCATACAATGTACACCATCCTTCAGGAGGGCATATTTCCCAACACCTGTGTCCTCAGTTTCCCTCCCGACCTCCCCTCTGCCTGCGTCTAGACAGACATTTTACATCTCTCTCTTTCCTTTTCTTTTTTTTTTTGTTTGTTTTTGGCCACACCCATTTGACGCTCAGGGGTTACTCCTGGCTATGTGCTCAGAAATCGCCCCTGGCTTGGGGGGACCATATGGGACGCCAGGGGATCGAACCGCGGTCCGTTCCTTGGCTAGCACTTGTAAGGCAGACACCTTACCTCTAGCGCCACCTTCCCGACCCCTCTCTCTTTCCTTTTAAACCCTGTGGTGTGCACTATTGTTAATGAAGGAGTACCATGCCTATCACTTTATTCCCTTTCAGCACCTAATTTTTGTCCAGAGTGATAAGTTCCAACTATCATTGTCATTGTGGACCCTTCTTTATGCTAACTACACTCACTACTCTTTGTGGCAAGCTTGTTACTCTGGAATGGTCTTCATGGATCTCATCTCTCTTGATTCTGGATATTATTACCATACTATCTTTTATTTTTCTTATACCCCACAAATGAATGAGATTATTCTATGTCTATCCTTCTCCTTCTAACTCATTTCACTCAGCATAATACTCTCCATATCCATCCATGTATAGGCAAATTTTATGACTTTATTTTTCCTAACAGCTGCATAGTATTCCATTGTGTAGAAGTACCACAGTTTCTTTAGCCACTCATCTGTTCCCAGGCATTTGGGTTATTTCCTGATTCTGGGTATTGTAAAGAGTGCTGCAACAAACATAGGAATGCAGAGGGCTTTTCTGAATGGTGTTTTTGGGGTTCCTAGGTTATATCCCTAGAAGTGGTATTGCTGGATTATATGGAAAGCTCAATTTATTGCCTCCACACCCTCCACTTTTTTTTTTTTTAGGAATATCATATTGCTTTCCAAAATGGCAAGCCCACTTGGAATTCCCATCAGCATTGAATGAGTCCCTTCCTCTCTGTGTCAACAATGGTTGTGCTTGTTCTTTTTTTTTCTTTTTTTTTTTTAGTCTCATTAGAGGCTGTCCAAAATTGCCAATGCTGACTATATTTCAAGTCGTCATGGCAAGGTATTGGGAAAAGTTTTCAATTAGCAATAATCGTGCCTCAGATAAACCTCATTGGCTACGATACTGCCACTGTGCCAAGCTATGCTTGTTCTTTTTGATGTGTTCCAGTCTCTGTGATGTGAAATGGTATTAACTGATTCCCATTAATAGTGTCCAAGCAGGCATAGGTGTTCAAGTTCCTGTCTTCAAGCAGGCAAGATGGAAAGCAAGGGACCAAATTGAAGTGGAATCCAGACAAGATGTGATTTAAGGGAATGGAAAGGGATGCAGGGAAGACCCCAGAATCTGGAAGGCATCTCCTGCAAGGAAGGTTCCAGAGAGGCCAAAGCCTCAACAGAAGTAGAGTAGCATTTTTTTTTATGTTACTAAAAGAGTAAATCTGTCTTGCCTGGCCAGCAGTTCCCTCTGTCCCCATTGACCTAACACATAGTCCATCCCCAAAGGTCAAGCTAATACTTGAAACATTCTAACTGGATCCTAGAATTCTGTCCCCCAAGAAGGACAAGTGAATGGACAATGCCTAAGACAAAAGGCCAAACCTAACAGACTCAGCCCAGCCATCCTAGCATACTTGGAAAAATTTTTATCAAGTGATACGGATGGCAAAGAGTCATGTAAGGCCTGCACAACCACTCAGTTTCCCCATAAAAGAGGTGGAAGCTATGGTACAGTGGGAAGGGCATTTGCCTTGCATCCAGCAACCTCAGTTCATTCACAAGTGATCTATGAGCACTGCTGAGTGTGGCCTAAAAACAACCAAAAAAACCCAAAAACCACCCACCAAAAAAAGTCTTATTAACTTAGTCCCATACTAAGTGTCTCACATGGGGACTTACTTTTCCTTCTCCTTTACTTTCCAATAATCTTTATTAACTTCTAACTATGAATCTGAGCATTCTGACTACTCACTATTTTTATTTTTGAAAACATTGAATAACTTGGGAACCAGGCCACCCCAGAGAACCTGTCTTGCCTGCCTGCATTACTTAAGTGACCCAGGAATGTGGGTCACTCAAACAGAGGGAAGATCTGAGAAGATTCTGATCTGCTTTCTAGTCATTAGGGCCTGAAACATCAGTTTTCAGGCGCCACTCAAGCTCAGTCCTGTGACATTCCTTGGTAGAAATGCTCCTTCTTCTCCCCACCAGCCAGTTTTTCTTTGGTCCCTATCAGTCTCACTCAACTTCCTCTGAAAAACAACATCCGAAATAATGAGATCCAACAGGTCAAGTATAGATGCTGTTTGAGCCAGGCAACTGGGCACAAGAAACCTCTGGAATAGGCTCTGGATGCTTCAAAGGACAGACAAATACTGTCCAAATCAGAAATTCCCATTGGAATCAGCCTTCCTGACACATGAGCAGACTCCACCAGCTTGCACCAAGAAATCCTTTTGGAGGTGAAAAGACAGTGCCTCAGACCACAGGGCTGGCTTTGGGGAGGGGAAGTCCATGCTTTCCTGTAGAAAGTCCGAGACTGGCATGCATTTGGCTGGCAGCTCAGTAACCCTGGCACACTGCTATGTCTTTCCAGTCTATTCTCAAAAGTTGGTGCCAAGGAGTGAGCACAAAAGGAATAAGCACACTTCCAAGATTGGCTTTGGGACCAGAGGGTGGCCAAGTTCTGCCCCAAGATGTGGCTACCCAGAGATGCCCAAACCCCAGTCTCCTTGACCGTGCCCCAGACCAATTAGTGGTTAGGCCTAGGTCCAACAAGGCCACTGGTGAATGCTCACATGGCAGACTGGGATCTCAGCATCGGTAACACCTTCAGCCAAACAGTTCACCCATGTTCAGAGCTGTGACTTGCTTGGAGTCACAGGGCATGGAGAATGGAATGATGGACATGGGGCAGATAAGATGAGGGGACATTGGGGATTGGGGATTGGTCTTGCAACTTCTTTTCACTTCACTGTTACCCTGCTGTGGATCTGCACATCATATTCATACACCTAATATTTGCCAAATCCCAAAGTGCCACCCGGCTGGTCCCACTCCAGTGCCTGTTTTTCTTCAATATTGCCATAAGTGGGATATATTCATCTTGTTATCACCATGGTGTTTAGCATTGCTAGGGAAATCCCTAAATAGCACTTCAGAAAGAGAAAAATAAAAAAAAAGGTGGGAATGGGAAAAAAAATCCTTTCATTTCTCAGAAAACCTGTAAGTATTGATGGATTAAATCAGAGGTCCTCAAACTATGGTCTTTGGGCCAATGCAGTCCCCCTCCAAAGCCCTCCGCCAATCTGGCACTCGGGGTATTTTTGCCACTGCTGCCTGTCCTGCTTAGCAACTAACTTATCCCAGGCTGCAGTGTGTATGTGTTGGATGTGCGCATACTTTCCAACTCCCCACCTTCTCAGTCTCAGACAGGAGGCCTCAATCTTTGGCCTGTGGGCCACTGTTGTTCATAGTTTTTAATTTTGAAACCGTAGTCCAGCCCTCCAACGGTCTGAGGGACAGTGTACTGGTCTCTATTTAAAAAGTTTTAGGATCCCTGGGTTAAGCGATTGGTTGGCTTTGGGAGGCCATAACTGGCTGTGCTAGGGCTGACCCTTGGCTCAGTGCTCATGGCTGACTCTTGGCTCAGTGCTCATGGTTGACTTCTGACTCTGTGATCAGAGCTAACTCCTGGTTATATACTTCAGGGTTGACTCCTGCCTCTGTGCCCTCTGTGATATGGAAAACAGAATTGGGTTGGCTGCATGCAAGACCAGTGACTTAACCCCTCTCTGCCTCCCTCCAACTCACCACTAAACCTTTGCGTACACTCAAAGATGACCCAAAGCCACTGAAAATCGTTGAGGGCTCAGCTTGGGCATCATCTTCTGAGTTATTCTGGGGGCAGTCAGGCAATCAAAACAGCAGCAGGAAGACTAGCAGGAGACAAAGGTTAGGTTAATCAGGGAGTCTGAGCTGTTTCTGCCTTCCTGGAAAATTCACATGGAAATGAGGAAAAATGAAGGGCATGGGGCCCTTTTCTGAGTCAAGAGAGTAGGGACTTAGTCTCAGAGACCCTCAGAGACTCTGAGCGGGGTTTCTGGAGAAGATGCTCTGGTTCACGATCTTTGGAAGCCAGAATTATCCTTTCTTGGGGAGTGTGACCCCAAGATTAAGCTCTGGAGTCTGGGAGCCTCTCTTGGTGGTTCTTGGTCAGTCAGGGTGGACTGTTGAGCTCTGGAGAACAAGAATAAAGAGCTGCCTGGGGTCATCATGGGAAGCTATGCCCAGAGGTACTCAGGGCCTAGAATTCAGGACACACAATTCCAACCCCTCTGTGAGTGGAGACAGAAAATTACCCCTCCAGACCCAGACCAGCTGAGACCAGACCAGGTTCAGATCCAGGCAGCTGCAAATAGATGACCCTATGCAGCAAAGAAGATTTAGGACATTTCTATGAATGAAAATCTCACAAAAAAGAGCACTGTAGAGTTGGAGAGACAGTACAACAGGGAGGATGTTTGCCTTGCACACAGAAGATCTGGCTTCGATCCCCAGCATCTCATATAATCTCTGGAGCCTACCAGGAGTGATTCCTGGGTGCAGAACCTGAAGTAAGCCTTGCGCATTGCCGGAGATGGCCCCCAAACAAACAAAACAAAATAAAACAAGAGCCTTATGGAAAAAACAATATGGAGATTCCTCATAGAACTGGACTTTGAGCTCCCATGTAATCCCTCCCCCAACTTCCTCCTATCTCATCTGAGAGGGAGACCCTCCCACTCCTGGGCGGGGTCTGTGGTTGGTAATTAAGACCTGGGGGAGGTTCAGCAGGAATTTCAGGAAGAGATTCAGCAGGAGAAGCCTCAGGAGGAAGACGCAGGAGGAAGAGAGATCAGACACAGGATGAATGCAGAGGCTGATTAGCTTAGAAGCCACACATGGTGACTAGGGCCTTGTAATAAAGCTTCATGTCCCCTGACTTCTACTGACTGGCTGTAAATCATTTCCTCTCTGTTATCCTGAACCCTCAGACCCACCAGGCCAAAGAAGCTGCAGGCTCCGGGCAGGCCAAGAAAGGCCTCACCATCCATCCACCATCATCCAGCACCATCCAGGACTCTTATTAATTTAATTAAAACTTCACTCCCATATAATCCAGCTATAACACTCCTAGGAATATGCCCTAGGAACATGAAAACAATACGAAAGTACCTTCTGCACACCTATATTCATTGCAGCGCTATTTACAATAGCCAGAATCTGGAAACAACCCAGATGTCTGACAACAGATGAGTGCTAAAGAAACTGGTGCATATACACAATGGAAAACTATGCAGCTGTCGGGAAAAATGAAGTCATGAAATTTTCCTATACATGGACATGGAAACTATAATGCTGAGTGAAATAAATCAGAGGGAGTGAGACAGACAGAATAGTCTCACTGATCTGCGGGATTTAAAAAAAAAAAAAAAGACAGCATGGTAATAATACCCAGAGACAATAAAGATGAGGGCTTGAAGGACCCGCCCATGGTATGAAGCTTACCACAAAGAGTGCTGAGTGCAGTTAGAGAAAGAACTACACCAACAACTATCATGACAATGGTTGTGAGTGACAGAAATAGAATGCCTATCTTGAAGACAGGCAGGGAGTGTGGGAGGAGGGAGATGGGAGTCATTGGTGGTGGGAACATTGCATTGGTGAAAGAGGGGTATCTTTTTTATAACTGAAACCCAGCTACAAGCATGTTTGTAATCATGGTGCTTAAATAAAGATATTATAAAAAGAAAAGAAAAAAATAAGAAAAGCATTGTTTCCTGACTAACACTCAGAACCCTGAAAGCAAACGTCAGCATCTAATATTCTGCTCAACCCCACCATACCTTCCCCTTTACATGTCTGCATCCCTTTGCCAAGTAGAGCAAAATAATTGCCAGGGAGAAGCAAAGGAGCTGTGGAGTCTGAATTAGGGGCGCTCAGGGCCAAAGTGAGTGCTTGATCACCTGCTCCCTCCATTTAATTTCTGCAAAACAAGTTTTCACTTCCGCTTCCATCCACAGCTCAACTACCCCCAAGAACAGGCTCTGTGGACTTCGGCTGGGCCAATAATAGCTTCTATTTACTTCTGCATAGAAGGAAAGAAAGGCTGAGAGCCACATCTAGTCTCCTGCACCTGAGCCCTCAGGGGCACATCAGAGCCATGGTCAATGGGTTCCTGCTGAGAAAGTCTGTTATAGCCCCTGGGAGCTAAGAAGGCTCAGTATGGGGCTGTGGAAGGAAGGGTGTTTGCGTGGGTTCTGTCCTGCTCCAAGACAGAAGGTATCACAGGGCAGGACCTGGAGACAGTACTGGTAGGGCACTGGTCTCTCATGTGGCTGACCCAGGTGCGACCCCCAACACCTTAAGGTCTGCTGAGCCCCACCAAACATGACCCCTGAGCACTGAGCCAGGAGCAAAACTGAACATCACTGGGTATGTCCTAAGAATGAATCCCAAACCACAACCAACCAGATTTCAAGGGTCCAGGGAGATGGTACAGGGGTGAAAGGGGTTGCTTTGCATGTGGTCAATGTCATGTAAACTGGTTAAGTGAAACTCAACAAGACACCCCCGCCCCCTTAAAATTTTCCAAGTTGCTTGATTTTTTTTTTCCCTTGGGCAAAAGGAAGGCTTCCTTCGGCATTTCCAAACCTACATTCTTGTTTTGTTCTGTTTTGTTTTGGGGCCACATCTGGCGATGTTCAGGGGTTCCACTCCGTTCCACTTAGGAATTACTTCGGGCAGGACTGGGTGACCTAATGGGATGCCGGGGATTGAACCAAGGTCAGCTACGTGCAAAGCAAATGCCCTCCCTGATGTACTATTGCTCCAGCCCCACTGTCTATAATTTTCTTCACTTTTTTTTGTTTGTAGCTGCTGAGGGTTCAGTGGACTGAAATAGTTACCTAACAAAATCAATCCTGTCTTCAGATCTAAGAGGAAAAAAAAAAAAACCTTCACTCAGACCTTGAAAAAATTTCTTGGGGAGGAGACACCCCATGTGCTCAACGAGATCTCCCCAGCTCCCCAGTCATAGGCCGGCTTTGCCGAGTGCATCTTTCTCCAGATGGACACCCGCTAAGTCATCAGAGATGTTTGGAAATGCCAGAGTGTCTGTCACTTGGATCTCAGCCCCTGGAATGCACACATAAAGATCTGTATGCCACGCACAGAGTTACTCTTACTCACACGCTGCCAAATGCCATCCCCCAATACAGACACCACACAGCACAAGTATGTACAATCACACACCCCTATTGAATAAAGTCTTCAGTTCAGACACCAGAACACTGGAGAGATGCGGATCCGAAAGCGAATGGTGGTCTGGAGAATAATTCACATGCACAAGTATGGAGGGAGAAACAGATCTTCAGGAGTTCCCACATGTTTGCCCTTTGCTCCTAAGAAGCACCCAGCTCTGTGGAGGTCCAGAAAGGCAAGACTGCATCTTCCTCCCAATCTGACATTTAATCTGAGGGAAATGACCACACCTGGAGGTGGGACTAGGGGGTCTCAACCCCAACCCCAAAGTGCTACATTCAAAGATGTTTCCAGCCAATGAGTAACAAGGCATAGACTGGGTTAGGTAGAATCAGATCAAATCCCAACTAATCTCACACACCCTGACACACTCCACAGGGGCATGCTCCACATATATTCTTCCTGCACACTTGTACCACTCTGCCCTAGGGAGCAGGTGTGAATGGGAACAGGGTTGCAGGGATATGGTGGAGCAGTGAGCAGGGAAATAGTGCGATGTGGTTCCTCCAACCCTACTGTGATCCCTGAAAACAACGTTTTGAGTAGGCCCAAGCACTGTTGAGTATGGCCCCAAAACAAAAAAGTGAAGTTTCTTCAAAGAGAGGAGTGGAAGGTAGTCTCTGGAGAGACTTACCTGCTCTTCAGCTAACCCAGCTCTGTGTCACAGCACTCTTTCCTTGTTGTGCTTGGAGAGTTTTGGGGGGCTGTGACCGGATCACTTCCTAAGCATGAAGGGGAGAGACAAAAGGAGCGTTTACAGCCCTTCCTCTTTGTCTTTTGTAAAATGATTTTGCATCGTTTAAAACATTATCTAGCAAATGATTTAATTGTATTCTCTGATTCTATATTGAGCGTTGAGTTCCTGTTTCTACTCTTGTTGGAGTTTTCAAGTTGAATTTGGCTCTGACCCTTCATTTTCTAGGTTGCAGGGACATGGGTGGAACCCCTAAGTTCTCTTTTCATTGTATTCTGATCCGAAAATGTCTCTTCTATTTCTGCGTTTAGAATTTATTGAGGGTCTTTTGGGGTGAGCTAAGATTTGCTCATTTTTGGTGACCTTTGAGAAGTTGTAGTTTGTGTTTACAGGCTAAAGCGTTCATTACATTCTTCTAATTACATTCTTCTAATTCATTAATTATTTTGATTTGAATTATTTGATAATTAACTCTGACAATTAACTTCTTCAGGTGGCTTTTCATTTGGACTTCGACTTGGAAGAAGGAAACAGGATTTTACCTACAGATACCACTGCTGTTTAGATCTCCCATAGTTGTGATGCTAATCCGTGTAATTTGTGACATACTTAAATTTTATTATGAATTGCACAATGTTCTATTATAACATACTGCCTTTGTTTCATTTAAATGTTTTATAGTTGTTGCCTTCACTTTTTAAAATTTTGTAAAAATCTATGGTCTATTTTGTTGCCTTCACTTTTTAAATATAAAAAATTTAAATAATCTACTCTATTGATTCTGTGCCTCATATTTTTGTCTATTTCAGACTTTTCTTTTTAATGAGTCTTCTCTGAAGTTTAGTTTTCCCCTTTAGATTATACTTTTGATTAAGGAAAGATGTTATTTTCTATTCTAGTGATGAACCACAAAATTGCTTATCCTATTTTTAGGGAGTTTATTTGTTTGGCTTTGACACTACACAGGGGCTACTTCCTGCTTTGTCTTGGAATCACTCTCCAAGGTGCTTGGGGGGGGGTGCAAATTGTGCTGGGTATCAAATTGAAGTCTTGGCATGCCAGGCATATGCTCTGATACTTTGAGCTTTTCTGTGGCCCTCTGTATCTAAGTTTTCATATTTTTACCTGATTTTTTTTTTTTTAGTAGAAATCCTGTAAAAAAAAAACTCTGGAAAGAAGATTCTCCATTGCAAGATTTGATATTACAGGACATTTTACATTTAAAAAAATTAATTACTTTATAATTTTGCTTTTGGTTTTGGTTTTGGGGCCACACCCCAGCAGTGATCAGGGGTTACTATTGGCTTTACTCTCAGAACTTATTCCTGCAGGCTCAGGAGATCATATGGGATGCCAGATATTGAACCCCGGTCAGTTGCATGCAAGACAAACTCCCTCCCCACTGTGCTCTCTCTCCAATCCCAAAACACTATTTTTCTTAATCTTACATTTCTTGACTTACTTGGTAAATGCTAATAATGTGAATATCCAGACTTTCCCCTCGTGTCTTTAAAAATGTTCTAAGCATATTGTATTCTTCCTGAATTAGAGACTTTAGAAATTAAATCTCAATTTATTCTTTCATTTATACTACCTAGAATATGTTGACTTTAAAAAGAAATATTGTTATTTGACTTTTATGACTTTATTATTTATTAGCTATTAGATGCAAACTCTCAAAAGTGATAAACTACTTCTAGAATGTTCCATATGCTATAAATTCCCCCACTTAACCACTTTTGTGAATCACTTTATTTCTTTACCTCTTAGAGCCTTAGGACTTTGTGCTCTGAAACCATAATCCCTAGATTTGTGTTTTTAGTTCTAGAAATGAATTCAATGCTCAGTGTCTCTTTGTCTTAATTTTTACACTTTTTGCCTTTTAAATTGTTTTTCAAGTTCTTGGCTGGTCATATTTATCTCCTTATTGCTACTTTCAAGATACATAGATCCTGGTTTATATAGTTTATATTAGAAACTGTTTTGAGAATATTAGCTGATTGTATTTTATTTTCCAATTTTATTTTTCAGTTCTGTAGGCCTTACTTATTTTTCCTATTACTAGGGAAATCTTCCTCTTCACTTCCCCCCGCAAAAAAAGCCCACAAAAGTAATTTCTTTTTTGTTTTGTTTTTTTTTTTTTTTTTGGCCACACCGTTTGATGCTCAGGGGTTACTCCTGGCTAAGCACTCAGAAATTGCCCCTGGTGTGGGGGGGACCATATGGGACACGGGGGGATCGAACTGCAGTCGTGATCTTTCCTTGGCTAGCGCTTGCAAGGCAGACACCTTACCTCTAGCACCACCTCGCCGGCCCCAGAAGTAATTTCTAAAACAGAATTGCATTAAATTATTTTGAAATATCTGCAGTTCAAATTTCTCTCTGTTTTTTTCTTTTTCAGTCTCCCTCAGGCACAACATACTTCTAAATGCTCTAATCCACCTGTTCTAGATGCTTATGATAAAATATCTTACATGTCTAATTTTGCTACTGCTCAGGAAGTCCAATGGTAAATAAAGCCACTGTAGACCAAATAAAAATAATTAAGTATCCACGTGGTTTTTTTTTTGTAATTAGGTGATTAAAAAAAGTTTGCAAGTATGTTCTACTCCCACAGCACAGTTACCACCTCAGAAAATTGTCCTTCCACTCATAATGTCTTTACTGCAGTTGATGAGGATGGATATTTGCATAGACCTTGGGAAAATTAGAATTTTGTAATGCAGAAAGGATAGAAACTAAGAGAGATACAGGAATATGAAACATGGATGTTTACTTTCTGGACTTCAATTAAGACATGATGATTTCAAAATGATGACTTTGTTAAACTGGTCTTTTTCTGAACTTAGTGAGTTTTCTCTTTTTGCCTTCCTCTTTGGACCATCTACAAATGCACTAGTAAATCTTGTAGTACGGAGGACTTCATAAGTGATTTCTCTGTGTTTACATTAGAGTCTTTCAAGTTATTCAGAGGGCATGAATACTCCAAACAAGGCAATTCTGAGCTGCTCTCGTCTTTTTATACCTTCATCTTCCTTTCCCTTATCTCATACCTGCTTCAGTTTAATTTTACAATGCAGCTATTTTGTTGTATATTTTGCATCTGAAGGAGGAAAGGTCTCCTTGTACCTCTGTTTAAATATGTTACTTATTTTCTTTTTCAGTATGGAAATATATTGTATTTACAGCAGCAGAAAAATTTATGGAAATTCACAAGAAATTTGGCAATGTTTATGTACAGACTATGAAGACTTTACAGAAAACTCAAATAAGATTTAAACACAAAGAGAAGCAGTAAGTGTTTTCAGTCATCTCAATTAATCTACTAATGAATACATTCCAATCACATCTTAATCAAATTGTGAATTTCTTTGGAGGACTTATAGGAAGAAGAGTATTGAAGATGAGCATGTGATTGGTCTGCCTACCAGATGTAAGATATAATGAAATATTCCAGTAATTAAAATAAACTTGAGGGAGCACAAAAACAGACAGATGAATTCATGGGACAAGCCAGGAAGACAAGAACAGATCCAAGTATATGAAAATTTATTATGACTGTGGAAATATTTTTTTTTTTTGGTTTTTGGGTCACACCCGGCAGTGCTCAGGGGTTATTCCTGGCTGTCTGCTCAGAAATAGCTCCTGGCAGGCACGGGGGACCATATGGGACACCAGGATTCGAACCAACCACCTTAGGTCCTGGATTGGCTGCTTGCAAGGCAAACGCCGCTGTGCTATCTCTCCGGGCCGACTATGGAAATATTTAGTAGACACTCAAAAATTTTTTTCCTCACAATGCAACTAAAGATGAATCTCAGCCTTTTCATAATGTGAATGATTTACTTAGGATTTTTTTCTTGGAAAAGATTTAATTCTTTTCAGAAAAGATATAAGAAGAGTACAATAAATTTCAGCACATTCTTCATAAAATTTATTGTTTAACAGAAACTAATTAAATCATAATTTTCTTACACCTGTTAAAGCAGGTAAGTTTATATTTATCTAATACTTTTTTCTTTTTTCTTTTTTATCTTTATTTAAACACAGTGATTACAAACATGACTGTAGTCGGGTTTTAGTCACAAAATGAATCCCCCCTTCACCAGTGCAACATTCCCACACCAATGCACCCCATACCCCTCCACCCATAACCCCTGCCTGTATTCAGAACAGGCATTTTACTTCTCTCACTCATTAACATTTTCATAGTACTTGTTAGTCTTATAACTGCACTCACCCCTCCTTGAGGTAAGCTTCATATCATGAGCCAGTTCTTCTGGTCCCCATCTATGGGCATTATTACAATAATGTCTTTTATTTTTTAAAAAATCTATAGATAAGTGAGACTATGTCCATTTATGTATAGGAAAATTTTATGACTTCATCTCTTCTGATGGCTGCATAATATTCCATTGTGTATATGTACCACAGTTTCTTTAATCATTCATTTGTTGAAGGGCATCTTGGTTGTTTCTAGAGTCTGGCTATTTTTAAAATTTTTTTTTATTTTTGGTCCACACCTGGTGATGCTCAGAGGTTACTCCTGGCTCTGCACTTAGAAATTGCTCCTGACTTGGGGGACCATATGGGATAGCAGGGGATCGAACCTCAGTCCATCCTGGGTCAGCAACTTGCAAGGCAAATAAATGCCCTACAGCTGCACCATCGCTCTAGCCCCTAAATATTTTACTTTTTAATTGTTTTACTTAAGCACCTAGGTTACAAAATTGTTCATAGTTGAGTTTCAGTCATACAGTGTACACCATCCTTTGTCAGTGCTCCCTTTTTGTCACTGAAGTTTTCCATTCCCCTCCCAACCACCTCTGCCTTGCTCTAGCAGGGGTCTCAAACTCAATTTACCTGGGGGCCACAGGAGGCAAAGTCGGGGTGATCCTTGAGTGCAAAGTCAGTAGTAAGCCTTGAACATTGGGGAGTGTGATCCAAACAACTAAAACAAAACAAAACAAAAAAGATTCCTGTAGGGCAGGGCCACAAAATGTTCTACCGAGGACCGCAAACGGCCCGCGGGCCGCGAGTTTGAGACCCCTGCAGTCTAGGGCAAAGCAAATTGCTTTTTTCTCATGCATACTCTCTCTTTCCTTTTTGACATTATGGTTTTGCATTACTGTTAAAGGAGGGGTACCTTGCCTGTTAGTTTCTCTACTTTCAGCATCAAGTTTTTGTCCAGAGCAATGAGTTCCAACTATCATTATCCTGGTAGACAACTCTCTACTCTAGCTACACTTACTACTCTTCGTGACAAGCTTTCTACCCTGAGCTGGACCTCCTGACCTTTGTTTCTATTGTGTCTGGGGATTATTGGCATACTATCTCTTGTTTTTATTATATCCCATAAATGAGTGAGATTATTTTATGTCTATCCCTTTCCCTCTGACTCATTTTACTCAGCATAATAGTCTCCATGTCCATACATGTATAAGCAAATACCATGACTTCACTTTTTTAAAAATTGCATAGTATTCCATTGTGTAGATGTACCACAGTTTCTTTAGCCACTCATCTGTTGTCAGGCACCATGGTTTGTTTCCAGATTCTGGCTATTGTAAACAGTGCAGCAATGAACACAGGACTGCATAGCGCATTTTTGTATTGTGTTTTTGTGTTCCTGGGCTATCTCTAGGAATGGTATTGCTGGGTCATATGAGAGCTCAATTTATTGCTTTTTCAGGAATGTCCATATTGTTTTCCAAAAAGGCTGAACCAGTCTGCATTTCCACCAGTAGTGAATAAGAGTCCCTTTTCTCCCCTCATTCATGCCAGCACTAGTTGTTCTTGTTGTGTGTGTGTGTGTGTGTGTGTGTGATGTGTGTTAGTCTGTGTACTGTGAGATGATATCTCATTATTTTTATTTGCATCTCCATGATTAGTTATGAAGAAGATTTTCATGTGCCTTTTGGCCATCTGTATTTCTTCTTTTTCATATCTGTTGATTTCTTCTCCCCATTCTTTGATAGGGTTAAATATTTTTTCCTGTAAAGTTCAGTGTCTTGTATATTTTAGATATTAACCCCTTATCTGGTGGGTATTGGGTAAAAAGTTTCTTTTATTCCATAGATTGTATACTAGTCATTATCTGAAATACCTGAACAGACCTATCACTACTGAGGAAATTGAAAGGGTAGTCAAAAATTTTCCCCAAAACAAAAGCCCCGATATAGATGGATTTATTAGTAAATTCTTTCAAGCCTTTAAAGAGATTATGGGCCAGAGTGATAGCACAGCAGTAGGGCCTTACACATGGCCAACATAGGACGGACCCCAATTCAAATCCCAGCATCGCAACTTCTGAGAGCAGAACCTAAAATAACCCCCGAGTGCCACTGGGTGTGATCCCCCCCAAAAAAACCTACAAACAAACAAACAAAGAGATCTGCTATCAATCCTCTTCAAGTACTTTCAGAAAATTGAAGAAACAGAAAAACTCCCAAATAGTTTCTATGAAGCTAACATCACCCTAATATCAAAACCAGACAAAAACACCACAAAAAGGAAATTATAGGCCGATATCCCTGATAAACATGAATGCAAAGATCTTCAACAAAGTACTAGAAAATAGAATCCAACAACTCATCAATAAGCTTATACACCATGACTAAACAGGATTTATTCTAGGGTTGCAAAGATGATTTAACATATGCAAGTCAAACAATATAATACACCATATAAATAAAAAAAACAAAAACTGTATGATCATATCAATAAATAGAGTAAACATTTGACAAGATCAGCGCCCATTCTGATAAAAATTTCTCAATAAGATGCAAATTGAAGGAACTTTTCTCAATATTGTCAAAGCCATTTTTCACAAAACCATTGCAAACATTGGAAACTCAGTGGGGAAAAACTAAAAGCCTTTACACTAAGATTGGGCACAAGGCAAGGTTGCTCCCTTCTATTCAATATAGTATTAGAAGTACTTTCAATAGCAATTAGTTAAGAAAAAAGACATAAAGGAGGGGTAGGAGAGATAGCACAGTGGTAGGGTGTTTGCCTTGCATTCGGCCAATCCAGGACTGACGCTAGTTTGATCCCCAGTGTCCCATATGGTCTCCCTAGCCAGGAGCGATTTCTGAGCGCTGAGACAGGAGTAACCCCTGAACATCACAGGGTGTGGCCCAGAAAGAAGAAAAAAAGACATCGGGGCATCCACATAGGAAAGGAAAAAGTGAAGCAATCATTGTTTGCAGATGACTTGATAACTGTATCAAGAAAATCTTAAAGACTTCATGAAAAGCTCCTAGAAACAATAGACGTATATAGTAAGCAGGCTACAAAGTTAATATGCAAAAATCCATGGCTTTTCTATGCACAAAAAATTGAAAGAGAAAAAGATATTAAAAAACCAATCCCATTCAAAATTGTACCTCAGAAAAAGAAAGTTTCTTGGAGTCTACTTAACTAAGGAGGTAAAAGAAAGTACAAAACACTGCTTCAAGAAATAAAAGAACACACAAGGAAGTGGAAACGTATACCTTGCTCATGGATCGTGAGGATTAACATCATTAAAATGTCAATACTTCCTTTGGGGCCGGAGAGGTCGTGCTAGCCAAGGAAGGACCGCGGTTAGATGGTCCTCCCAAGCCAGGGGCAATTTCTGAGCGCTTAGCCAGGAGTAACCCCTGAGCATCAAATGGGTGTGGCCCAAAAACAAACAAACAAACAAACAAACAAAGAATGTCAATACTTCCTAAAACATTGTACAAATCTAATGCAATTCCTACAATGTTTCCATGACATTTTTCAAAGAAGTGGAGTAGATGTTCCTGAAAGTTATATGGAGAAATAAACATCCATGAATAGCTAATATAATCCTGAGCCAAAAAAATGGAAGAAATTCCCCAACTTTAAACTGTACTATAAAACAGTAGTCATTAAAGCAGCATAGCATTGGATTAAAGACAGACCCTTGGAGCAATGGAATAAACTTAAATATCCAGAGATGGACCCAAAGTTTTACGAACAATTAATTTTTGGTAAAGGAGCAAGAAATGCAAAGTGATACAAAGAAAGCCTCTTTAACAAGTGGTGCTAGGAAAACTGGTCAACTACATATATATAGAACTTAGACCTCTCCTTATTATCTTGCACAAAAATTAAATCAAAATCGGGGGCTGGTGAGGTGGCGCTAGAGGTAAGGTGTCTGCCTTGCAAGCACTAGCCAAGGAAGGACCGCGGTTCGATCCCCCGGCGTCCCATATGGTCCCCCCAAGCCAGGGGCAATTTCTAAGCGCTTAGCCAGGAGTAACCCGAACATCAAACTGGTGTGGCCGAAAAAAAAATAAGAAAAAAATAAATCAAAATCGATTGATATCAGACCTGAAACCATAAGCTACATAGAGGAAAATGTAGACAGAACACTCCATGACATTGAAGCTAAAAGCATCTTCAAGAATGAAACACCACTGTCCAAACAAGCGGAAGCAAAGACAAACAAACGTCATTAAACCAAGAAGATTCTACACCTCAAAGGAAATAGTGGCTAGGCTAAATAATTTTTTTTATAATTGTTTTTTTTTGCTTTGGTGTTTTTAGTCACACTCGGCAGCACTCAGGAGTTCCTCCTGGCTCTATGCTTAGAAATCACTCCTGGTAGGCTCGGAGGACCATATGGGATGCTGGATTTCGAGCCATCATCCTTCTGTATGTAAGGCAAACACCCTACTTCCATGCTCTCTCTCTGACCCCCTAGGATAAATATTTTAAACATCATTTTTTTCTTTTTCAGAAAAATAGGGAAGTCCAGAGGTAAAATTCACCAATTCAGATGAACTAAATAAAATAAGGTAACATGCAGCACAGGGAGAAATGGGTCTAACTAGAAATAGATGTTTCCAAAAATAAATAAATAAATAAATATCAAAGAACAACCAGAAATAGATGTTTCCTCCTCTGATTATCATATGCACTTACTGAATACATCCCCTCACACCTTGAATACAATTTTATTTTTTATTTTTATTACATATTTAAAAATTGAATCACTCTGAATGCAGAATTACAAAGTTCTCAATATTTGAAGTTAAATATTACAATGTTCCAAACCCATCCCTCCCCCAGTGCACATTTGCAATCACTAATGTCTTCAGTTTCCCTCTCCTTCTCCCTGCAGCCTGCCTCTAATTCTCTCTTAACCATCTCTTTCTCTCTTCTTTTTTCCCTCCCTGTCTTTCTCCCTCACCCCTCTCACTCCCATTCCCTTTCTTTCTCTCTCCCCTCCTTTGTTCTCTCTCTTTCTCTCTCTCCCCTCCTTCTCTCTCTCTCTCTCTCTCTCTCTCTCTCAGTCTCTCTCGAGCTCTCTCTTCCCTCCTTTCACTCTCCCCATTTGTTCCTTTTAGGCCTCATGGTCTACAATATGGTTTCTGAAAGACTAATTTATTTTGAATTGAAATTTTCAATTTAATAATTCAGAGCTCAGGTATTACTTCACAGATACAAAAAGAAGTCAGATTTTTCTTTTCTCCACCAAATAGGCTTGCTGTAGAAGATGGAATGCTAATGAAAGGAATACTTCCTTTCATTAGATCCTTTCTTGTTATTTGAACATGCTTGAATTTTTTTCTTTTTCACTTTGGGTCACACTCAGCAGTGCTCAGGGGTTATTCCTGGTTCTGCACTTAGGAATTAGTCCTGGCAGTGCACAGGCGACAGTATGGGGTGTTGAACCCAGGCCAGCTATGTGCAAGAGAAACTGGCTCCCTGTTGTACTATTGCTCTAGCTCCCATGCTTGAAATATTTGGAAACTTCCAGGTTAGGATTTTGTTAGAAAAAGTGAATGTTTCATTAGGATTTCCCAAGGAATGAGAGGGGAGCTGCCTTTATTATGGAACCAATCACAAAGTTCTCTTAATACGTCTATTTCCAACACAGCAGTGAGCGAGTGAAAGTGAAGATGATTCATACAAATTAAAAACTATTTTTTTAATCAATGAGTTCTAGAAGGATACGTAAAAAGAGGCAAAATCAGAACATAAACTGGCTGTGCTCTGGTGTGTTGCCCAGTTAGAAAGAGAGGTTCAATTTCTGTCATACTGGTACATTCAGAACTGGATATGTTCCCTCCAGCTGATGACAGGAAAGAATGGATCTCAGGTTAATGAGATCCATCCCAACAAGGCTTATATAGGGCCAGAGAAACTGACAGGGCCACAGACAAAGCAGAAGCATAACTAGGTGGGGGGAGTGAGGTTCCAAAGAGAATTAAGCATAAACATTGGGGCGTAGGAATGTTTCGGCAGCAACACAGTGGACAATAAAAGTGGCATATAATCTCCCTTAACCAGAGCTCTCTGTGAGAGAGGAGGGACAACCCAGAGTCAAGCCTGAGAGTACCACGAATCATAGGGAGATGGCCCCCCTCTTGGTGCTGTCCTTCCCCTCTCTAGAGCTGTGTCTCGGAAGCTTTCATAGTAAGGAAAATCCCTATAACAGTTGCTCTGTGGGGTTCCATCTGTCAGGTGTTTCTGATATACCATTGCAGTGGTGGTGGTGGAGTTCAACACCCAGAGACTAGTCCTGGCTCCAAACTCAGCAATGATCTCTGGGGGTGCCTTGGAAACTGTATGTGTTGTCAAGGATTGAAACTGGGGTCCTTTGCCTCTCAGTTCCTAGACTAGCTCTCTATCCCCTTGCTCATTTTCACAGCCCAGCAACCGTCTTTGCATTCTCTTTGATGAGAATCCCCTCCTTAATTCTCGATAGGTTTAACTTCTTCATACAGTCTGGTAACTCCTGTCTATCTAGTTAACTTCATTTTTATATTTGCGTGCATAAAAGTTCACTCCTTTTTTTTATTTTTACCGTAAAGTTCTATGAGCTCTGGCAAAGGGACAGTGTCATCTATGTAACAATAGAGACGCTTATAAAATAGCTTCACGGCTTTCAAAGTACATTTTCATAGTCCTCTTCAAAGCTTCCAGTCCTTAGCAACGGCTGAGACATTGCAGGTTTGCCTTTTATAAAACACCATATAAATACAATCGAACAGTAGATATTATTTCATACTGACTCTGTGACTTAGCAGTATGTTAATGTAATATTTTTGCAGCCTTTATTACAAAAATTGGTTGTTCTTTTTGATAGATCATTGAACAATACTTTTCTTCTTTCCACTCTCCCTCCTTTCCTCCCTCCCTCCCCCTTCCTTCCTTCCTTCCTTCCTTCCTTCCTTCCTTCCTTCCTTCCTTCCTTCCTTCCTTCCTTCCTTTCTTTCTGTCTTTCTGTCTTTCTTTTCCATTTTCTTTCTTTCGTTTCCTTTTTATTTTTTCTTCTTTCTCTTTATTTTTTCTTTGTTTCCTTTTCCCTTTCTTTCTTCCTTCTTTCTCTTCTTTCTTTTTCTCTTCCTTCCTTCCTTTCTTCCCTCCTCTTTTTTCCTTTCTTCCTTTCCTCCTCTTCCTTCCTCCTCTTTCCTCCTTCCCTTCCTCCCTCCTTCCTTCCCTCCTTCCTTCCTTCCTTCCTTCCCTCCTTCCTTCCTTCCTTCTTTCCTTCCTTCCTTCCTTCACTCCCTCCTTCCTTCCTTCCCTCCTTCTTTCCTTCCTTCCTCCCTCCCTCCCTCCCTCCCTTCCTCCCTCCCTCCCTCCCTCCCTCCCTCCCTCCCTCCCTCCCTCCCTCCCTTCCTTCCTTCCTTCCTTCCTTCCTTCCTTCCTTCCTTCCTTCCTTCCTTCCTTCCTTCCTTCCTTCCTTCCTTCCTTCCTTCCTTCCTTCTTCACTTCTGACACTGAACTGAGGAATCAACTCTGGCAAAACTTGTGCCACATGGATTTCTGAGGATTGAACCTAGGTCAGTGTGTGCCAGGAAAGTTCCCTCTCTGCTGTACTACTGCTCTGGCTCCTGCATAGTATTTTTCAATAAAGATATTCTGTACTTCTGTATCTTTTGATCTCCCTATATATATATATATATATATATATATATATATATATATATATATATATATATATGTATATATATATATATCACTTGTGCCAGTTTGCTTATCCACTCTGATTGAGGGACATACATTGGTAACTTTCAGGTATGAAATTAGGAATAGAGATGTACATGGCAGCATTTCTATGTGCCTATATTTTGAAATCAAGTGGTTAAATTAGATTAATTGAGTACATGCGTTAGGGTCAATTGCTCGTTGATATACTCAAATACTGTTTTCTTTGTAAAAAGAAAATCTTGTAAAAATGACAAGATCATCTTGTGTTTGGTTACTACTTGTTTTGGTTGACTTTGGGACTACACATGGAGGTGCTCAGTGCTTAATCCTGGTTCTGTGATAAATGATGACTCCTGCAAGGATTCTGGGAACTAGATGTGGTGCTAGGGAACTAAACTAAGTCAGTGCACTATCGTGCTGTCCTATATCTCCAGCCTCCTATGTTGATCCTTACTTCACCTTCTTAGTAACAACTGGGCTTTTATTTTATTTTAAAATAAAAGCATGGTGGTAGATGTTCATCAGTAATTCACTCTAGTTCCTTTAAGTAAGCATTTCTATAAAGAGAAATCATATTGATGTTGGCATTGGCTTATTTGCCATTTGTATATCTTCTTGGTTGAAATGTTTAGTCTCTTGCTCATCTTTTACTTGGGTTGTTTTTTTCTGAGTTAACTCGCCAGCAGTTTTGGGGGCTCAGGAGACTACCATGTTCTAGAGAATAGAATATGATGGAATGCTTTTGAAAAATGTAGTTCTTCATTGTTAATTTTTGATTATTTCATTGCTAATATTTGATAAGGTTTTGTACATCTCTCTTCATAAGATTGGGTTCTCATTTTCTTCCTCTCTATTCCTGTTCGGTAGCTTGTGAGTCTGACTTTATTGTGAGGCAATACAGTCTTGGAAAATCAGGAGGCGAAATTTCCAACTGCTTCTTCAGGCCAATATTGGCAAGGTTTTGTATACTTTCTTTCTTAACACTTGGTTAAAATTCAATATCAATTTAAATGTGCCTAGTCAATGTCCCTAGGAATTGCTTTAGAAAAGTTTCCTAACTTCTGAAATCTCTTTACGGTTTTCTTTGGTTCTTATGTTATCTCTTTCTGTGCAGGTGAATTTTGGTCAATTGTTTAGCTCCAAAGTTGTGGGCATGCTGTTAATCACCTCAGGCTTTTATTATCATTTCAATGTCTGTTGAGTTAATCGTGATAATACCTTCTTTGTTTCCCACATTAGTAATTTGTAGTTTCTCTTTTTCTTAATTATCCAGCTAGAAGCTCATTAATTCTATTGATATTTCCAGAGAACCACTTTTTACTTCATTGATTTTTTCTTTCCCCCATGTTTTCAAATTTAGCAAAATACACTTTTGTTGTGTGTGTAAACATTTTATGGGATTATTCTGTTACTGAACCTACCCTGATAGGTGATTGTGCCCTACCCTAGGGTGTGACCTGGCATTCTGCCCCCACCCTAGGGTGGTACTTGATTCTGGGGGATAAAAACAAGGGTCTGTGGAAGGTGAGGGGCTTTTTGGCTGGAATGAAGTTGAGGCTTTGTTTTTTTTTTGTTTTTTGTTTTTTTTTGGTTTTTGGGCCACACCCGGTGACGCTCAGGGGTTACTCCTGGCTATGCACTCAGAAGTCGCTCCTGGCTTGGGGGACCATATGGGACGCCGGGGGATCGAACCGCGGTCCGTCTCCTAGGCTAGCGCAGGTAAGGCAGGCACCTTACCATTAGCGCCACCGCCCGGCCCCGAAGTTGAGGCTTTGAACTTCAACTTTTATTTTTACAAATTATTGTATTTTATTTACTTTAGACATCATTTGTTGTTTCTTTAGTTTCCTGGGGTTAAAACTTAGATTATTGTTTGAACCTCTCTTTGTTCTCTTACAACATTGTTTCATCTGTACACCATTAACTATAGTCACTTACCTTACAAAAATTTTTCAGAAAAAAAATTAAATAGGTTTTTGATCACCCTTCACCCTTGATCTATGGATTACTGAAAAATGTCTTCTTTGGGGCCGGAGAGATAGCATGGAGGTAAGGCATTTGCCTTTCATGCAGGAGGTTATTGGTTCAAATCCTGGCGTCCCATATGGTCCCCCGTGTCTGCCAGGAGCAATTTCTGAGCCTGGAGCCAGGAATAACCCTGAGCACTGCTGGGTGGGACCCAAAACCAAAAAAACAAACAAACAAACAAACAAAAAAAAACAAAAGAAAAAAGAAAAATGTCTTCTTCAATTTCAGAATACGTGAAGACTTCTATGCTATCTGTGGTAATCTGTATCTGTTAAGAAATTTTTTTGGGATCCCCCAAGCCAGGAGCGATTTCTGAGCATATAGACAGGAGTAACCCCTGAGTATCACTGGGTGTGGCCGAAAAAGCAAAAAATTTTTGTTTGTATGTTCTTGTATGTTGTTTGTGTGTTTTGGGACCATACTTCCCGAGTACGTGCTTAGAACTTATTTCTGGTTTTGAGCTCAGGGATCACTCCTGGTGGGCTTCTAGGGATCCTATGGAGTGCTGGGGATGAAACCCAGGTTGGCCATGTGCAAAGCAAAAGCCCTATTCACTGTACTGTAGCTCTGGCCCCTGTATTTGTTAAAATTATTTATACACAGGCTGGAGAGACAGTATGGGGGTCAAAGTGGATATGTGGCATTTGGTGAGAGAGAGAGAGAGAGAGAGAGAGAGAGAGAGAGAGAGAGAGAGAGAGAGAGAGAGAGAGAGAGAGAGAGAGAGAGAGAGAGAGAGAGAAGGAATTGAGGAAGGGAGGGAGGGAGGGAGGGAGAAAGGAAGGGAGAGAGGGAGGGAATAAAGAAGGGAGAGAGGGAGGGAATAAAGAAGGGAGAGAGGGAGGAGGAGGGAGCGAGAGAGAGCAAGTAAGAGTTGTGGAGGGGTTCTTGTTACATTTCATGCAGGATGGGTTGGGGAGAGAGAGAAAGTGGAGCAAGGGGCATCTGGCTGATGTTGTTTATGAGGTATATTAGGCTCTGGCCCCTGGGTCCCCCCTGCCCAAAGGCTCTCCTCTGGTATTTTCCTGGGCCCTCCCTGTCTGCCAGGTTTCAGCTTTTATACTTGGTCAGCTGACTGTTGGGAGGGGGGGTCGGTTGTGTCCATTGCAGTTACTGGAGGGGATCATCACTCCTTAAAGATACATTAACATTTATATGGTAAGACCTCACTCTGATCTTTGGCGTGGCCAGATGGAGCTCTGGAGACCCCTGTGTGCCTCCAGGATGCCCTAACTCCCAGATGGGTAACTCTCAGAGCCTTCTGGTCCAGCAGCAATGGGACTTGCACTGAACTACCAGCCTGATTGGTGGAAAATTACCTGTAGGGGACAGACTGGACCTCCTAAGCACTGCTTGGGAGGATTCACCCCTCCCAATGAGTTTTTGTACAATTCCAGCATCATCACAGATATTTTTTCTAACCTGCTTTTCTTTGATAATCGATGTAAATGTTCTACTTTTGGCTACTGCACTGCACTTTTCAGATGTTGTTTCTGCCTCCTTCCTTCCCCGCTCCCTCCCTCCCTCCCTCCCTCCTTCCCTTCCTTCCTTCCTCTTTTTCTTTCTCATTATATATAAATCTGGAAAATTATTATTGACTTACCTTTGAAGGCCTCTGGTTGTCTGCTCGACTCTACTGCATCTACTAGAGTTACTCAAATGGACTTCGACTTCTTAGAGTTTCTCAACTTATTTGGGGGGCACTCTTATCTTTGGGGGTTCTTTTGTACTGCCTCTCAGAAAATGTCTTCAGTGGCTTTCTTTCCACCTCTGATTAGTTGCCATTAGACCGAAATGTCGACATGGCAGAATGGGAAGCCTATGAAGTCTTATTAGATTCTGTCAAATTCCATCTAAAAGGCGATTTTCATTCCTTTAGCAATTCTGCTAACCATTTTTTCCAACCTTGCCTACCTGACAAGTGCGAAATAGTGTCTCAGACTAGTTTTACTTTGTAATTCTCTCATCGTGAATGAGTTTGAAATTTTTATATGGTTGAAGGTTATTGGCCTCCCCCGCTTTTACAGAATCATCTATTCCTATCCTTTACATTCTCTTTTACTTTTCATTTCCCCTAATAATTTCATTATGGAGATGACACGTTGCAGAAAGGATAGGAATTATCCACTTGTATAAGTTCCAAACTTATTTTTAAAGATGTCTGCTGTCATTTCTTCCTGATCAAAACCCAAGGCCTGGGGATGTTTATGTCCACCATTTTTTTGGGTGGGGGGCAGAAAGCCACAACTGGTGATGCTCAGAGCTTACTCCTCACTCTGCAGTGAGGGATCATTCCTGGCAATACTAGGGTACCATATGGGATGTTGGCGATGGAGTTTGGGTCTACCATGTGCAAGGCAAGCGCCCTCTCCACTGTACTCTCTTTCCAGCCTTCCCATATGTACCTTTTATTTCTCTCCTTTTACACATTCTTATTATTTTCTTATCCTTTTAAAATCGTCAAGCAGGTTTGGGGAAGGGAAAAAAAAATCATCAAGCAGCTTTTTTCCCTCATGTTATTAGTATTTTTTAAAAAGCATATTTTAAATCTTATAATTTGTATTATTTAAATCACTAGTTTTAGTCCAGGTTCTTATCCTTCCCTATATTATCAATTTTACTGTTTCACTTGAATTATTTTTTTTTCCATTTTGAAGCACTGTATTTTAAATGCCCTCTTAAATTGCAGCCACTCTATACGTTTATACATTTCCAAATATTTGCTTTTCCAGAAATAGAAGACACAATTATCTTAAAATGTGCCCAAGGTATTTCCTTGACAGGTTCTCTCTTCCCAGAACACAGGGGTCTAAAATATTTTCTAAATTATATTTAGTGGTAGATAAAGCATGGCAACACTTCAGTAGGGAGTGCACAGTGGGTATCCTGTGGGCACCTCAAAGTCTCTTCAGGGGGTGCTGGGTACAGATCAGCATTTTCATGGAAGGCAAACTCACTACCCAGCTGAGCCAATTCAAGAAAATAAAATCACCAACCATTGAGTTGCAACAAACCTATGTATTGAACATTCATAGAATACCTTGAGCAATATAGTTATTGTTACAGGTTGCATATAAAAATATATGCATGGGTTTCCAAATTGGGGTTCACTACTGAGTTTTAGGAAACATGTATTGCTCTCCTGAACACTTGAGTCCAGTTGGTGTGGGCCTGGTTCATAACACTTGTCTGGCCAGCACAGGTCAGAGATCAAATTGTGAGCACTGCTGATTGGTTTTCCTGAGGCATGGGACAGGTTGGGCTTTGCATGCACCATCAGCAGCTGACAGTAGTCCTGAGAGATGCCATGAGGACAGAGTTAGTAGTGCTGGATACACTTGTTCCTGGGAATGGCCCCCTGAACTCATTGCTTCTCCTCTGTTTTCATTTGCTTGCTTTAGTCTTTTGGCCACATCAGTGATTTTCAGAATTTATTTCTGAATTTATTTTCTGTGCTCAGCAATCACTCCTGGAGGTGCTAGGGAGACTATAGGTGCTGCTGGATCAAAACTTCAAGTCCTATATTAGCTCTCTGTTAATTTGAAGAGCGGGGTTTGGGAGTTGGGGGTGATGCTTCATGTATGTGAAGTCTGGCTTCAAACCTCATGATATGGTTCCTGAGCACCCCTGGGTTAGGAACTTAATCCCTAGATTATCAAATGAATATAATTTTTCACTCCCTAAAATTTTTTTCCAAAGCTCATTTATGAAATAAAAATTTTACCTTTGTTTTTGTTCTTCATGACAAGGCAGAATAACTCTTAAATAATATAATGGCTATTGGATATTGGATACATATTTTCTGATGCTTATTTTGGAGTCTATTCCAAGTAGTAGCAGAAACTTTAAATAATAACTCTTGTTCTGAAATTATTTATTTTTAGTCACAATAATGTAAAAACAATAAAAAAAATCAGACAAGATGCTTTTGTCCCAGGACAAAGATGAAATGTTATTGACATAATCTAATAATGAAAAGGTCACAAAGAAATAGAACTTTTGACAGATGTGGGTAGATTGTTAATTTTTTTGTTTGTTTGTATGTTTTTCGGCCACACCCAGCAGCGCTCAGGGGTTACTTCCAGCTTTGCACTCAGAAATTGCTCCTGGCAGGCATGGTGGACCAAATGGGATGCTAGGGATCAAACCCAGGTCCGTCTTGGGCCAGCACATGCAAGACAAACGCCCTACTGCTGTTCCATCGCTCCAGCTCCTGGATTGTGAATTTGTATGATATCTATTTGGAACACAGAATGAAACATAAGGACTCATTTACTAAGTCACTGACTTAATGGGAAAAATGCTGACCCAGAAAAAGAGAATGAAACGGGCCATTTACTGAAGCTTTATAAGAGTGAACAGTGTGTAGAATAATATTTACATAAAGAAGTTAATTAAAGTCTACACAGTTACTAGAATGCTATGGAGACATTAAAAAGTTATTAGGTTTTTATAATCACTTGACTACTAGGAAGTACTGAAAAATGCTTATTTTGCTGAAAAGAAATGGGTTTGAGAACAGCCATCCTAACCATATGCTAGTAATAATATTCAAGTTCTTATCCAGATAAGCAGAAAGTTGCTTCCAGAGAATAGATCATTTTCTTTTGGATTCCAAAATTAGGCACAATTTCAGATTTATTCACTTTTCTGGATTGTGATAGGCCATTATTCTATGAAAATAATAAAAATGTACCAATAGGATTTTACTTAGAGATTTTGATTCTCCTGGTTCAATGTGGATCCAGGAGAGATATATTCAAATAACAACTTTATTAGGACAAAAACATAGGCACAATATGCTTTTGTGTTTGTTTGGTCCATATCCAACAGTGCTCAGGGCTTACTCCTGGCTTTGTGCTTAGAAATCACTCCTGGTGGTGCCTGGGGGACCATCTGGGGTGCCAAGAATTGAATATACATCAGCCACATGCTAGGCAAGCAACCTTAGCCATGGTACCTTTCATCTAATCCTTAATGTACCTATTTTCCGGCGTATAAGACAACTGGGCATATAAGACGACCCCCTAATTTTGCAGTTAAAACATAGGTTTAGGCCTATATTTGCTGTATCAGACAGAAAGTTCCTGTGCTGCAACTTTCTGTACCACAGTGAGCCAATCACAACAAGCAAAGGTCCAAAGATTCTACTGTCATAGACTTCCTCTCTTACTCTGGCCAATCTGACCAGGCTTTTGACAGTGTAGATTCGGGTCCAGAACATTGTCTCATTTGCATGCATCAAAAGCCTGCTTGGATTGGCCGAGTTAGAGAGGTGGTCCGAGCAGCCTGGCAGTGATTGGTGCAGGATCGAGTTGGAAAATTTGTTTTGTGGCAATATTAAGACAATTTTCGTTTAGCGGCATATTGAAACATTTTTCGGGATATAGTTGGCGTATAAGACGACCCCCGATTTTTTTAAATTTATTTAAACACCTTAATTACATACATGATTGTGTTTGGGTTTCAGTCATGTAAAGAACACCACCCATCACCAGTGCAACATTCCCATCACCAATGTCTCAAGTCTCCCTTCTCCCCACCCGACCCCCGCCTGTACTATAGACAGGCTCTCCATTTTCCTCATACATTCTCGTTATTAGGACAGTTCAAAATGTAGTTATTTCCCTAACTAAACTCATCACTCTTTGTGGTGAGCTTCCTGAGGTGAGCTGGAACTTCCAGCTCTTTTCTCTTTTGTGTCTGAAAATTATTATTACAAGGGTGTCTTTCATTTTTCTTAAAACCCATAGATGAGTGAGACCATTCTGCATTTTTCTCTCTCTCTCTGACTTATTTCACTCAGCATAATAGATTCCATGTACATCCATGTATAGGAAAATTTCATGACTTCATCTCTCCTGACAGCTGCATAATATTCCATTGTGTATATGTACCACAGTTTCTTTAGCCATTCGTCTGTTGAAGGGCATCTTGGTTGTTTCCAGAGTCTTGCTATGGTAAATAGTGCTGCAATGAATATAGGTGTAAGGAAGGGGTTTTTGTATTGTATTTTTGTGTTCCTAGGGTATATTCCTAGGAGTGGTATAGCTGGATCGTATGGGAGCTCGATTTCCAGTTTTTGGAGGAATCTCCATATCGCTTTCCATAAAGGTTGAACTAGACGGCATTCCCACCAGCAGTGGATAAGAGTTCCTTTCTCTCCACATCCCCGCCAACACTGTTTATTCTCATTCTTTGTGATGTGTGCCATTCTCTGTGGTGTGAGGTGGTATCTCATCGTTGTTTTGATTTGCATCTCCCTGATGATTAGTGATGTGGAACATTTTTTCATGTGTGTTTTGACCATGTGCATTTCTTCTTTGTCAAAGTGTCTGTTCATTTCTTTTCCCCATTTTTTGATGGGGTTAGATTTTTTTTCTTGTAAAGTTCTGTCAGTGCCTTGTATATTTTGGAGATTAGCCCCTTATCTGATGGGTATTGGGTGAATAGTTTCTCCCACTCTTGTATCCTGGTGGCTCTTGTATCCTGGGCACTATTTCCTTTGAGGTGCAGAAGCTTCTCAGCTTAATATATTCCCATCTGTTAATCTCTGCTTTCACTTGCTTGGAGAGTGCAGTTTCCTCCTTGAAGATGCCTGTAATGTCCTGGAGTGTTTTGCCTATGTGCTGTTCTATATATCTTATGGTTTTGGGGCTGATATCAAGGTGACCCCCGATTTTTGATTGACTTTTTTTTTTTGTTTCAAAAGTCGTTTTATACATCGGAAAATACGGTACATTTTTTTTTTTTTATTGTTCCTGGCAGGCACGGGGGACCATATGGGACGCCGGGATTCGAACCGATGACCTCCTGCATGAAAGGCAAACGCCTTACCTCCATGCTATCTCTCCGGCCCCATTAAAGCCACATTTTTTCTTAAAGTAGTTTTTCATCATGCATATATACCACAGTTACTTTATCCAGTTATCTAGATATTCTTGGACACTGGGGTTGATTCCAGGTTTTGGCTATTATGACTAGTGTTTCAGTAAAAATAGGAGTACAAATATCTTTTCTTTTCTTTTTTTTTTTTTAACACCACCCATCACCAGTGCAACATTCCCATCACCAATGTTCCAAGTCTCCCTCCTCCCCACCCGACCCCTGCCTGTACTCTAAACAGGCTCTCAATTTCCCTCATACATTCTCATTATTAGGACAGTTCAAAATGTAGTTATTTATCCAACTAAACTCATCACTCTTTGTGATGAGCTTCCTGAGGTGAGCTGGAACTTCCAGCTCTTTTCTCTTTTGTGTCTGAAAGTTATTATTGCAAGAATGTCTTTCATTTTTCTTAAAACCCATAAATGTGTGAGACCATTCTGCGTTTTTCTCTCTCTCTCTGACTTATTTCACTCAGCATAATAGATTCCATGTACATCCATGTATAGGAAAATTTCATGACTTCATCTCTCCTGACAGCTGCATAATATTCCATTGTGTATATGTACCACAGTTTCTTTAGCCATTCGTCTGTTGAAGGGCATCTTGGTTGTTTCCAGAGTCTTGCTATGGTAAATAGTGCTGCAATGAATATAGGTTTAAGGAAGGGGTTTTTGTATTGTATTTTTGTGTTCCTAGGGTATATTCCTAGGAGTGGTATAGCTGGATCGTATGGGAGCTCGATTTCCAGTTTTTGGAGGAATCTCCATATCGCTTTCCATAAAAGTTGAACTAGACGGCATTCCCACCAGCAGTGGATAAGAGTTCCTTTCTCTCCACATCCCGCCAACACTGGTTGTTTTCATTCTTTGTGATGTGTGCCATTCTCTGTGGTGTGAGGTGGTATCTCATCGTTGTATTGATTTGCATCTCCCTGATGATTAGTGATGTGGAGCACTTTTTCATGTGTCTTTTGGCCATCTGTATTTCTTCTTTGTCAAAGTGTCTGTTCATTTCTTCTCCCCATTTTTTGATGGGATTAGATGTTTTTTTCTTGTAAAGTTCTGTCAGTGCCTTGTATATTTTGGAGATTAGCCCCTTATCTGATGGGTATTGGGTGAATAGTTTCTCCCACTCAGTGGGTGGCTCTTGTATCTTGGGCACTATTTCCTTTGAGGTGCAGAAGCTTCTCAGCTTAATATATTCCCATCTGTTAATTTCTGCTTTCACTTGCTTGGAGAGTGCAGTTTCTTCCTTGAAGATGCCTTTAGCCTCAATGTCCTGGAGTGTTTTACCTACGTATTGTTCTATATATCTTATGGTTGTGGGGCTGATATCGAGGTCTTTAATCCATTTGGATTTTACCTTCGTACATGATGTTAGCTGGGGGTCTAAGTTCAATTTTTTGCAAGTGGCTACCCAGTTGTGCCAACACCACTTGTTGAAGAGGCTTTCTTTGTTCCATTTAGGATTTTTTGCTCCTTTATCAAAAATTAGGTGATTGTATGTCTGGGGAACATTCTCTGAGTATTCAAGCTTATTCCACTGATCTGAGGGCCTGTCCTTATTCCAATACCATGCTGTTTTGATAACTATTGCTTTGTAGTAAAGTTTAAAGTTGGGGAAAGTAATTCCTCCCATATTCTTTTTCCCAATGATTGCTTTAGCTATTCGAGGGTGTTTATTGTTCCAAATAAATTTCAAAAGTGCCTGGTCCACTTCTTTGAAGAATGTCATGGGTATCTTTAGGGGGATCGCATTAAATCTGTACAGTGCTTTGGGGAGTATTGCCATTTTAATGATGTTAATCCTGCCAATCCATGAGCAGGGTATGTGCTTCCATTTCTGCGTGTCCTCTCTTATTTCTTGGAGCAGAGTTTTATAGTTTTCCTTGTATAGGTCCTTCACATTTTTAGTCAAGTTGATTCCAAGATATTTGAGTTTGTGTGACACTATAGTGAATGGAGTTGTTTTCTTAATGTCCATTTCTTCCTTATTAGTATTGGTGTATAGAAAGGCCATTGATTTTTGTGTGTTAATTTTGTAGCCTGCCACCTTGCTATATGAGTCTATTGTTTCTAGAAGCTTTTTGGTAGAGTCTTTGGGGTTTTCTAAGTAGAGTATCATGTCATCTGCAAACAGTGAGAGCTTGACTTCTTCCTTTCCTATCTGGATTCCCTTGATATCCTTTTCTTGCCTAATTGCTATAGCGAGTACTTCCAGTGCTATGTTGAATAGGAGTGGTGAGAGAGGACAGCCTTGTCTTGTGCCAGAATTTAGAGGAAAGGCTTTCAGTTTTTCTCCATTGAGGACAATATTTGCCTCTGGCTTGTGGTAGATGGCCTTAACTATATTGAGAAAGGTTCCTTCCATTCCCATCTTGCTGAGAGTTTTGATCAAGAATGGGTGTTGGACCTTGTCAAATGCTTTCTCTGCGTCGATTGATATGATCATGTGATTTTTATTTTTCTTGCTGTTGATGTTGTGTATTATGTTGATAGATTTACGGATGTTAAACCAGCCTTGCATTCCTGGAATGAAACCTACTTGATCGTAGTGGATGATCTTCTTAATGAGGCATTGAATCCTATTTACCAGGGTTTTGTTGAAGATCTTTGCATCTGCATTCATCAGCGATATTGGTCTGTAATTTTCTTTTTTCGTAGCATCTCTGTCTGGTTTAGGTATCAAGGTAATGTTGGCTTCATAAAAGCTATTTGGAAGTTTTCCTGTTTTTTCAATTTCATGAAAGAGTCTTGCCAGGATTGGTAGTAGTTCCTCTTGAAAGGTTTGAAAGAATTCATTAGTAAATCCATCTGGGCCTGGGCTTTTGTTTTTGGGCAGACATTTGATTACTTTCTTAATTTCCTCAATAGTAATGGGTGTGTTTAGATATGCTACATCCTCTTCATTCAATCGTGGAAGATTATAAGATTCCAAAAATTTATCCATTTCTTCCAGGTTTTCATTTTTAGTGGCATAGAGTTTCTCAAAGTAGTTTCTGATTACCCTTTGAATCTCTACCATATCAGTAGTGATCTCTCCTTTTTCATTCCTAATACGAGTTATCAAGTTTCTCTCTCTTTCTTTCTTTGTTAGTTTTGCCAGTGGTCTATCAATCTTGTTTATTTTTTCAAAGAACCAACTTCTGCTTTCGTTGATCTTTTGGATGGTTTTTCTGGTTTCCACTTCATTGATTTCTGCTCTCAGCTTTGTTATTTCCTTCTGCCTCCCTATTTTTGGATCCTTTTGTTGAGCACTTTCTAATTCTATGAGCTGCGTCATTAAGCTATTCAGGTATGCCTCTTCTTCTTTCCTGATGTGTGCTTGCAAAGCTATAAATTTTCCTCTCAGTACTGCTTTTGCTGTGTCCCATAGGTTCTGATAATTTGTGTCTCCATTGTCATTTGTTTTCAGGAAGGTTTTGATTTCCTCTTTGATTTCATCTCGGACCCACTGATTATTCAGTATGAGGCTATTTAACTTCCAGGTGTTAAAATTTTTCTTCTGTGTCCCTTTGTAGTTTATATATAATTTCAGGGCTTTGTGGTCAGCAAAGGCAGCCTGCAAAATTTCTATCCTCTTGATATTATGGAGGTATGTTTTGTGTGCTAACATGTAGTCTATCCTAGAGAATGTCCCATGTACATTAGAGAAAAATGTGTATCCAGGCTTCTGGGGGTGGAGTGTCCTGTATATATCTACTAGGCCTCTTTCTTCCATTTCTCTCCTCAGGTCTAGTATATTCTTGTTGGGTTTCAGTCTGGTTGACCTGTCTAGTGTTGGACAATGCCGTGTTGAGGTCTCCCACAATTATTGTGTTGTTATTGATATTATTTTTCAGATTTGTCAACAGTTGTATTAAATATTTTGCTGGCCCCTCATTCGGTGCATATATGTTTAGGAGGGTGATTTCTTCCTGCTGTACATATCCCTTGATTAATACAAAATGTCCATCTTTGTCCCTTACAACTTTCCTAAGTATAAAGTTTGCATCATCTGATATTAATATGGCCACTCCTGCTTTTTTTTGGGTGTTGTTTGCTTGGATGATTTTCCTCCAGCCTTTTATTTTGAGTCTATGTTTGTTCTGACTATTCAGGTGCGTTTCTTGTAGGCAGCAGAAGGTCGGATTGAGTTTTTTGATCCATTTAGCCACTCTGTGTCTCTTAACTGGTGCATTTAGTCCATTGACATTGAGAGAAAGAATTGTCCTGGGAGTTAGTGCCATCTTTATATTAAAGTTTGGTGTGTCTGTTGGTAAGCCTTGTCTTAAAGTATGCCGTTCAGTTTTTCTTTTAAGAATGGTTTTGAGTCTGTGAAGTTTTTGAGCTGTTGTTTGTCTGTGAAACTATGTATTGTTCCTTCAAACCTGAAAGTGAGTTTTGCTGGGTGCAGTATTCTAGGCGAAGCATTTATTTCATTGAGTTTTGTCACTATGTCCCACCACTGCCTTCTGGCCTTGAGTGACAGGTCTGCAGTAAATCTCAAGGATGTTCCCTTGAATGTAATTTCTCTTTTCGATCTTGCTGCTTTCAGAATTCTGTCTCTATCTATGGGATTCGTCATTGTGACTAGGATGTGTCTTGGGGTGTTTTTTCTGGGGTCTCTTTTAGTTGGCACTCTTCGGGCATGCAGGATTTGATCACATGTATTCATTATCTCTGGTAGTTTCTCTTTTATGATGTTCTTGACTGTTGATTCTTCCTGGAGATTTTCTTCCTGAGTCTCTGGGACTCCAATGATTCTTAAGTTGTTTCTGTTGAGCTTATCATAGACTTCTATTTTCATCTGTTCCCATTCTTTGAGTAATTTTTCCATTGTTTGATCATTTGCTTTGAGGCTTTTTTCCAATTTCTTCTGCTGTATGTAATTGTTATGTATCTCATCTTCCAGTGTACTGATTCTATCCTCAGCTGCTGTTAACCTGTGGGAAATCTCAAACATGTTTTTCTTTAATTCATCTACTGAGTTTCTCAGACCTGTTATTTGATCTGAAATTTCTGTTTGGAGTTTTCTCATTTCTATCTTCATATTCTCCTGATTCTTTTTAGTTTTCTCTTCTATACTTTGCTTGAGTTCTTTGAACATGTTCCATATTGCAACTCTAAACTCCTTATCTGAGAGACTGACTAGGTGGTTGGTCATGTTCAAGTCATTAGAGTTGCCATCTTCATTCTCTATGTCTGGCACTGGCCCGTGTTGTTTCCCCATTGTCACACTAGTACTGCATGTTTTTCTACGTGTTGTGATTGTATTCATCGGCTAAATGCTGTGCACCGTCACGAAGGGGAGCGGAGCAACCGTGCTCCTCTGGCTTCTCCCTTTCTGGGCGTGTCGACTCACCTCCACGGAAGGCTCACAGGAAGGCAGGCTGGCAGATGGGCCACACCCAGGATGAAATCAGGCCAAAAATGCAGGACAGCAGAGTAGAGAGGCAGAAGGGTGCTGGCATCTGAGATCCAGCGAAGTTCAGTGGCTCCTCCCTTTCTGGGCGTGTCGACTCACCTCCACGGAAGGCTCACGGGAAGGCAGACTCCCCGGAAAGCTCACAGGAAGGCCGGCTGGCTGATGAGCCGCACCAAGGGTGAAATCAGGCCGGAAATGCAGGACAGCAGAGTAGAGAGGCAGAAGGGTGTTGGCATCTGAGATGACGGTACATTTTTTTGAAGTGTAAAATGATATCAAAGCTATGAAAACCTTTACAACACTTTAATAGAAGTTTAAAACTAAGGTTAATAGACTTTCCATATTTGATGATGTTATTTCATCTTTAAATAAAATGAAAATTGCTCAAGACAACTCAGTCTGAATGACTGTAGCCCCATCGCCAATTGAAGTACTTTTTAAGGTTACTTCGATGTTAATTTGTCTGGTTCAGAATAAAAATCATAGAAATCTCTCAGGGCAGGCTACTTTGGAAAGTCTTCTACTAAATAAAAGCTTTGTTACCTGGTTCAGAAACCTTGCACATTTATCTAAAGTTGTTCTCTACAGAGGAGGATATTTTGGAGGTTTCCCAGACTTGTTTTTCTACCTGTTACCCTCATTTTAGAGGCTGACAAAAGCCTGAGTTGAATTTGTTTAAAAAACAAAAAGTGTGGCTAAATGAGCCATTTTGGAGAAATCCTCTTTAACAGCGTTGTGGAGTTTCTAACCATTGCTCAGAGTTCAATATTGATTGGGTTCTTTGCATCTGTCTGGAGGGGACCGACCAGTGGTATGCTCAGACACATTCATGACCTCTCCTCTCCACAGTCAAAGGTACCTCTCATCCACTCTGTGTGACAACTAACAGTGTCCCAGACATGCAGTAAGATTGCCCTCATATCCAAAATATTGGGAACGATTTGTGTTGGTGGGGATGTGGTGAGAAAAAAAATTTTCATCCCCTGCTAGTGGGAATGCTGCCTGGTCCAACCACTATAGAAAATAGTATAGAATGTTCTCAGTAAACTCAGAATAGAGCTGACATATGACCCAGCCATCCTGCTTTTGGGTATCTTTCACCAGAAAAATGACAAAATAACCCCTCACTGATCCAAAAGGAGGTACATACACCACTATTCATTGTAGCACTCAGTACAAGAGCTAAAAATTAGATGTCCACCGACAGATGAGTGGATCATGATGTGGTACATACACACAATGGAATGCTACATAGCCATAAGGCATGATGCCATCATGCAATTTGTTCCAACAGGGGTGGGACTGCAAGACATTCTGTTAAATTAAGAAAGCCAGAAGAAGGATAAATAAAATCTGATCTCACTTGTATGCAGTATGTAGCATAACTGCATAAAGAAATGCAATGACTTACATGGGGGTTACTGAGAATCCAAGGCCCTAGGATATAGTGGAGATGAAAAGAAATTGAGTTGAGGAGGAGAAAAACACATCTGAAGTGACAGAAGACAGGGGCCAACGGGACTTAGGTGCATTGGTGGCATCAAGAAAGGTCAAAACTAGGGACTGGAGAGATAGCATGGAGGTAAGGTGTTTGCCTTTCATGCAGGAGGATGGTAGTTCGAATCCCTACATCCCATATGGTCCCCGAGCCTGTCAGGAGCGATTTCTGAGCATAGAGTCAGGAGTAATCCCTAAGCGCTGCTGGATGTGACCCCCCCAAAAAAATACCTGCTCCCCTCCCCCAAAAAATGAAAGGTCAAAACTAAATATATAGACCAGAGTCAACAACAATGAAATCATGAAACTCAAATTTTATGCTGGCAAGGCTGCGTGTGGTGATAGTGAGGTGACATGAAATGAACTTGGAACATTGGCAGAGGGAGGCAGACACTTGTTTCATGTCTTGAAACATCATATATCTAAAACCCAACAATTAAGAACCTTGTAAATCACAATGGTTTAAAATTTAAAAATTTAAAAATAAAGGATTGCCCTGATCTGAGAACCTATTATTGACATAGCTGTGTGAGAAGAAAGGTGGTTTCAACCTGAGTTAGCATAGAGTGGTTGAAAGATCACTAATGTCTATGAACAAAATCCATTCTCTGACCTCAGTTACCATGAGGTTAAGTAGTTATTACCTAAGCACCATCTATGTTCTAGTCAATGTGTGTGGTAGAACCCCTGTCCTAACAGGGCTATGAACATAGGGGAACTTTGATCAAATCCCTGAATCAATGCACTGTTTAAGTTCTGTGCAAATTATTTTTTAATTTAAATACCATGGATACAAGGTTCTTTATAATATATATATATTTTTTTCTCACAGATAAAATTGTTCATGATTGAATTAGTCATACAATATACAACAACGTTCAACAGTGTGCATTTTTTTTTTTTTACCACCAATGTCCTCAGTTTCCCTCTCACTCTCCCTGATGCACTGTTCCTTCATGGAACAGTACTTCCTTCAAAAGTACATGGTGAGTACTTCTGGTCAGGCATTTTATTTATCTCTCTATTTTTTCTTTTTTTTTTTGACACTGTTAATGAAGGGGTGCCATGCATGTCACTTGATCCCCTTTCAGCATCCAGTTTTGTCCAGAGTGATCAGTTCCAACTATCACTTTTATAGTAGACCCTTCTCCACTTTAACTGCACTGTTTGCTCATTGTGGCAAACTTCTTACTGTGGACTGGTCTTCCTAGTCTTTATCTCTATTGTCTCTGGATATATCCCCACACTGTCTTTTATTTTCCTTATATCACACAGATGAGTGAGATTATTCTGATTATACCTCTCCTTCTGACTCCTTTTACCAAGCATAATAATCTCCATGTCCATGCATGTATAAGAAAATTTCATGATTTCATTTATCTTAATAGCTGTGTAGTGTTCCATTGTGTAAAGGTACCACCGTTTCTCTAGCCACTCATCAGTTTTAAGGCACCTGGCTTGCTTCTAGATTCTGAAAAAAGTGCTGCAATGAACATAGGAGTGCAGAGGGCATTTCTTTAAATTGTGTTTCTGTTTTCCTAGGGTATATCCCTAGGAGTGGTATTGCTGGATCACAAGGAAGTTAACTTTCTAGTTTATAAGGAATATTCATATTGTTTCTCAGAAAGGCTGGTCTAGATAGCATTCTCATCAACAGTGAATGAGAATCTCTTTCACCCTGAATCCACACCAGCACTAGTTGTTCTTGTTCTTTGTGATGTATGCTAGTCTGTGCTATGAGATAATACCTCACTGGTGACTGGTGTTTTGATTTGCATCCCTAGTGATTAATGATGTGGAGCACTTTTTCATGTGCCTTTGGGCCATCTCTATTTCTGCTTTGAGAAATGTTTGTTCATTTCTTCTCATTTTTTTTTTTTTTGGTCACACCCGGTGACACACAGGGGTTACTCCTGGCTATGCACTCAGAAATCACTCCTGGCTTGGGGGACCATATGGGATGCTGGTTGGTCCTAGGCTAGCGCTGGCAAGGCAAGACACCTTATCTCTAGTGCCACCACGCCGGCCCATTTCTTCTCATTTTTTGATGAAGTTAGATATTTTTTCTTGTTTAGTTCTGTCAGTACTTTGTATATCTGAGATATTAGCCACTTATATTATGGGTATTGGGTGAATAGTTTTTTCATTCCATGGGTGGCCTTTGTATTCTAGTCACTATTTCCTTTGAAGTGCAGAAGTTTCTCAGTTTTATGTAGTCCTATTTTTAATTTTGCTTACACTTGCTTCATCAGTGGTGTTTCCTCCTTGAAGATGCCTTTAGTGTCAAAGTCATGGAGTGTTGTGCCTATTTTTTTCTTCTATGTACCTCAGAAGTCTCAAGCTCGCGGCCCTCCGTACAACATTTTGTGGCCCTCAGCTGGCCTTCAGATATCGCAGTATTCGCGATTATTTGCTTACCGAATAATCGCAATAAAAATTGCATTAGTAAGAAAAAAATTGCATTAAACATTCGCATACCCCGAGCAGTTCCGTTCGGGGTATGTAAGTGTTTAATATGATTTTTTGCGATTTTTTCTTACTAATGCGATTTTTATTGCGAATATTCGGTAATTGAATAATCGCGAATACTTTGCGCCTAGTGCAGACGTCATTTCCACTGCTCCTCCTGCCTGCTGTCCCTTGCTATCAAATCCATCGCTATCTTTCTTTCTGCTGAGTCTACTGGATGGAGGCCAAAGGGGTCAGTCAAATGCCTTTATCATGGTAAACCCCCACAACTATGTCTATGAGAAACTCTAGAGACACAGGAATTTTTAAATTAATTTAAATATCATGGTTACAGGGTTGTTCATAATACAGTTGGTGTTTTTCTTTTACTGATACAAAGATGTTCATGATTGAATTTCAGTCGTACAATGGCAAAGACCAGTGCACATTTCCTACCATCAATGCCTCCAATTTTCCTCCTGGCCTTTCTCTTCCCCCCTCTCTCATTCTCTCTCTCCTCCTTTTTTTTCTTTTCAGACACTGTGGTTTTCAATGTTGTTACTGAATTCTCTGCTATCCCTCACCCTGCCTGCCTCTGGGGCAGACATCTTTCTTCTCTCTCTCTCTCTCTCTCTCTCTCTCTCTCTCTCTCTCTCTCTCTCTCCTTCTTTATCCCTGTATTTTTTCTTTTACATACTGTGAGTGTAATATTTCTACTGTAGGGGTATCGTGCATATTACATTGTCTCCTTTCAGCTCCCAATTTTTGTCCAGAGTGATCATTTCCAACTCTCATTGTCATAGTGGTTCAGAAGGAACCACTATCTGCCTAACTGCACTCCCCCATGCACTGGTCCTTCTATCCCTCCCCTCATCTCTATTGTCTCTGAATATTATTACCATACTACCTTTTCATATCCCCCAAATGCTTGCAATTATTCTACGTCTGTCTCTTTGCTTCTTACTCATTTCACTCAGCCTAATCCTCTTCATATCCATCCATGGATAAGCAAATTTCATGACTTCATTTTCCCAAGAGTTGCATAGTTTTCTATTGTGTAGATGTACCACATTGTCTTTATCTACTCATCTGCATATGCTTTTGGGTATTTGGGTTTTGTCCAGATTCTGGCTATTGTTAATAGAGCTGTAATGAACATAGGAATGTAGACACATGCTTTTTCAATTGTCCAGAAGTTAATTGTTAGCAAGCTTTTCCAAACTCCTTCAATTTTTTCTTCCAGTGGAGTGAAGGTGACATCCCTTGTGATGCAGAATCTGGAGAACAGAGAGATCACAGGAAGGCAGAGAACTTGGTGCTCTGAGACCAATGGAGAAATGAATTTCATGGGTTGAGTTTTGTCTTTCATATTTCTGAAAAGATCCTGGGAAATCAGAATTAGCTATAGACATAGATTAAGAACAAAGCCAATCCTGTAATGGTATAGCTAAGGACTAGTTTGATTAGGCATTTAGACAAATGAGCTGCTCCAGAGGGGTCCAATAGAGCAGTGATGGACTCACTCAACCCTCCAGGAAGGACATGTAGGGACTTTCACCTATAGGTCCTGGAGTGAGGTGTCCTCTGCCAGCCAGGAATTAACCCCATTCCAACCGTGGCATTTTGAGATCACAGAGCTGCCATTACCAGAATGTTTATGCCAATTTTTCATGCCTTCAATGCCTGCTCTGCTTGTTTTTCTTCTGCTGTTCCCAGTGGCTGATTCTCTCTTTCTCTTCCAAGTTCCCAGTTTTTTCTTCAGCTCTTCCCTTCTGCTGGTAAATCCACTATACAGGGAATTTATTTTGATTCTTCTTCTTTCTTCTACCATTAGGTCCCTCTTTACAATTCCATTTCCTGGCTGAATTTTCCAATTATGTTTTTTTAAGTTTCAAGTGCTCCTGAAAACATGTTTGTGAGTGTCTTTTTTTCATTCTTCAGATCAACCTAATCTCTCAGTTGTATCTGTGTCAGCCTCTGTTCATGGTCTTTGCGTTTGGGGCCATTTCAGTGCTCTGGTTTGCCACTGTGAAGTAGTCAGAGGGTTACATCTAGGGCATTAATGAGTCACACAAGGTCCCACCAAGTCCTAGCTCGGCCCCAAAAGGTTTATTTTTTAACCCAATTCTTTTTTTTTTTTTTAATTAGTGTAGAGACTAGTTTAGCTCTGAAATTCTCTCCAGCAATGGTAGTTTAATACTGACCCGATCGCCATGTTGTGTTATTTTCCAAACATTCTGTGCAATTGCTTTTTCTGTGGCTACTTCGGATTTTCACATCCTATTACTGTGTCTCAGAGAAGTAAGCTCAAATTTTTATTAGCATTACATTAAATTTAGGGAATAATTTGGGGGAGAAATAACATTTCTGTAATAGCCAATAAAAATAGATTGCTCAGAGGTCCTGGTGCCCAGAGGCCCTGGCTGATGAGTTACGATAGACTCGTCACTGAAAATGCTTCTGCCAAACATGCCCATAAGGAGACCCAATTTCTCCATAAAGTCAGAGATAGAGTTTATTAAAACACGCACTGAGGCTGGGCTTAATATCTGTGCGTCTCCTTCTTTCTATTCCCGGAGGCCTCTGCCAACCACACATTGCTGATCTGGAGCTCATGGCAGACCTGGGCCTGTTTGGGGCTTCTCCATGGGCCAGGAAGTTGGCTAGGAGGTAACTACTTAGGCCCTTCAAGTAGTAGAGGCATTTGCATACTAGCAGGGGTCTTCAAACTACGGCCCCGCGGGCCACATATTGTATTTATTCCCATTTTGTTTCTTCACTTCTAAATAAGATATATGCAGTGTGCATAGAAATTTGTTCATAATTTTTGTTTTTACTATAATCTGGCCCTCCAACAGTCTGAAGGAACCGTGAACTGGCCCCCTATTTAAAAAGTTTGAGAACCCCTAGCAGTGTCTTTTCTTCTCCTGTTCCAGAAAGCCCTGACCAGAATGGCTGCAGGAAACTGCCCAGACTTTGGGGATATGGGGGAGGGAGGGGAGCAGTGGCTTCTCTCTCTCTTCCCAACTGAAGTGTTTGGGTGCTTATCTGCTCCCCAAGACTTGTGAAGGGCAGGCACTCTTTTCTTGGTTTCCTTTTGTTAATGTGGAAGAAGCTGCAAGGGCTCCTTTCTGACATTCTCAGTCATCTGGGTCTGTGGATGCTGTGCTGTTTGGTTCTTGCAGTGCTATAGATTATCTGGGTTCCCCAGAGCTGCTTCCAGCTGAGGCCCTCTACCTGAGTCTCAGTGTCCCCCTCAATCCATAAGCTTTCTATTGTAGAATGATTCTCAATTTCTGAGTTGCTGTCACCTTTGTGCATCTGTTATTCCTGACTGTTTCTTTTATTTCCCACATAGGAACAACCATTTTGGATCTGTCCCTCTCCTCTGACCACCATCCTCAGCATGAGACCGTTCACCTCCAGCCATTGAGCTGCAGATGAAATTGATTTTTTGGGTTTATTTTTTCACTCCAATAAGGCATCTCTCAGGCAGGGGTACTGGGACCCGGCGATTCATTTTTGATTCATTGAAAGCCCAGCAGAGGGGTTGGGGATTAGGTATTTTGGGGGTGTGGTGGGGCACTGCTTTTGCCTGATAACAGGCTGAGTGCATTTCAAGTCATGGTAGAAGACAGAAAGTCAGCTCGATGATCTAGACATGCTTCATGAAACAATGGCTGCAGAAACGTGGCTGAGCTCAAGGACTCCGGAACACACAAATAATTTTGGGGCCAGAGAGATGGAAAACAGAGAGGACACTTGCTTTGCATATGGCCAACCTGGGTTCAATTCCTGACACCCCATAGGGCCCTGCCAGGAGTGATTCCTGAGCACAGAGCCAGAAATAATAAACTGAACAATACCAGGTGTGGCCCAATAAATGAAGCAAGACATTGGTGGTGGGAATGTTGCATCGGTTAAGGGGGGGTGTTATGTTTCTGACTGGAACCCAACTACAATCAGGCTTGTTGTTATCATGGTGCTTAAATAAAGATATTCTTTAAAAGAAAAAGAAAAGTTGTTAGGAGCATGAACCTCTTCCCAGTTGGTGGTCTGCTTCCTTTAGGCTAACATGGGTATATACAAACTTCTTGGGAAACTTAAAAACAACAGAAGTGCATTTGACGTGCTGGTTGCCTGATTCCAAAGTAGCACTTGTACATTCTGCTCCACCTAAAAAGTTCAAATTCCCCTCTTCACCGAAGGTCCATTCCCTTCTTCCCCTGTCTCTTCTGGCATATCCTGATTTGATCTTTGAGTCTATTGTTTTCAAATCATGTAGCCCCTTTGTTTATTTTCTTTATGTCCTTGAGAGAACCCTAACCATGCACCCTGTAACTTCCAAACCAAATCAAACCAAACTAAAAATCTTTTGTTAAAACAAGAGCCTGAAGAAGGACTGGAGCGATAGCACAGCTGCCTTGCACACAGCTAACCCTAGAGGGATCTGGGTTCAACCCCCAGGTTCCCATATGGTCCCCTGAGCCTGCCAACAGCAATTTCTGAGTGCAGAGCCAGGAGTAACCCCTGAGCACTTGGTGGGTATGGCCCCAAACAAACAAACAAACAAACAAAAAACCTCCAGTCACTGATCTGCAGGTGATTAAAAAAAAGCCTGAAGAAAAACATCAAACATCTCTCCAGAGAGATAGGAGATAGTCTCTAGTATCTTTCTTTCTTTCTTTCTTTCTTTCTTTCTTTCTTTCTTTCTTTCTTTCTTTCTTTCTTTCTTTCTTTCTTTCTTTCTTTCTTTCTTTCTTTCTTTCTTTCTTTCTTTCTTTCTTTCTTTCTTTCTTTCTTTCTTTCTTCCTTCCTTCCTTCCTTCCTTCCTTCCTTCCTTCCTTCCTTCCTTCCTTCCTTCCTTCCTTCCTTCCTTCCTTCCTTCCTTCCTTCCTTCCTTCCTTCCTTCCTTCCTTCCTTCCTTTCTTCTTTGTCAAAGTGTCTGTTCATTTCTTCTCCCCATTTTTTGATGGGATTAGATGTTTTTTTCTTGTAAAGTTCTGTCAGTGCCTTGTATATTTTGGAGATTCCTCCAAAAACTGGAAATCGAGCTCCCATACGATCCAGCTATACCACTCCTAGGAATATACCCTAGGAACACAAAAATACAATACAAAAACCCCTTCCTTACACCTATATTCATTGCAGCACTATTTACCATAGCAAGACTCTGGAAACAACCAAGATGCCCTTCAACAGACGAATGGCTAAAGAAACTGTGGTACATATACACAATGGAATATTATGCAGCTGTCAGGAGAGATGAAGTCATGAAATTTTCCTATACATGGATGTACACGGAATCTATTATGCTGAGTGAAATAAGTCAGAGAGAGAGAGAAAAATGCAGAAATGTCTCACTCATCTATGGGTTTTAAGAAAAATGAAAGACATTCTTGCAATAATAGTTTTCAGACACAAAAGAGGAAAGAGCTGGAAGTTCCAGCTCACCTCAGGAAGCTCACCACAAAGAGTGATGAATTTAGTTAGAGAAATAACTACATTTTGAACTGTCCTAATAATGAGAATGTATGAGGGAAATGGAGAGCCTGTTTAGAGTACAGGCAGGGGTTGGGTGGGGAGGAGGGAGACTTAGGACATTGGTGATGGGAATGTTGCACTGGTGATGGGTGGTGTTCTTTACATGACTGAAACCCAAACACAGTCATGTATGTAATCAAGGTGTTTAAATAAAAAAAAGAAAAGAAAAAAAAAAGAGGCTTCTGAGCCCTGGTTCAGCCCCAAGTGGCCTTTCTTCTATTATCTGCCACTCAAGAGACATCTCTTGCTCTCACCCTGGATGGAAATTCTTTCTATAGCATCTTCCTTAGCCACATATAAAAATAATATTGAATTCCTCCCTTTGAAGACAGAGTGCTGGTATTGGCGGGGTGATATAGGATGGGCGTGCCAGCATTTCTGAGTGCATTTCCTTCTGTCCTGGGTAATTGCATCTTAGCACAATGCCTCACTTTTCTCTTTTAAAACCATAGCAGGGCTCTTTGCTCTTCAATTGGGAATGCAGCGAGCAGATTATCAAAGATTTAGGCTCAAGGGTTAGGAGCACAGTGGGGAGGAACTAAGCTGGCCTCGGGCCTCCCAAAGCTGCATGTGACCCCAAACACTCATGGATCTGTCTTCCAGCTCGGGGAAAGCATATGCTTGGCTTTGGCTAAGGGCAAGAGCTTGGTGCATGATAAAGATGGAGCTTATGCATTTCTGCCAGACTCACTCTGTTCAGGTCAGAAACAGCCCAATGAGGCCAGATGGTTGGTTCCCCACCTTCATTTTCTCTCCCCAAGGGGGTGTGTTGTAGAGGTTATTTTTGGGGAGAGTCCTCCGTAAGACAGTTTTGTTTTGATCATTAAGATCAAAGTGCCTGTGATATTTGTGCTGGTGCGTGCCCACGTGAGAGCAACGAACTGAGTGTGAGTGTCTTTAACGACTGTACCAGAGTTTCCTGGGCGCTTTGGAAAATTAGGGGCTCATTTTCTTCCAGTGGCCCACAAAGTGCTGATAAAAAATAATGGCCGTTTTGCCCAGGCTTTTAACTTCCTAACTGTTAGTAATGGTTTGCAAGTGATGGGCTTTTCCTTTCCATTTTGCAAGTGCTTCAAACAGAATTGGGGGAGCACCTAGTTCAAAGGCCCTCCTTGATAAAGGCAGTTCAATGTATGGATTTAAACCAAGCTCTCGGGGGGAGGTACGAGGCCCAGAAAGAGCAGTCGGTGCAGCACTTGGTAGCTGGGAAATGAGTTGCTCACCCACAGAGCCAGCTGTTTGATGCATCCCTGGATCTGATAAATCTGGTACTGATCCCTGAGTGGCATTTCCAACCTGACCCAGCTGTGAATCACTGAGACAATCAGCTTCCTCTTCGAGTGAAAAAAAAAAAAAAAAAACCTCCCTGTCTCTGGACACCCTCATTCCAGGCCAGGATCAAAGTGTGTGAAATGAGTGAGTTTCTGCCAATAACATCTACCAATGAAGGGAGATTCTGTCTTTCTCAGTTGAGCTAAGGGTTGATTTGGGGGGTCCAGTTTTCCTCCTGGATCTAGATATGCTTCCCCTTTACTAGCTTCCCCTAACTAACTGGCCCCATCATGCTTTGTAGACCACCTGCATCCATTAATTTATTAGCTGAACTGCACAAGACCCCTTCCTCCTTCCACCGTCTTTACCACTCCACACACTCTGGTCCCTAAGACCATAATGTGTGTTTGCCGACATTCCATCCACAGGGTATGAGGAAGCCAGACTTAGCCCATATGTGGTCGATGGGTTGTGGCTTGTTGGGTTACACCTTATTTTACCTAAAGCAAAGTTCATCCTTGGTTTCTTTGTATCTGTTAGTTTACAACTTGGTTTCATCCAAAACAAAGATTTTCTTATATGTTAATCTGGGCGGGACAGGCTCAGAATAGCCTGAGCCCTTACTATGTCCTTATTACCTCACCTGGGGATGGTCTCTGTATTCAATAAAAACAGCAGTTTTTGGCAGGCAGCCTGGTGGCGTTACTAGGTAGAAGATGGCCAGACTGTTTCTCCCTGGTTTGGATTATTTTATGCACTACCCCGATTCAGACTTCTTTACTTGGGGTTGGAGATACACTGCATGGGGTGATTTTACAGATACTGACTGTGGCTCCCACCTGGAAAGAAGGAAGGATGTGATGCCCAAGCACATGGAACTCTTTGCTATCTAAGTCCAAGCATAGCACTCTGGTCACTTTTGGCCAGTCTGAGCATAGTCACTGACCACTTGAGATGGTTGTATGGGTGGTTTGTGGTGTGTGTCCCTAGACTGACCCAGGATGGCCTAAGGAAGGACTCTACTGCCTTGGGGAGGATACAGTCATGGTGCCTCAATAGAGCAAACATATTCTATGTCCCTTCCACTGCTCTACTGGGCTCCAGGGTGTCCAGGCACACCCATGGCACCCAGAGTCCAGGCACTAGTGAAAATGAAAGGCAGACATGTAGCTGAAATCTGGCAATCTTGGAAGGAAAAGGTGGTTCAAGACCCTACCCTGTTGAAGCCATGTCTGCTGCATCCATCATCCATAATCACCAGTTCACCAATGACCCCTCTTCACTACTCCTCTATGGCTCTCTGTGGAGACATCAATCTGACCAAACTCCAGGAACTCTAGTATGTATGCTGACATCACCAGGACTTGTTTGGAATGAGTGTGTGCACTCTCTCTCTATTTCTTTATACTTCTAGAAGCCCTGGCAATGGAAAACCACAGTAGTAAATCCCTATAAAAGCCACAGTATCAGCAATAGTGCTTGAAATTCCTGGATCATGTGACCCTGAATGCCAATGTGTCTCCAAGAATTGGTATAATTGGGTCAGAGCAATCAGAGAGGGGTCTGCACATGGCTGACCAAGATTCAATCTCCAGCACCACTTATGGTCCCCCAAACACTGCCAGAAATGACTCCTGAGCACAGAGCTAGGAGTGAGCCTCGAGTACTGTTGTATTAAATACATTATTAAGAGTCCTAGGGGTGCATGAGTGGATGGGTGGTGAGGCCTCTTTCGGCCAGGCCTGGTGCCTGCAGCCCCTTTAGTCTGCGAGTTTGTAGATATCCTGATGGTGAGGAAATGGTTCACAGGAGTCAGATGAAGTATTAGAAGACATCAGCTTTTATGATAAGGCCCTCGCCTCCATGTGCATACCTCAAATGGCTTCTAAGCTAACCAGCCTCTCTGCACTCAACCTGTCTCTCCTCTCTACCTGCTGCCCAGTCTTCCTGCTGAGTCTCCTCTCTCTGCCTCTTATCTGAGGCAACCCCTTTGTTACCAACCACAGACTCTTCCCAGATGTGGGCTGGTCTGGCCATCAGGTAAGATTAGCATTTGCCTTTGGGGCGGGGTAACAGCGTACAATCTCCCAAATAACAGCAATAAGCAATAAAGTTGCTACAGAAGCAATAAAATAGAGGTGGTAGCTGTGTGTCTTGATGACAGAGGTTCTCAATTAATTTTCACACCTACTAAAATGTGCTAATCTTTCCCAGACATTGCATTTGTTTTATGTTCTTCAGTGCCATTGTTCTTCAAAATTAGAATGTTAATCTTACTGTATCAGTGAGGTGCTAAGTTACGAAGTTGTTCATGATTGAATTTCAGTCAGAAAATTTCATACAATGTTCATCAGTGTCTATTTCCTGTCCACCAATGTTCCCTGTTTCCCCCTGTCTCCAAACTTCTATGGCAGACAGATTTTCTTTTTTCCTTTTAAGCACTGTGGTTTGCAATACTGTCACTGAAAGGGCGTCATGCATATCACTTTACCTCCTTTTAGCTCCCAGTTCTTGTCCAGAGTGATTACTTCCCACTATCATTGTCATATTGGTCCCTTCTCTGCCCTATGTGCTCTTCTCCCATTGTGGCAAGCTTCCTCCTGAACTTCACTTGTTTTGTCCCTGGATATTATTCCTCTACAATACTTCCTTAAATCTCACACATGAAAGCAGTTATTTTATCTCTGACCCTCTTACTTTTTTTCACTCAGCATAATACTCTCCATATCCGTCAATGTATCAGAACATTACATGACTTCACTTTTCCTAACAGCTTCATAGTTATTCTAGTGTGTAGTTGTACCACAGTTTCTTTATCCACTTATCTGTTCTTGGACACATGGGCTGTTTCCAGATTTTGGCTATTGTGAATAGTGCTGCAGTGAATATAGGCGTACAGATGCTTTTTCTGCATTGTGTTTCGGGGCTCTTAGGGTATATTTCCAGGAGCAAAATTGCTGGGTCATATTGTAACTTAATTCCTAGTGTTTTGTGGGAATATCTATATTGTTTTCCATAAATTATAACCATTGTATTTGATTCTTAAAGAAATTCCAACCTGTTCTGCAAAAGTTCCTAAGAGTGAGAAAATCCTCTTCCTCATCACCACCATCTGATGTTGACACTGTCTGTTTGCTATCATAAGAGAGCTATAATCTATTTTTTGCTTTGAGGACAGAGCTGTGAGTCTGAGCCTTCCTTGAACATTTGTCTTTGCATTTATGAGCTTTGCTGGGGTCATGGGCCCTCTTTGAGTCAATGCCATCTCCAGGCTCGAGAGAGTCCAAATGGGCCAAGAGTGAGAATGCATTTCTTTTGTTTGTTTGTTTTTTAGGGCCACACTCAGTGACGCTCAGGGATTATTCCTTGCTATGCGCTCAGAAATTGCTCCTGGCTTGGGGGAACCATATGGGACGCCGGGGATCGAACTGCGGTCTGTCCTAGGCTAGCACTTGTACGGCAGATGCCTTACCTCTAGCACCACTGCTCTAGTCCCAGAGAATGCATTTTTTTCTCAGAACAAGATGGCCAGAAAGCTCTTGGATGTATAAAACCAATAGACATGACAGAACAAGGCAAAGGTCACTTTTTCCATCACTTGGTTTACAGCAGCCTTCTGAATCTGTTTTATGGGATTCTATTCTGAGTTGGTGCATTAACAGATCCTAAAGCCAGGCATCATGAAACTGTTCAAATCTTCAAGAAAAAACTTGTTCATTCTTACATCCAGATGTGCCACAACTGCTAATTAATAGAAAAGGAATGATCTCAGGTTAATGTATCTGGTAGGTGGCTAACTTGAAAAAAGTGAGAAAAAATTTCCATTTTTAGTTCCCTGCATAGTTCTCTTGATATTCCTTTCCCCAACTAGATAAGCTTCATAGCAATAAAATAAGATTGGACATTGAAAAATATTAAATGTGCAAAGTATAATGAGGAAAAGGAAATATTTGTAACTTCCCATCCTTATTCTGGTAGCAGTTCCAACTTTTTTTATATAAATCTTCTGTATTTCTGTTCTAAGTTTGCATTTACAAAATTAAATTTTACAGTTCTTTGGCTAAACTTAGCATTGTAAAATGAAATCCCCCTGAGAATTATGAGAAGACAATTACACATTGCTATTAATTTTAAACAAAAATTTTCAACTATAGACATTTTCTTAACCAATTTGTAACTGGGTCATAATTTATTAAATCCTCTTTGGGAAGAGTTTAAATACATTAGTAAATAATGTTTGATAAAGCATTGAGCAATTCTAGGATGGATTCTTGTAAGTAAACTTAACGTTCTCAATCACATAAATATTTTATTTCATTTATTACTATTAATTTTTGCTTTGGGCCCACATCTGGCATACTCAGGGGTTACTCCTGGCTTGTACTGCACTCAGAAAACCATATAGGATACTGGGAATAGAAGCAGGATTGACTATGTCAGGACAAACACCCTAACCACTGTATTATTACTCTGCCCCCCCAATTTTGTTCGTTTGGGGGGGGGTTTGTTTTTAGGATCAATATTATGGATTTACTCCTGGCTCTGTGCCCAGGGATCATTGTTTGGGTAATAGGGAACCATATGGGATGCTGGAAATGGAGCCTAGGTGAGCCATATGTAAGGCAACCACCTTCCTCACTCTACTTTGGCACCAACCCTGAACATCTCTGTTACTAGGTAACAACACAGGAGATGAGGTTTGCCTTGAAGGAGATGGCAAGTTGAAGAGAAAGTTGGCAATGGAATGGGGAAGCCTAAGAAATAAGCCTTGCAGACAGACCAGGTAATATAAGGGATCAACATGGGGCCCTACCCTCTACCAGACTTCAGGGCTCTCTTGGAATGAAGAGAACATCCCAATCTATAGGATGCACTTACCTGCCTTCCAGATCCATGTGGATGGAACAGTCTCATTCTGTCTGGCAAGGATCCATTTTGGCATGGATCACATGGGCATATGGACATAACTAGCTGGTTTATAATCTTTAGGGGCATCAGAGATGAAGGTATTTTTGTTGCAAAATTGCGACTCATTGATTTATAGCTTCTTTCTATCATAGGAGCTTGCTAAAGCTTTGGCCTCTGCTGTTCTGCTTTATTGCAACAAGAATCCCCATATTTCCCTTGAAAATTGTACCTTCTGGCCCTCCATAATTTACTCCCAAGCCCTGTAATCATTCTGCTGCCATCCAATCCATTTATTATTTTATATTGAAATAGTTGGATTTACAGCTCTATTTAACAATCTTATAACTTCCCTACCTCCATAAAATGTGGCTCTACAAAGACCAGATGCAATTGATCTTAAGACAAAAGGCATGATCAAAGATGGGGCTATTTCATGATGATAAAGGGCTCATTTGCCAAATGGTCTAACATATAAATATCTACACACCTATTCACAATGTCAAAGGCATGCGGGAAAAGTGGGTAGCAATTGAAGAAGATAGTCACAAATCCATATTCATGGGAGGGATGTTCACTTTTTTTTTCCTCAGCAAGTTGTCTCATCAATCAGATAAAAAATGGTCATGAACATATGATTTCTGCAGTTGACTTGAAATGTGTGAAAGTGCTCAATAAGTGGCCTGTGGAATTCTCAAGTGTACATTGGTGGTGTGTGATCATACCTGTTGTATTACATAATTAAGGATGGAGCTGGATGGCGATGGATGGCGATGAATCTCTTTTTGCCATCCTAGGCCATGTGGCTTAGCAACCCCCAGGAAGCCAGTGGGTCCCAAGTTAGGCAAACGCGGAATTAGACTCACAAGCAGGCAGGCCTCAGGAAGCATCAGCTTTATTCAAGCCCTAGCCACCACGTGTGTGTGGCCTACTCATAACCTTTTAAGCATTCAGCCATTCTAGGCTAGCCCTGCGTCTTAACTCACTTTAGCCATCTTCAGGGCCAAAGGAAACGGCCAAAAAGGGGGCCGAATTCCCTCGGTTCCATCCTTATCTACCTTTTCCAAGACCCCTCCCAGGAATGGGAGGTCTTGCAGGTAAGGTCACACCTATTATCCGGTTCCCAAGACCCCTCCCAGAAATGGGTGGGTCTCAGGTACACCACAATACCAAATGGACTTGGTGAGACTAGAGCATGGATCAGCACCTACAACTTAAAGGAAGGAGGAAAGGATAACAATAAGATACCCAGGGTCTTTCATTTATTGATTTATTTTTAAACTTTATTGATTGATTGATTGATTAATTGAGTGAATGACTAGTTGTTGGGCCACACCCAGCAGTTCTCAGGGGTCATTCCTGGCTCTACACTTAGAAATAGCCCATGGCAGGCTAGGGGACCATACAGGTGCTGGGAATCCAGCTGGGTCCCTCCCGGGTCTGCCACATGCAAGGAAAACACCACACCGCTAGCTCTTCAGCCCCTGAGGGCCTTTTAAATACTTCAGAATCTAAATGAGAGATATTTAAAACTGAGTCAGATTGAAAACACAGCACATTAAATTGGCAGACCATAGTTCAGAGAGAAATTTGCAGCTTTAAATCCTTTTATGAGAAAAGAAAAAGTGTGAAAACAATGCCCTCCTATTCCACCTCCAGAAGTCAGAAAGAAGAAAAAAAAAAAAAAAGAAAAGAAAAATATGAGAAAACTCTTCAAAACACAAGCAAAAATACACATCAGAGAAAAATAAAGCCCAAAGTAGACCTATTTAAAATTCCAGCATAATCAACTGATTAGATGGATAATGAAGAAGAGAATCAGAAATCACCAATATCAGACATCAAAGGGGTAAAAGAAATAAAGAACGCAAAAGTACACTTATAGATAAGTTTATGGCAATATATTTAAAGCTTAGATATTACAGAAAAATGTACTCCCAATTTAACAACATGAATTACAAGATGTCAGAGAACATGAAAATCTCTTTATCTAAAAATGTGTCATTATCAAAGTTGTCCCATCTGGGGCTGGGACATTAGTACGAAGGGATGGGCACTTGCCTTGTGGGCCCCCAACTTGGGTTTGATCCCTAGCATCCCATATGGTCCACCAAGCACCACCAGCAGTGATTTCTGATTGCAGCCAGAAGCTTGAGCATTGCCAGGTTTGGCTGACAAGCAAAATCCTCCCATCATGCTAAAAGGAGACCCACTAGTATATTCTAGAAAGTGTTAAAATAATAGCAATTTTCTATAAATACTTTCAGAAAACACTGGTGGGGAAAGATTTCTTAAGTCACTTCCTGAGGCCAGAAAAATATAACCAGAAAAATATAAAGATTGAGAAAAAATTAATGAAAATTTAAATATTAGAAAAAAACCTTCATTAGCATAAGCAGACTTATTTAATGAAACAATAATTTATTGAAGATAAAATGGAATATGTAAGTTCATGCTGACCAACTGGGTTAATCTCAGAGATATGAGATATGTAATCTGCTATATTGAAGAATAGTATAAAATGATTCATAACCAAATGTGCTGAAGGCATTTGACAAACCCACAAGAAAATTCATAGTAGATAGAAACTTCAAAACGAGGAAACAGTTGTCTACACAGTACAGATAATTTCATACATCATGCTAATATGGTGGCATATATTAGGCTTGGGAATGGAGATAAAGGGAAAAAAATGCCCTCTTCGATTCAGTTGTTCTAGAATGTTCATCTTTGAAATACAACAAGCAATAAAAGGGATAACATTTTAACAGGAAGAAGGAAAACCATGTTGCCCCTTTTTGCTAAACATGATAATTTATTATTTACAGTTATTTCTTTATTGTGATAGTATGCAAGACATTTATCATTTTAAGTGTGTAGTCCAGTAAATTAAGTTTGACCTTCACCCCAATTCCCAACATATTCTTATCACCAGAAGCAGAGACTAGAGATCAGAGAGGTAGAATTGAAGGTAGGGTGTTGTATTAAATATATAAGGAAGGGGCTGGATGGCGATGGATGGAGGTGGATTTCTCTGTTTGCCATCCCAGGCCACGTGGCTCAGCAACCCCCATGCAGCCGGCGGGTTCCAGGCCCAGGTAATCCGCGTAATCAAGACTCACTCACAGGCAGGCATTAGGAACCATCAGCTTTATTCATGCCCTAGCCACCACGTGTGTGTGGCCTATCTCATAACCTTTTAAGCATTTAGCCATTCCAGGCTACCCTGCGTCTAAACTCTTTCAGCCATCTTCCTCAGAGCGCCCAGCAGGGCCAAAAGCCAAAAGCCCCTAATCCCCTTGCTTCCGGGTTTATCTACCTATTCCCAGACCCCTCCCAGGAATGGGCCGGGTCTTGCAATTAAGGTCACACCTATTATCCGGTTCCCAAGACCCCTCCCAAAAATGGGTGGGTCTCAGGTCGCTACACGTAAATCCAGGGTGGAGTAACAGTAGGGCACTGACCTTGCATGTGGCCTATCTGGTTTTACTCTCTGGCACCCCACATGGTCCCCGGACAACCACCAAGAATGATTCCTGAACTCTGATCCAGGAGTCAGCCCTAAATACTGCCAGGTGTGCCCCCCCCCAACAAAAATAAATAAAAACCCCACAACAGCCCAGCACAATCCCCTAACCAGCCTTATGCTCAACACTAATGATCTACTCTACTCTCTAGCTCTAAATACATCTATTTAATATCTTATATGAGTGAGGTTTTGCAATATTTGCCATTTCCTGTCAGATTTCACTTAGCATAATGTTTTTCAAGGTTCATTCACATTGTAGTATGACTGTTTCATTTAATTTATTACTTAAAATAATTTAACTGTGCATAAAATTTTATTGCATTACATTTGCCTATGAAGAGACATTTGGGTTGTTTCCATCTGTGATTCTTTTGGCTTTGTTGTGTTTTGGGGAACCACCTAGTAATGTTCTGGGGGACTTCTGAATCTACACTGGGTTCAATCTCTCGCATCCCTTATGGTCCCCCTGAGCACCTCCAGGCGTCATTCTTGAGTACAGAGCCCGGAGTCACCCTGAGTATTGGCAGGTCTGGTTCCAAAATCTCTCCCAAAATATTTTGTCATTACAAAATATGTTAATATCTTTATTTAAACACCTTGATTACAAATATGATTGTAGTTGAGTTTCTTTTCTTTTCTTTTCTTTTTTTTTTTTTTTGGTTTTTGGGCCACACCCGGCGGTGCTCAGGGGTTACTCCTGGCTGTCTGCTCAGAAATAGCTCCTGGCAGGCACGGGGGACCATATGGGACACCGGGATTCGAACCAGCCACCTTTGGTCTTGGATCGGCTGCTTGCAAGGCAAACACCGCTGTGCTATCTCTCCGGGCCCTGTAGTTGAGTTTCAATTGTGTAGAGAACACCCCCCTTCACCAGTGCAACATTCCCACCACCAGTATCCCAAATCTCCCTCCTCCCCACCCCACCCCCGCCTGTACTCAAGACAGGTTTTCTACTTCCCTCATTCATTCACATTGTTAGGATAGTTCTTAATGTAGTTATTTCTCTAACTGCACTCATCACTCTGTACCTTCCAGCCCTCCTCTCTTTTGTCTCTGAGAATTATTGCAAAAATGTCTTTCATTTTTCTTAAAACCCATAGATGAGTGAGGCTATTCTGCATCTATCTCTCTCTGACTTATTTCACTCAGCATAATAGATTCCATGAGCATCCATGTATAGGAACATTTCATGACTTCATCTCTCCTGATGGCTGCATAATATTCCATTGTGCATATGTACCACAGTTTCTTTAGCCATTCATCTGTTGAAGGGCATCTTGGTTGTTTCCAGAGTCTATTGTAAATAGTGAATATAGATGTGAGGAAGGGATTTTTGTATTGGATTTTTGTGTTCCTAATTACAAAATATTTGACGCTCCTTTGCATAAGCTAGACTTGGAAACACACTTGATGGGACAAAGATGATGTCAGCAATGCATCAGAAATCAATTCTCTTATGTGAAACTGAAGTGAGTGAAAGAAGCCAATAAGTGCCCCACAGTGGGCTGGAGGACAGACACATCCCCAGATATCACCTAGGAGTCACTACTATCAGAAGCCTCTTGCTTCCTGGCGAACCAAAGCTCAAGTCTGAGAGATGGAAAATGAGTGTGTGATGCTTTCGGTGTCCAGTGTGGATGATGTCCCAAGTACAGGACAAATCATTGCTTCATAATTTGCTGTGGGATGCATCCTTTTTGCTTCAGGTAAAGGAAGCATTCACAGGCAAGAACAGGCAGAAGTGATACATGTGAGGCTCGGTTTCACCACTGTGGTGACTTCCCTGCTACACAGAGGTGCCCTGTCAGCTTTTCAAGAAAGGAGGAAGACCCGTGGGCAGAGTGATGGAAGAAAGGGATGTGCGGGAGCATGAGCAGACTTTTCGTCCTTAACTCTGAGGCATCTCTCCACCTTCCCTATATGTGTGCATGTGTGTGCCTTGCATTGTCAACTGGAAACAATTTTGTGGACAGAGTGACGCTCCTTTCAGGTTATTTGAATTGAAGTAGCTTGACATCAGATCATTCTTCGAGACTTGTGTCAAGATCTGAAAAGCTTTTAGCCTTTCTTTCTTTTTCCAATCTTTCTCCTTCTCTTGTGCTCACTTCAATTCTGCAGGGCTCATGACACCAGCAGACCCAGGAGACAATCTCAGTGTGATTCGCAGTTTTCATGCATGCATGGTCCTCACCAGATCAGCTGTGACAGAGGCCTGACCTCAAGCCTTAGTGATGGCCATCAGGCTCACACAGCTCATGATTGTGGTCTTCTATGTCCAAGCGACAGGAAAGAGAGTTCAACATTAGCAAAAGGGGATAGAAACAGAGCACTGGAATCTTTCCCAGACTCATGTGCATTAATTTCATTAGTATGACAAAGATCAACCTTTATGCTTTTCCATTTTAAAGCTCATAGAATCCTTCATTTATCATACTTTCATTTTACCTCTGAGAAAACAGGGCTCTGTAGGATTCAGGACAGATGCAAGGTGACCTCTCTGGCAAACAACAGTTGGGCCCCACTACACTGTGTCTTCCCGCTCCTGTTTTCCCTCGACTGTTCTATTCCTTCAACATTTGTCTCTTAGGTCAGGCATCTGCACCTTCTCTTCAGATGCTGCTCAAATCGATTTCATGTGCTTTGAAAAGTTTACCTCAGGAATTCTCAATTTTATCCGCAACCCCGAACTGCCAGAAATGGTGTTCCCAGGAGAAATGAGCAGAAAATAAGAAGACTGTGCAGGAAATAAAAAGATATTTCTACAAATAACGTGCAAGCTGGAGCACAGAATGAGTATTATGATCTTCAGACAGTGTCTTCGGGTGAGATTCTTTTCATTTTCCCCTTTGCTGGTCTCAGGGCTTTAATGAAAGGCAGGGAGCTGAGAAAGAATGGGAGAGAGGAACTCAACGGGGCTTTGAAGCTTCTGGATTTCCCAGCTGGTGAAATGATCCAAGTAATACAGGCCCGCTGCGGGTGAGTAAGAATATCATTTCCAAGCAAGTTTACATACAAGGAGCTTGAACTCCAACTTAGTCCTAAGGGGCATCCCAAGCTAGGAGAGATGCAGTTATAAGAGAAAGAGGTAAGAGAGTTTTGGTTTAGTTGGGGTGTGCCAACCCAGTTGGTCAATGAAGGTCAACTTTCATCTTCCCAGTGCAGTTTGGACCAAGTATGTTCCTCCAGCTGATGACCAAGTCATCAGGTCAGGAAAGAACGGGTCCCCAGTGGATAACCAAAGACACTTTATTCCATTCCAACAATAGGATGAGAGGCACATAAAAGTAGCATAGCCAGGGTGGTGAGGAGAGGCAAAGAGGGAGGTACGGGGGGGGGGGGGGCTAGAAACAACACAGTGTTGATAAGTATCCTGTCCTTTAACCAGAGCTCTCTGGAAGGGAAGATGGCCTGGAATCAAGCCTGAGAATAACCACTAATCATGGGGAGATTGTGTCCCTCTTTGTGCTGTCCTTCCCCATCTCTGGAGCAGCGACTCAAGGAGAATTCCCAGAGCAGTCGCTCTATGGGGTTCCACCTGTCAGGTGGTTCAACAACAGCAACACCACAGGGAGGACAACGGGGTCAATTGGTTTTGTCTAGATGGTTAATTAGGTGTTGAAAATCTGCACCTCAAATGACCCTGCCTTGGAAGGCGAGACTTGGAACCGTCTTTGATTTATTTCCAAAATTGTCTCAAAGTTACGTTGTCAATAAACTTGAATAAGTTTATGGCTGGAAGTTCCTGAATTTTCTTGACTGGTCCAGCCTCCTCTTTTAGAAGAGGCTTTTAATAGGATACTGGCAGGTATTTATGATGAGAAAAATGGTACTTTTTATAAGGCAGGTGCAGATAAATTGTTCAAGGAATTCAGCCAAGGGAGATGAATCACACGAGGGAAATTACACTTTGGTCATGACCTTTAAGAAAAGCCTTGAAGATAGAAATTAAATATGTCCAGGCTGAATGGGAAGGAAGACTTTTTCGACTGGGAGAACAACATAATGAAGATATCTTGTGAGGAGATGAAGTCAATGTAAAATTATGCAGGTTGAGTTGAACTGAAAACCCACAAAAAGAGGGTATATGGGAACTGAAAAAATTTTAATGTCATAGAATGAGCAAGCTACCATACTGGAGAAAGAAAACAGATGTTATCCTTTAGATAGGAGAGCTCATGGACTCAATAAATAGTTGCTGAATAAATTAAAAAATTTAGATGTTGGGGCCAGAGAGATAGCATAGAAGTAGGGCTTTTGCCTTGCATGCAGATGATCCAGGACAGACATTGGTTCAAATCCTGGCATCCCACATGGTCCCCTGTGCCTGCCAGGAGCGACGTATGAGCACAGAGCCAGGAGTAGCCCTTAAGCACCACTGGGTGTGACCCAAAAACCAAAAAACAAACAAATAAACAAATAAAACTCAGATGTTAAGCTAGAGAAAACCAAATAAAGTAGATCATAACTAGAGCAACCTATTTCAAGCAAAACAAAAGTCAATTTATAATCCACAAAAGAGCATTGATAAGATTGACTTTTGGCCTTTCAACAGTAATGGAAATCTTACTGCAGTTGACTCAACAGTTGGTATGGGAACAATTTTATATCTATGTGTAAAAAATAAGCTCGTTGGTTGTAGGGTACCTATCTGAGACCCACCCATTTCTGGGAGGGGTCTTGGGAACCGGATAATAGGTGTGACCTTACCTGCAAGACCCCGCCCATTCCTAGGAGGTTCCTGGGAGGGGTCTTGGAAAGAATAGATAAACCTCTGAGCCAGGGGATTTGGCCCTTTTGCCATTCCTCTCTTTGCCCAGCTGGGCTCCCTGGCTTTTGGATCTTGGCCCTTTGGCTCTTTGGGCCGCATGGAGCCCAAAGGGAAGATGGCTGAAAAGAGAAGTCAAGAGAAGTTAGAGACGGACAGATACAAATGATCTCTCTTATATGTGGGATATAAGTAACATAGTAGGGGAATAGCAAAGAACAACAGTTTAAAAAAAATTACCAAAGGACTTGAAAAGGCTATCAAAGAGGCTATATTTATGGCAATACATATATACATATAGACACACATATATACTTTAAATAGTATTATCCATTATGAAATTTCAAAATGAAAACATAATGATAAACCTCAACACAACAACTAGAATGACTAAAATTTGAAAAGCGACCAAATGCAGGCTAGGATGCAATGTATAACTTTGACAAGTTATTGATGGGAATGCAAGCTGGTACCATCAATTTTTTGACTTCTTATAAATTGAAACATGCCACGTAGACAAGTAATCTTACTTCTGTGTAGAGAAATGAAACATATTCACACAAAGCCTGCACATGAATATTCATAGATGCTTTATAGTTGAAAACTGGAAACAATCCAAATGTCATTTACTGGAAAATAGGGATATATCTGTACAAAGGAATACTTACTACTCGTAAATAAAAAGGAAGAGATTATTAATAGAGTGAAAGAAGTTGATAACATCAACTTGAAAAAATTACATCATTTTCTTATACACATTCATGAAAAGATAAAAGTATAGGCAGAGAGAATTGATTAGAAACATTGTCAGCAGTGAAGTTAAAGAAAGGATTTTTGAGTTTTTTTTTCTTTTTAGTCCTAAGTATGCAAACTAAAGACAATTGAGCAACAAATTTTAAGGGCTGAAAATAAAAGCTGTCAAACTAAAATTCTACATGCTCCAAAAATATCTTTTAAAAAAGAGAAAGACTTTAGATAAACAAAATTTGATAGAACTCATTGCTAACAGACCTACCCTAAAAAGTATAAAAATAATCCTGGCACAAAACTATACTACAAAATTAAACCTAGATCTATATAGAAATAAAAGACACTGAAACAGGGGATAGATTTAAAACAATTTTAAATAAAGGGAATAATTTTCAAAGTCCACTAAATAAACGAATACATACATAAATAAATGCATATATAAATAAATAAGAATAGGACAGCTACTATTTCACTTCATGAGATAAGGATAATTTGGCATAATACTTAGTCAGGAACTATAGAACAAAACAAAGTGTAGAGACTGGAGAGATAGCATGGAGGTAGGGTGTTTGCCTTGCATGCAGAAGAACGGTGGTTCTAATCCCAGCATCCCGTATGGTGACCTGTGCCTGCCAGGGTCGATTTCTGAGCACAGAGCCAGGAGTAGCCCCTGAGTGCTGCTGGATGTGACCCCTCCAAAAAACCAAACAAAGTGTAACAGGACAAATAAAAAAAAACCTCATTGATAAGACCATTAGAAATGGCACAGTGGTGGGGCATTTGCCTTGTATGCAGCGGACTTCAGGGGGGGGGGGGAGTGACCTGGATTGATTCCAGGCATCCTGTGTGGTTCCCCCAGCCTGCCAGGGGTGATTTCTGAGTGCAGATCTAGGAATCAGAACCCTGGAGTACAGCCAGGTGTGACCCAAAATCAATCAATCAATCAATAAAAAAATGAAGTTTTAAGAAAAATTCATTGAAGATGTTTTGGTTTCTACAGATATCCCAGGAATAAAAAACCAAGCAAAACTCAATTGATCTAGCCATGTCATGAGATTTAAGTTTACTTTTTAAAAGTAAACTTTATTTTTTATTGTCAATCAAACTTCTACCTACTTTTTTGGGGCCACACTCAGTGGTATGCAGGACTTACTTCCGGCTCTGTGCTCAGGGATCATTCCTGGTAGGACTCAGGGTGCCAGGGATCAAACTTGGGTTGGCTGTTTTCAAGGTGAGCACATCCTGCCCACTACACTAAGCAGCTCCAGGAAGAGTATTGCTGAGAGCAACTCTTGGCCTAAGCACTGCTTGGGAAGTCCTCAACATAGAGCAGGGGTGGTGAAAAAGTTCGACACAAAGAGCCAAAATTTTAAACTGTGAGAGTCAGAGAGTCAAACAACGCAGTGACCTGCCAAAACAGACAAACACTCACACAAAAGCATATCATTTTAACAGTAATCTATGAAACACATATTGCATTTTGCCATATTGAGTGAGGGTCAAAATCCTGCAGTGATGGTGAGGGTGTGCTGTGTCCTCCACACTGAGAACTAACTCAAGATGTGACCCAACATGTGACACACGGGTCCCCCAGTTCACTGGCCAGAACAGTTGTTTCCGAGGGATGGGAGACAGGAGATCTCTCCTCAGAGGTCCCTCCCCAGAAGCAACAGAACAAAATCCAAACTTGGCAAAGAGCCACAGTGTACAAAATAATGATAAGAGGCAAAGAGACGCATTCATTTTGGCCTGGAGCCGAGTGTTTGCCACCCCTGACATAGACCAACAGAAAGACTTGCCAGGTCTCTGAAACACCAACACTATTTGCACAGTAAGTAGCCTCAAAATGGGGCCAGAGTGGTGTTGCAAGTGTTTGCCTTGCAGGCACTGGCCTAAGATGGAACGCAGTTTGATCCCCCCAGCGTCCCATATGGTCCCCCAAGCCAGGAGTGACTTCTGAGAGCAGAGTTGGGAGTAGCCCTGAGCGTCACCGGATGTGGCCCCAAAATCAAAATAAATAAATAAATAAATTTAATTTAATTTAAAAAAAATAAAGAAGAGAGGGGCTGGTGTGATGGAGCAGTAGTAGGGTGTTTGCCTTGCACAAAGCTGATCCATGAAGGACCTCAGTTCGATCTGCGATGTGGCACCTATGTGGTTCCCCCCACCCCCCCCAAAAAAAAAAGCAAAAAAAGAAGAGAGGGAATTCTGTCTGAGAAAGTCAAATCACAGCAAATGGAATTTTTCTGATCTTTTTTACATTTCACTATAACTGTAATGTTTGTATATGAGAGATCTCAGCCACATCTATAACTTTTTATCTTAATTCACTTCATATTCTGTGCATTAGAAAAAAATTAATTTTATTGAGATATCATAAAAGATTTTTTTTAGCAATTTAAAGAAAGTCAAGACATTGTATCAGAAGAGCATCATGGACGTAACTCATATGGTCCTGATTCATCTTACTTGCAATTTTGAATTTTCTACTGCTGATAAACAGCTGTGTCACTCTGATGAAATATGTAGCCAAATAATATTTATGATGATAATGTGAAAGTTTTGTAAAGATCTATAAAGATCATAAGGTTATAAAATTTATAAGGTTACAAAAATTGGACTTTTAATAATTATTGACAAATAATTAAGAGTTGTTGATTAAGAATAAATAAATTGCTGGAGATGACTATTAATTTGGAACAATTTGGTTTGATAACATACCATATGCTGGTTTTATGTTTAAGACATTTCAAATGATTACCTGAAGCAATTTGAAGATGCTATCCCAATATAAACAAGATATTTGTTTATTTCTCCCCTTTATGACTTGTGTATGTTTTTATATCATGGCCATGTCTTATTTGTGTAGACCTAAGAAGACAGATAATGCCATAATAACATAGGAGATAATTAAGCAAAACACTAGTATTTGGGTGGATTTTGATTAAAAAAAAAACAAAACAAACAACCTTGGCATCTGACATGTAAACTTGACTTAAGTGTCAGTGACCCCGAGTTAGCCTTAATTCCTATGACCTCCAATGTGGATCTCCATCAAGGTCCTGTATGGGTGGACCCCGGGTAGGTGCCATGCCCATCTCTTGCTTCTACATGGGAGGCCTCAGACCCACAAATAGTTGAGTTAAAGGGGATCAAAAAGTGCAGCCATGGCCCAAATTCTGATCCAGAGGAAGAATGAGGCAGCTAACTGAGTTAGGAAAGGGAAGTCTTCCCACAGGATTAGAAAAGATTGAAATAAACTCACCTGTGACCTGTAGCTTGGGAAATATGAGATGCTCCCTGAAAGTAACCCTGTTTTGACTTTATACCCCAGAGAGCCCTTTGAAGCTTGATGTAAAAGTTATAGATACAGAGATTGTGTTTTTGAAGCAGGCCAAGAGATCCCCATGGCAATTAGCTCTCAGGAACCAATAAAACCAAGATGGGAATTGAAAGCAGTGGATATTCTATCATTAGTTAAAAATGCATCTTGCCTGCTGCATCTCTGTGTTTTATCCACATGGGACCTTCTTTCTACCTCTTGGCCAGTTCCTGGAAATTTCACATTGCTTTCTCATTTTTGGATCACACGATTTTATTTTCATGTAGCACAGAACCTGCTTCCCCCAAACCCATTTTCTCCCTGGAGACAGACTTTCATGCAGTCACCACATTCCCTGGCTCTACAAAGGACTGTGTGTTCTTTTTAGCCTATCCTTTGGGACCATCCTTTTTCCATCCTCTGGATAAATTAATTGGAAGGACAGAGCCATGTAGAAGAATCTGCCTTTGCTTGGGAGTGCAGGAGCTGTGTGTGTGTGTGTGTGTGTGTGTGTGTGTGTGTGTGTGTGTGTGTGTGATTGTTGGTTTATCCTTCCACTAAAGTATCTCAGGCAGCCATGAGAAATCTCTGTTTAAGTGAAGTCACATAGAGTTTATGGGTTGTGTTAGCTTCTTCATTGAGTGGTCTAGGGCAGGCTGCTGGATACTGGGCTTACAGAGAAGAGTTAATATTTCCCTTTCAATTGTTTGTTTTTGTTTTGGGGCCACACCCTCGGAGCTCAGGGGTTACTCCTGGCTCTGCATTCAGAAATCACTCCTGGCAGGCTCTGGGTTCATCTCAGGTTGGCCTTGTACAAGGCAAATGCCCTACTGCTGTGCTATCACTTCAGACCCTGATATTCCTATTAAAGTCAAACAATGACCCAGTATTGTTCAACAACCAAGACCCACATTTGGAAAAAGCTGAGAGTTTCTTGGGGGGTGGGAACAGACTCAAGATTTGTCATCTGGAAGATTGGACCCCACTTTAGATCGGAATTATGCCCTTAAAATGTCCTTGAGAAAGGGGCATTTCATCAGCAAGGGGAGGAGGGTTACATAAGTTGATCTATTTTAAAATGATGCTGAAAAAAAATATAACAACTGTCTTTCGACAGGATGAGTTGCTAAGTTACACTGATTTACTCCTTTCTTTCCCCCCCTAGGTTCACTGGAGCTCGGGTGATGTTTCAGGGACCGTGTGGGCTTGTGGTTGGCAAGATTTGACTTCCAAGGGGGAAAATGTGCTAAGATTTGTCTCCCATTTTTAGGGTCTTTAACATAAAGTTTGTCTGCGATATTTCTGCCTTACAGCCATAAGTGTCTGGATTTGCTCAGATATCACCCCCTTCTGCTCCCCACCTCTGCCTTCCCTCCCAAACTGCTTAACTAAAAGCTTTGCAAATGCACCTCATGGCATTGAGTCCAACTCCTGAAATAATGAATCAGAAAATCCGGAGGAGGTACTTAGGGGCCTCCTGTGAATCTGGAGCCCCCAGCGAGCCAGCAAACTCTGCAGGGGCCGAGTTTTGAAAATAAGGAATTTGGCAAAAGAAAAAAAGGGGTGGGGGCTATGTGATGGAAGAGGAAAATAGCTGGGAGAAAATTGGGCTTTTGAACCTTCCCATCTTGCAAAGATCTTTTGCTCTGCAAAATTATTCCTTTCTGGTTTGTATGTTCTTTACTTGTTTGGTGCATATTCAATTCATTTCTCCCCCGGCGGGAAACTGTGTAGGAGTTAAACTCTTTTATCATGTAGTGCCCCGTCATCAGGAAATTTGTACTTTTCTGCATCTTCCTTTCAAAATGCCCAGGACTGCTGCCCATGTGTGTGGGTGGCTGCTGACCTCCTTCTTTTACAGGTTTATTCTTTGGGGGAGATAGATTGTACTTCAGGTTTGGTCAAAATAGGAAGGAGACTAGTGCTTCATTTGAATCTGACATGCACGACTGGACAGAGCAGATGAGAGAGAAATGTGCACATAACCCGTTTCTGATTCCTAGCTGGACTCAGTTACTTCGATCCCGTTCACCCTCATCTGCCCCATTATTGTCCCATTGCTCCTCGCTGGAGGAAGGGTAATGCCATTAGATCATGTGATCAATCTCTCCAGAGAGCTTCCAGGCTCTGCTCTATCTTCACTATTCAAACGTTACTGCCCCAGAGAACACTTGTTTCTTGACCACAAAACCAGCATGGAAAATATTCGAGAGAAAACTTAAGCTCAGAAATAGCTTATGATCTAGCTACCCTGCTGCTAGGGCATAAAATAATGGACTGAAGAGAGCTCAAAGGACTCTGTGTGTGTGTGTGTGTGTGTGTGTGTGTGTGTGTATCCCCATGCTCACCATGGCCAAGGGTAGCCTCTGGCTCTACTGGGCTCAGGCAACATTTACTACTGGATGCCTAAGCACCAGGTTTATGCAACCAGTGATAACTGGGAGTGAATCCAGGCACATATCTACACACATGCAGACCCATGAACATATCCAGCACTGCAGGGAAGCCTCTTGCCCTCAACAGGAAGATTTCCCCACTGCAAAATCATGATCTCACGGAGCTTAATCCACCCTTGGGTTCAGTACAACATTCTCAGTAGAGACAAAGCAACCTAAGTCTAGATTTGACCAATAACTGGATAGCGGAGATCTAGTTTAGTAAGCTCTCTATACACACACAGGTGTGTACACACAAACGGGAAAATTCACACATGTGCATGTATGGGTGTATACAATGAACATTTAAAATCTACACATGTACACTAATATAGTCAGTATATAAACATGCAGTTTTATGCACATATGAGGACACACACTTATATGTATATATGTATATATGTACATATAATAACACAAGACACCATATATAGTAACATTCATATGTACACTTACATGTAAATAACAGAAGAAAACACATGTAATAAATATACGAAGCATGCATGTATTTACATGCAATTACAAAGAAACACATGTTTATGCATCGACATGTGTACATCTACATGTGTGTGTAAGGTTGCATCCATGGGGAAGGACCTAGAGGACATTGTGTTTATTCAGTCTTCCTGATGGAGTCCATCCGATTCAGATGGATGTTCTGATTTATGCTTCTTTGTTTGGGGGCCATATCAACAACCTTGTTGTTGGTTACTTCTGGTTATATTCAGGGCACCATATGCGGTTTGAGGATTGCACCCGGGATCAGACAAACCTTGCACTTGAGCCTGTTGAGCTATTTCTTGGGCACTTAAATGGGTCCTCTGGATCATTAGAATTCGAGTCTCTGGGACCCTGGATCTGGATTCAGGCAAAGAGACTGAGCCTTATGCCCCAGTATCATTTGGGGTCTCCAAGGAATTTGAGAAATTTAGAGTCAGTAACAAATGACTCAAAATGCTGATAAATTCCCCCTTTTCCAGCCAGATACAATCTTTTTGAGGGGCAGACACAGCTATCCTGGCTGTGATTCTGCCCCACGCAAAGGCTCCCAGTCTTTCACTGAGGAGAATGCATTAGCGAATTGCTTCACATCTGAGGCTGTGCCAAGAGTTCACAGACCCTCTTATGTAAGCGAGAAATTCTCCCCCTTCCCTTGGTGTGTTCCCAACAAAGCCAAATAAATACTGAAGAGGTAAAGACCCCAATTTACACACACGGCTTAGGGCAGGCCCTGGGAAAAGTCCCTAATTCCCACAAAGATGAACCTGGAACATCTGTATTTATATATATATCTGTATATCATGTGTGCAACAAAACACTGGCATGAGCACATAGGAATATATGAATATATACACATATGTATATACATATGTGTATATTCTTTTATACAAACGTGTACATAGGATATCTGGGCTTCTCAACCTTGTTGCCCCCATTCCAGGTCCCTGGTGTCCCCAGGCACAGAGTCCTCATTTAGTGAACACAACTCACATCTCCTATGAGCCTCCAAGCATAGGTTTTCCATTAACTTACCAATAACTGGCAAACCATTTAGGAATGGCCAGACATTCCTAAAATAATGCTTCCCGCAAGAGATAAACCAAAGGCACCCCCAACTATTACTAGATACTGATCCATTCTCTTTGGAGTCAGAGGATGCGTCCCTTCCTGCCCAATATATAAATCCTGTAACTAGATGTGTTTTACTTTTACCTAAATGCCTACCTGAAGGAGAAAATTTTTTTGAGTTGTATTCTTGTTTTGTTTTGATGCCACACCTGCTGTGCTCTGTGTTCAGGGATCATTCCCTTTAGGGTATCAGGAGGGAACCTCATTTGTCTGTGTATAAGGCCCTGCCTACTGTTCTATCTCTTCGACCCCTACAGGATTAATTCTTTGGTCAAGCCATTGCTCGTGCCTATGAGGGTCCAACTCAATCAGGGCTCAGCACTTTGTTCGAAGTCAGACAGGGGATTGATTCAGTGCTCTTCAGATACTGAGCTGAGAGGTGTAGGTTTCTCCACTGTTCTATGGCTTTCCTTGATCATGTACTCAACAATTCTGAAGGCAAATTCACATCAATTGCTGCTTCTCTGATTCCACAGTTCCCATGGAAACCAGTGGCTCCGATTGAGAGGAGGGGGAGACTCCATCATCAGCGACAGCCTCTGCTGAGTTTCTGCAAATGCTGGAATTATCTCCCTAATTCCTTTCTCGATGTCTGGAGAAGGGTCAACCACTCAGCGACCTGTTTGTGCTTAGATGGGGGTGGATTGGGCCTGGTCCAATGTGTCGGGTAAGTTCCGTATCCTAGTTTGTCCCAGAGAACCCACGTTTCAACATTTCATTTCATGTAATCGTTTTACCATTGGCTTTTCAAACAGGGGCCAGTGTTTTGCACACAATAGACTGGGGTTCTTTCCCTGGCACCATACATAGTTCCCAGAACTTTATCAGGTTCTTATCAGCTCCGGTCCCTGAGTTCTGAGATGCTGTGGCTAGAACCAAGCTTGTGTGCAAATGTCGTAACACAGGATGCAGGCCAGCACTTCAATACCAACTCTTAGTCCAATTTCGCTCCTTAAGGTCTTGAAGGTGGGACTGCAGCCCAAGGTAAAATGGGAGAGCACAGCAGCCTGAAGAGGAAGAGGACCAGCAAGCCCTAGTCACAGTTTTGGAGCAGGTGGAGGGAATTTGCTAGAAATGCAGGTCCTGGCTTGGCACATCCCAGATTCTGAGGGGTCTTCTAGGAGGAGGTGACTGAATGTTTCACCTTGATCCACTTTCTAACAGACAGATGTCCCCACACCATGCAAGGAAAGGTCACAGGAAAGGGGTTAGTGGTGATTGTAAGATGTTCTCACGGTGGCTTCCCTAAACCTGGCCCAGGAAGAAGCACAACCAAGTGGTGTCTTTGTGACAACAATGTGCTTTCATTTGTGTTCCAAATGAAGGTCCTAGTGCAAAGACAGAGACTGCCTGGCCCAGCAGGCCCTGCTCATGCAGTGTGGCCAGCAGTGGCATGGTCACAGTAGAACAAAGCCATAGGGAGAGGTCTCTGGGGCATGGTCTACAGGGTGTGTGGTCACAGTGGGCAAGGTCATAGGGTGAAACTTCTGGGACTTGGGCTACAGGGAGCAGGGTCACAGTGGACAAGGCCATAGGGTGAAGCCTCTAGTCTAGGGTGTGGTCTAAAGGGCAGTATGGGTCATAGTGGGGCAAGACCTCTGAGGCGTGGTCTACAGGGGGCGTGGTCATAGTGGGCAAGGCCATAGTCTATGGGGGCATGGTCATGGTGGGACAAGACTATAGGCCAAGACCTCTGGGGAGTGGTCCATAGGGGGCATGGTCACAGTGGGACAAGGCCATAGAGTGAGGTCTCTGGAGTATGGCCTACAGGGGGCTTGGTCACAGTAAACCTCTGGGGATTGGCCTACAGGGGGCGTGGTTACAGTGGGACAAGACCATAGGGCAAAACCTCTGGGGGCTTGGCCTTGAAGCTCTGCAGAGAGCCAAACCTCACTGGGTGTTCCCCATACAGGTCACCAAAGGCATGCAGGACACAGGCGTATCCCATTTTTGCCAGGACATCATCACCAGCTGGTTGGCAAGCAATGGAGGCTGGGGGTAGAGGGAGGGAGGATGTGAGGCCGCAGGGAGCCCTGAAGAGACTCAAAGGAGCAGGGGCAGTGGAAGGCACCAGTGAGTGTGGGGAGCCAGCCAGATGTATTGCTAGATGAGCTCAGAATTCTGGCAGTTTCCAGCCTCCTCTGGAACTGTTTGCTTGTCCCAGGGGTGTCAGATTCCTGGGCCTCACCTGGCTCCCACTGCCTCCAGCTCTGCAGAGAGACCAGGGAGCCCCAATATTTTCTCTGCCTCTCTGAACAGACACTCAGCAGTGATACCCCTTTCTACTTCACCTACTTTTGGGGCGATGGATACAGCAAAGCACAGGCTGTTCCATTTACCACTGTACATAATCAGTGCATGTAGTAGACAAGGGGTAGCCCAGACTCTGAGAAGTGCCCTTCCCCTTGAAGTGTGCTCAGACAGAACCAATCCTTTCTCTCAAACCCACTATTCAGAGAAAAAAAGTGCCATTTCACAGCATGCTAACATGTAGACATGGTCAGCTGGCACAACCATGCTTATTTTAGAGATCATTAATGATTGAGCAGGTCTTTGAAAATGGCTTGATGAGTTGTTCTAAACTGATTCTGCTGGGGGCTATTTCTACTCCAATTAGTCCCCCTACCCTCAGATAAATTAGGGGGAAATGGAAGCCTTGAACACTTCTAGTGAGGGGCAACCTCACTAGACTGGGTGGTTCTGGGCTAACAGAACCACCAGAGTTCAGAGTTGCACCCATGTCAGGGAATGGAATTCTCTGTGGATTTAAATGTTATCTTCATAAACGAGAATAAAGAGATAAATAAATAAAGTACAGTGGAAGAAACTAGCAAACCAAAATGTGGTGGTGGTGAAGCCTCAAGAAAAAATTTAAATTCTGATTGAAATGGGGTAGCTTGTTTGGAATAAAGAGAAGTTCTAGCATCTTAGGCAAGGCACAGATTTAAAAACTGAACTAAAAGCAAACTTTCCCATTGTCTCTTGTTTTTGTTTTTGTGGTTTTTGGGTCACACCCGGCAGTGCTCAGGGGTTATTCCTGGCTCCAGGCTCAGAAATTGCTCCTGGCAGGCACAGGGGACCATATGGGGTGCCAGAATTCGAACCGATGACCTTCTGCATGAAGGGCAAATGCCTTACCTCCATGCTATCTCTCCGGCCCCCCATTGTCTCTTTAATTATAAGGTTTTGATTTCGCTTTGGTTGGGAAAAGACATAAGACTTTTATTTGAGTCAGTAGCTAAAGATTGATAATGGAACATGAAATGGGGTAGGGATGATGGTGATAGCAGTGGTGATGGTGAGGACAGTGATGGGGAGAGGCATAATATCAGTGATAGTGATGATGTAATGGTGCACATGATGATAAGTGTTAAGGATAATGACTTATCATGATGTAAAGACATGATGCCAGTGGTAGTGATGGTCTGAGGTCATGATGTCATAGTTAGTGATGATGTAATGAGGATGGTGATTATGTCTGTGTTAGAAACTGATGATTTAATGATGGGTGTGATGATAGTGATAATGTCAGTTCTAGGGATGACAGCAATGTCATTAGTTGTGAGGATGTAATGACATGATGCCAATGCTAGGGATGACAGTGATGGTATCAGTTGTTGTGATGATGTAATGACACGATGTTGTCACTGGCAGTGATGATATAAGATATTGATGTCATTGCTAGTGATGATGGTGGTGATATCAATGATCGAGATGACATGATGATGGGCATGAGGATGAGTATGAGTGATGAAATAACTATGGCAAGAATGGTGACAGCAATTTTCGCCTATAAGTTTGTCAATCTATTCTGACAACTTGAAAGCAGAGTCAGCAAGTTAGGTGAATTTTCTCTCATTTCTTATCTTTTACTTCAGTTGTAAGTCACTGCCAAATGTCCTTTCCCCTCTATATGGTGTCGTCAGGGTCTTTGTGCACTAGTGAGTGGGGCTGACAAATTGGGGGGAGTCAACTGGGGTTGTCAATGGCCACAGAGGGGATGGGACAGGTCTGATCCTCAGCCTGCTTTTGTGTGTTACTCTAATGGGCTTTTTCACTTCAACAAATTCTCCTCCAATATGTCCTGCCCTAAACACCAACAATGACCAATAAACAACATTTGATTTAACTGAATCCAGCACTTATCATTCCCCTTTTTCTCAAACCCAATCAGCAGCTAACCGTGAGTGAGGACCCAGGGACTTTTCCAACGGTAAATGAGGACTTGAATCCTTTTGTGAAAAAAAAAAAAAAAACCGTCAATAAGCTAGCAAAGTAGAAAACCTACTGGCTAGTATGTAATCTGAAAGATTTAAAGATTGGCCACTAATCTTCCAACTGCTGTGAAAAGCCTTCAGCCTAAGACCCACCTTTCCATGGGAGCCCTTATCTCCCCCACTTTGCAGAAGCAAGCTCTCCAGGCAGAGAAAACCTTGGTGCTGTGTTTACAAGAGCGAAAAATGAAGTGTTGAAAATGGGTGATTATCTGGCTAATTCAAGCAAAAACCAATTCACATTTCCCTCAATTACCTGAGCACAGGCTACATTCAGTGTTTGCTCTACGTGAGCACAACCCAGCTAGGCTTTGTCTCTCTGATTGTTTTCCAGCTCATGTTCCTGTTGCTCCAATCTGAACAAACCCACTTGGTTAACTTAAAACATTAAAAACTTGTTAGGGGGTATTCAACTCATTTTTAAGAGCTGATTTGTTTAAATTGCTAAAAATTTTTTTGCTGTTTTTTTTTTTTAATGTGAACAGAGTAATGAGAGGTTTAATGTGTTTTATTGGCAACATCGAAAAACCAAAACCTCATTTGAATAGAGGACATGTGGAAAAATAAAGACATAAAGATTAGGAAACATTTTTCTTTGAACCTTCATAGAATAAAGTTGAGGCTGACAGCCTAGAACCGCTAAATTGGAAAGCCGGAGTGCAAATGCCAAATCTGTCTCAAAAAACAATTTCCTCTGACTTCAACACATGCATTTGCCTGATAACGCTAGAGATCAATTTTTTTTGTAGTTGTAGGGGTGACTCCCAGCAGTACTTAGGGGGCTAGTCAAGTCCTGGGGGTACTATACAATATGGGGGACATGTGGCGTTAGGTGATCACACAGGAAGATACAAAAGCCACTGAGTGAAAGATAAGTCTGTGAAGAATTCTAGAAGGAGTCTGCTATTTTGCTGGACCCAAATTTTTGGTTCTTTGAAAGGCATAGGACAGCATGGAGGCATCACTAAATGTTGGCATTGGGAATTTCTACAGGCCTGTTAGAGAAAGAGAAATGTTTCAGACCACATGTACATCCCACAGGTTGATAGAGTTGATTTGCTAATTTCTATTTTTATGGCAATTGAGGGTGAAACTTCATATATAAGCCACACACAATGATTGTCACTCCAAACAAAAACATAGGTCATGTGGGACCATGAATCAAAATGCCTCATGTATTATTCATTTTGGGCTACACCTGGCTCAGGGCTTACTCCTGGTGGTGCTGGCAGGACCAGATGAGATGCTGGGGATTAAATCAGGGCCAGTCTCAGTGCCTTCTTGCCCTGTGCTCTATTTTAGGCAAAACAACTTGTGTCTTTAAGGGCTGGAAACTAGTTAGGATTTTTCAAGTCTGCAAGGAAGTCACAGAACAATTTCTGTGATTGGCAGCTGAATTTAGATTGAGGAAGATGAGGTTTTGTCTGTCTTGTGTCTGAGCCCTTTAGATTAAGGATTCCCATTGTTTTGGAGTCATGGATAAAAGCATTCAAGAGGCAAATAGAGTTTCCAGGTACTCATAGAACATACTGTTCTGAAGAGCAGAAAATATGCCCAAATATGTTGACTAAGCATGACCAGAAAGGTGATGGCCTGGCCAATGAACTTGGATGGAAGATTCAATATTGGCATTAATATGGCATCCTCCAGCAATTAATTAAAATTGGCCCCATTTTCTAGGGCCTGAAAATGCTTTTCAATGAAGGACAAACATACCCTCAAATGAAGAGCCAGCAAGCACTAAGCTCTTCACCAATTCAATATAAAAATAAGGATAGAATTGGCATGTCAAGAAACAAAATCTGTTCTCCATCCATTCACAAGGTATAAATTAAACCGGGTGTAAAGCTGGTCATGGGAAATGGAAAATCTACAAGATGGATGTTATTTGAATTCTATGTGTTATTTTAAGGCATATGTTGGGTAAATTGAGGGCAGTTTTGGCTGGGTCCAGAGGAAATGATAGTAACATTATCTGTTATCCGAATGTCTCTGTTCTTTATCACTGTGTTGTTGAAACTTTGCAGAAACGAGCTTTCCAGGCTCCAAAGAGACAGTTTTACTTATTCTAGTATGATGAAATGTCACCTCCTTCCACTCACAAAACTGGGTGCTGTTTAAAACAGAGACAGACATATTCTATCAGCCATGATGGTCAGAAATTTGGAATCCTTGTTAGGAAGAACTGTCACCTCCTAAGATAAAGAAAGCAGAGTCTTTGAAATGAAGATTCTCAGACAACCTCCCACAGATGATAACAAGCACCGGAAATCCAGTGTATCCTGCAAAGTGAGCCAGGAGAGATTGTAAGGCCGAGGCATGAGGACTAGTGGAACATCTCGTAAACCATGATGCACATATCCTCCCCCTAAGCAAATGTCCCCCCAAATGGGAGTAATTTTATTCCCAGAATGGTCCCAATAGTGGCTAAGGGACAAAGGACAACAGCAAAAAGTCTGACAATGAAAATGATATGAAGATGTATTTAGGTCATTTTCCTCCCAAGAAAAATTTTATTAGAAAATGTACTTTCCTCCAGGACTTTGTTTTTGTTTTTGTGGTTTTGGGGGACACACCCAGCAGTGCAGGATTTACTTCTGGCTCTGAGCACAGGGAACAATCTTGGCAGTGATCAGGGGACTGTAGGTGGTGTTGGGAACAGATCAAGGTGAACTGTTTGCCAGGCAGTGCCTTACCCAACCCCAGAGCTTTGAAAGTGGAACAGGCTGACAATTTGAGAAAAAAAAGTTCACAATATCTGAAATGTTGCTTGAAATGTTGGTTGTCAGGGCTCTTGGGTCTAAAGTTTCTTTGATCAGGAACCCTTCCAGCCACCTCCATTGGGAATGGGAATGGGTTCTGCAGAAGAGACAGAATTTAGCCTGCGTCCATTTAAACACCTGTTGTTCTTTTACTCTTAAAATTGGATTTTTTAAATAGTCAGAATTCCCTAGTCAGAACTGATCAGCTCCAAAGCCAGTAAAATGACAGAAAGACCAACAGTGGCCACTTTTTCACACCATAGAAATACAACCTTGAAAAACTTGATTTTTATATCTGACTATAGTTGCATTAGTTGGAAATATGAAGCTGTTAATGAAAATAAATACACCCATCCACTGAACCATTTCTATTTTCATTCTCCAATCTGTATGTGCCCAGTAACTTGTGTGAAACAGCACATACTTTCTATACTGTTTATATCTCTTTTCTGAGTAATAACAGTAAGTACAATCATTCATGAAGGTAAAATACTATGAATTCCAATCAGATCAATGCAATTTTCTGGATGAGAACGATGAGAAGTACAGAGATTATAGTACCAAAATTTTGGTGATGCTGCCATATAGCATTATTAATGAGCTGAGAGAATTTTTTTTCCTATGCACAGTGGGAAGCTTCTGAAGAGTTTTGTGACGTACATAGTGTTACCCAGTTATAACAAAGAACTGACTTCAAGAAGCAAGTTGATTTTGTGTTACAAAAATATCAAAAGAGTAATAATTTCAGGGAATTTTTCTTTGGGATTTGCTATGTATTCATATTTCAAAGTATAAAATAATTTTTCTTCATCAAAATATACCATTGATGAGAGTCATTACCCATTTTTGCATCCAAAGTTGATTTGATTTGAAAATTGATATTCTCTAAGAACATTTAAAAATTCTATCTACATTTCTTTCACATTCTGAATACATTTTCGAGACAAAGGCTTGTGAATGCTGTATACATATTTGCAAAATTAAGAGAATCACAGAATCTATAACACTATCAGCAAGTCACGTGCCCTGGCATTGAGTCTTCTCTGCTAAATTACAATGTTGAAGTCAAGATCATCTACTTCAAGAACCCAGAGTGCAAATTCTCCCAACTGTCAGTCATTTAAGACTCAAGTCATAGCTTCTTGATCTTTTAGACCTAATCAACTTTGTTCCTTTCGGTAATGTGTGAATTTTGAAAACCAGAATTTTTCCCTCAGTAGGGCACTTGTGGATGATGAAGGTTCAACTCTTCTCAAGGCCTAGGATGAAGGAATATGGATTAGAATGCTATGATGGTGTCAGAGCAGAACAAGGCATAGAGAGGGGAGACTGGATTGAAACTCACTGCTGTCCACAGCTGAGAAATCACACTGCCCTGTGGTACGTAGGACAGAGGTTTGAATAAGGGTCAGCTAGGGTTTTGCACACCTGGGCACTGGTGTTGAGGGAACATACAACAGGAGTTTGGGCCTGAGAGAGCATCTTACATATATGCTTGTACTTTGCACAGATTTCTTTGCCAGGATAATCAGCAGCTAGTTCCAAAGATCCAGACACCATTTGTAAACATCACTGAACTACGGATTCAATAAGGGATTAGCAAGAAAAATCACTGACAACTCAAGAAACGTGTGTGTGTGTGTGTTTGCGTGTGTGTGTGTGTGTGTGTGTGTGAAATACATGATAGAAACATGTGCCACAGATTCCCAGGCTACTCGAAGGGAAGGGCTAGTTTTCTATCAGTTGAGCAGTGTCCTTCCTAGCTACTCCAATTGGTCACTACTGATCTGGGGAGGGCTGGAGGCAAAGGGAGGGGGTAGTCGGTGGGATCTAGTGCTCTTCATACATCCCTGTGAAAGCAATAATTTAGAGATATAAGTATCCGACCCAATAGACCAAGTTGAAGAGCAGGAAGGTTGTAGGGAAGAACACCCGGGAATATGAGTCCAATTCCAGGATGTCGATGTGAATTCGGCCTTTTCTCCATGATCCGGATTTGCACTCTTCATAGCAGCAGAAGAAGCTCTGACAGTCTTTGCCATCCAGGCACTCATAGACACAGGCCTCTTCAAATTCCTGCCAGTACACGGAATTGTTCAATGTGATCATGGCAGGGGGTGGGGGTCTCATGTCCAAAAGAGAGTAGTTCTGCAGAGAAAGAGGAAGAACAAAGTTCTGAGACACATTGGAACCAACCGAGGTCGAGGAAGCAACAGGCATAGTCTCTGTCCATTAGATTGGGGACAATGCCCTATGCCTCCACTATCTCAAACTGTAGAGGGGATTCATCCAATCTTTGATTTGGTTTTATTATGTTTTGGTGCCATACCCATCATTGCTCAGGGGTTACTCTTGGCTCTATGTTCAGAAATCACTCCTGGCAGGCTCAGAAGACTATATGGGATGTTGGGGATGGTACCTGGGTTATCTGCATGCAAGGCAAATGCCCTCCCTGCTGTGCTATGCTCCAGCCCTTTCATTCAATCTTTGTATATCCAACGTAAGAAGTTCAACATAGTTCCAAGACATGCATTTGTCAGATTATTGCTCAAGAAGGTGAGAACATTTTCAAGTGCCTGTTAAGCATTCCATGTGTTGGTCTGCCTAAGTTGCTGTTAGTTTTTTTTTTTTTTATAAAGATGTACATATGCCAGATTATCCCTTAAATTTTAAATGGAACATATATTGAATGGTGGAGGGATACACTGGATGATACCCCCAATAACTAATAGTTTAAAATGAAGAAATAGGGGAGAATCATCTTGGGCATGAAATTCAGAAAAAAGAAATGGGCTCAGAGAAAGGTATACCTGGCACCTCCAGAACATCATCAGAAATGTGTCTGATTGAATAATTATAATTTTTGCTTCTGAAAGATCCCTTCCAGGTATGTTAAAGTCAATGTGGTATGGATGAGAGAAGAAATGATGACATGACATGTGTGGTCCTGAGAGGAGCAGCCTCTGCCTGGTGAATGAGTGGTATGCAGTCATGGGGCCTGTCTGAAATCGATCCATTTAATAAGTCCTAGATTGTTAAGAGAGCACGTTTCTAAAAATCTGACCCAACAATACCAAGGAAGTGAATATCAGAGTGGCCTTGATGTCTGGGTTTTGTTGGTGTTGCTTGGCTACACTGGAGGCTGTGGTCCATGGAAACTGTGAGGATGGAATCAGGATGGGGGTTACGGGAAATCCAGTCTCCCACTGGCTGCCTGGCGCCTTTATCAGAGGATGGGGTGCCTGTCAGTACACCAGAATGTGTGTGGAAACCTCCTGGAGTTGACTGTTCTTACAAGGAGACACACACTCCTTTTCTTTCTTTCCCTCTACTTTGAATGGTTTCTAGCTAGGTAGAGACAGAAACCAGTATGGAGCTGATAAAAGTATACAATGCTGTGACTCTTTGGGATCCCCTTTAAATGATCAGTGTCTTTATCTGAGGGAGATTTACATTTTAAAAATTTAATTATAGAACCGGTTATTTACTATAGTTGAGTTTTAGGCATATAATATTTTAACACCAATTCCACCATCATTGTCAATTCCCATAACTAGTGCCCCATACTGTGACATTCCTCATCTCTTTGCTTGTCACTTTGACAGGCACAGTACAAAGTTGGATGGCTGCAGCTTATACCTCATGTTTCCAGTGTTGTTTAGTGTATATTTTGGATGTATAGCTATGCCACTTTACCACATACGTAATTTAACAGAACAGTTCCTGTTTCCTGACCTGTTTCCCCCATTACTTTCCTTTATCATAATCTTCCTTACCACCTTGATTTCTGTCCTTCTCTTCCATAATATTTGGGTTTCAGGGTGACCTAGGCATCGCCCCCTTTATTCCATTATATTTCCTCATCGAGTTATTCTTTATACCACAGATAAATGAGACCATCCTGTGCTTATCTTTCTTCTTCACTCAACATGTTATCTTCTAGTTCCAACCAGGTTGCAGCAAACTGTATGATTTCATCTTTAGGCAGCTGCATTGTGTTTATGGAGTACATCTTCAGAATGCATTCATCTGCTGTTGGACATCTAGGATTTTTTACTCCATATCTTAGCTAACATACTAAGTGCGGCAATGAATAATAGTTTGTATGTACTCTTTTGAATGAATATTTTCAAGTGTTGGGAGTAGCTACTTAAAATTGGAATTGCTGGATCAAAAGGCAGCTCAATCCTAAATTTCATGAGAACTACCCATACCATTTTCTACAGTGGTTGAACCAGATAACATTCTCTCCAGCAGGGAATGAGAGTTCCTTTTTCACCACATACCTGCCAGTACAAATTGTTCCTACTATTTTTGATATGTGCCTGTTATACTGATGTGAGATAATCTCTCAATGTTGTCTTGATTTGAATTGCCCTAATGATAAGTGATGCTGAGCACTTTTTCATGTACCTATTAGCCATCTATTTGTCTTTCTCAGGGAAGATTCTGTTCATTTCTTCTCCCCATTTTTTGATTGAGGTTTTGTTGATATTTGTGAATATGTTATCTATTCTAGATATTAAGCCTTTATCAGAAGTGTTGAATGAAATTATTATTTCCGTTTAACTAGTTGGCTTTTTTTTTTGCCACACAGAAAATCTTTAATTTGATGTAGTCCCATTTGTTTATTTTTTATTTTGTTGCCTTTGCCAGTGATATCAGATTTTTGAAGATGTGTTGAGTTGCAAGTCTTTGTTCTGCCAAAGTTTTCCTTAATTTCCTTTATCTGGTTAGATCTCTAGGTCTTTGATCCACTTTGAATTGACTTTTGTGTAAGGTTTGAGATATGGATTGAGCTTAGATTTCTTACATGTAGCTATAAAATTTTCCCAGCACCATTTGTTGAAGAAGGCATTTATTTTTTAAGAGAAAATGCTTATTTTATTGATCAGAAACATATAGCAAGGAAATCAGGAAACATGAGAAGAGGGGGATAGTCAGTGACGAGCAAATATTACCACTCCCATGTGAAGAAGAGTCTATCTTTATTCTATTTCATGCTCTCAGCTTCTTTATCAAAATTTAACTGTCCATGTATATGGGATTTTAACATTGGGTATGGTCTCTTCTGACTTCATACAAACATTTTTTTAATTTAATTTAATTTTTTTAGGTCTGTGAAGAGTGTTACCTGAATTAGGATAGGGAATTGTATTTAGGATTGTCATTTTAACAATATTAAATCTTTCAATCCCATCTTCCATCAGCATGGAATATTTTCTCCATTTTCCTAAGGACTTATTTTATCTTTTTCTTAAGCAATTTAAAGTTATCATGATATAAATCTCCCACATTTTTGGTTAACTTGATTCCTAAACATTTGATATTTTTGGATACTATTTTTGTTTTGTTTTGTTTTGGGGCCACACTCAGTGGTGCTTAGTGATTTCTCCTGGGAGACTTGGGGGAACTCATTGGGATGCCAGGGATCAAACCCAGGAAGGCTACGTGCAAGACGCCCATTGTACTATCGCTTTGGTCCCATTGATACTATTTTATTTTATTTTTTTTAAGCAAGTGTGAACATTCCCAAACTGGGTTACATTAACTCAGGGCTAACTCTTCCCCACCCCTTTTTAAATTGGGGGCGAGGGGGTGGGGAGTTGTCAGATATGCTTGAGAGCCAGAGCAGCATACTTAGGCCCTCACACATTTATGTATTCTACTACTTGAGCCTGGTCACCCAAACTAAATTTATTTCAGGTGGGTCACACCCTGGGGTGTATGGGGCTTCCTTCTGGATCTGTACTCAAGGATTAATTCTGGCTGGCTCAGGGGGTAGACTATGTGTGATGCTGGGGGTGGAACCCAGGTTCAATCAAATGCCTATTCTGCTGTACTATCTCTCTAATTCTAAATTTTAATTTAGTGTGTGTGTGAGAGAGAGAGGGAGAGAGAGAGAGAGAGAGAGAGAGAGAGAGAGAGAGAGAGAGAGAGAGAGAGAGAGAGAGAGAGAGAGAAAGAGAGAACCACTTGGGGACCACTAGAATTATTCTTCTAAGGCTGAAGGGCAGGGAGGGTAACTTGCAGTACTAGGACTAAACCCAGGGCCTTAAAACCTCATAGCCTCACACTCTCATATCTCCAAAGCATGTGCTCCATCCTGAATCAAATCCCAGCTCTCAAGGCTAAAATTATTGAGGCTGGCAGGCTGGAGAGATAGTCTAGCAGTAATGTTACTTGACTTCCATGTAGCTGACCTCCCGTTGATACTATTTTAAATTGGGACAAACACCTTAATTTCTTTATCATCTGATTTATCTTTTGCATATAGGAATGCAAGGCTTTTGTGTATTGACTCTGTAGCTTCTAGTTTCTAGGAGCTTTTGAATGCACTCTTTTCATGTCACCTGTGAATTGTGATCGGTTGACTTTTTATTTTTATTTATTTTTTGGTTTTCTTTTTTTGGTTCACATCCGGTGGCCCTCAGGGGTTACTCATGGCTCTGTGCTTAAAAATTACTCTTGGCGGGCCCGGAGAGATAGCACAGTGGTGTTTGCCTTGCAAGCAGCTGATCCAGGACCTAAGGTGGTTGGTTCGAATCCCGGTGTCCCATATGGTCCCCCGTGCCTGCCAGGAGCTATTTCTGAGCAGACAGCCAGGAGTAACTCCTAAGCACTGCAGGGTGTGACCCAAAAAAACCCAAACCCCCCCCCCCCCAAAAAAAAAGAAATTGCCCTTGGCACAGGGAACCATATGGGATGCTGGGATTCAAACCACCATCTGTCCTGTGTTGGCCGTGTGCAAGGAAAATGCCTTACCGCTATGCTATCTCTCTGGGATAAAAGTTAGGGAACTAACTTTTTCCCTAACTAAAGGTTAGGAAACTTTTAAGTTTACAATCTGGATACCTTTGATTTGTTTTTCTTGCCTGATTGCAGTAGCCAAGACTCCTAGGACTTTATTGAATAAAAGGAAAGACAGTAGACAGACATCATTGCCTGATCTCAGGTGTAATGGTTTCAGTTTTTCACCATAAATAATGATACTGATTTAGGTTTGTTATAAAGGGTATCATTTTGAGGGAAGTTCTACCTATGCCTATTTTGTTGAGGGTTATTCATTTCTGGGCCATCCCTGGTGGCATTTAGAGGTTACTCCTGACTCTTCATTCAGAAATCGTTCCTGGCAGTCTTGGGGGGCCATATGCGATGCCAGGGATTGAACCTGGGTTGATCATGGCTTGGCCACTTGCAAGGCAAATGCCCTACTGCTGACCTATCTCTTTGGCATCTACAGGTTTTTTTTTAAATTATGAATGGATGTTGGATATTATCAAACACTTTCTTTGCATATAGTTTTAATCTTTCTATTTATATGGTATATTATGTCTAATTGATTTGTATATGTTAAACTCCCCTTTATGTAATTCCATTTTACAATATGAAAAACCCTAAAGAGCCACATAAATGTTGCCTTTGCATGGCTCTTTCTCATCATAAATATTTTAACTAATGAATCTTAAGTTCATCTTTCTCCCAGTTAGATCGTGATGTGACCGATGCATCCTGGTTGCCTGTGAGGCGTCTGGATTCTGTGTGCTTCCAGGCATATTTGCACATGCACCCAGAGGGGCTCAATTTAGCACTGCATGGTGGAGAAACTGAGGCCCAAAGACACTGGGGCTGTGTTATCCCTCTAACTTCTTGCTTATCTTACCTGGATAGTAAGACCCTCCCACAGCTGGAAGGGGTCTGTGGTTGGTAGTTAAGAGTGGCTTGAAAGAGGGGTGAAGGGCAGATGCAGCAAGGAAGAGAGAGAGAGAGAAGCAGCAAGGAAGGAGATCAGAGACACAAACTGGGTGCAGAGAGGCTGCTTAGCTTAGAGGCCATGTGAGGAATGTGCACATGGTGGATAGGGCCTTATCATAAAGCTTATGTCTCCTGAAACTTCATCTGACTGCCTGTGGATCATTTCTTCACCATCACCCTGTTACCTACAGACCTTCCAGGCCATAGGGGCTACAAGCACTAGGCCAGGCTGAGAAAGGCTTCACCAGCCATCCATACACCATACACTTGATACTTAATAATTAATGCAACAGGGTTATTCACCCAAAGTATATCCATGTTCTCCACTATTCCAAGGCTGCTCATGTCTATCTCATTCTGTGGCGACGAGGAACCTTAATTCTTTTAGAGCAGGACTGGATGCTTGTTAATGATCTGATTACTAAGACATTCGAGGGTATTCTGATTGGTTTTTCTTTTTTTTTTTTTGGTTTTTGGGCCACACCCGGTAACGCTCAGGGGTTACTCCTGGCTATGCGCTCAGAAGTTGCTCCTGGCTTGGGGGACCATATGGGACACCGGGGGATCGAACCGCGGTCTGTCCAAGGCTAGCGCAGGCAAGGCAGGCACCTTACCTTTAGCGCCACCGCCCGGCCCCTGATTGGTTTTTCTTACTGGGCCTGACATCCTTTTTGGCTGTGAATTGTTTTCTCATGTATTTTCATCAAGGTTAACCCTCTTTCCTGCTGCTCTCCCTCTATCTTTAATTTTTCTAATTGTAGCTTAAGGTTACATGATTATGGCAGCACTCATGTTTAAGATTGTGATGGATCTCTTCCTCTTCTAAAAATGATGTTTTGGGGGTATTTGATGGAAATCTCTTTCTTTATGTTCAGTGATTCTCCCTATTGATGGTATCATTTCTGCCACTGACATCGAGGCAATCAATATTCCTCTCTCCATCCTCGTGCCCCTGGCTGTGCGTGATAATGCACTCTGCGGGTCTCTGGCTATTCTGTCCAATTCCTTTCTGTCATTCAACCCCTCACCCCCCACCTTCCCATTCCATCTTAGCCTGCATCTATTTGGAAGCATTTGCTGGCAAAATGTGCCTGTTCACAGTGGCTTCCCACAGCTATTAAAACGGCCTAACGATTCCCCTTCAGCAGTGCTCCAATGATAGTCTCCTACAGATGTGGGAGACAGGCACCAGATACAAGTCACTGACTGATTAGCATGTTGAAAGCCTCCTATGATCTATGGGTTGAAATGATCAGTGGAATCAACACTCGGGTAAAAGTGACTTTATGTCAGCATTTTAAAGATGCATTTCTCTCCCTCTCCTGACAGTGTTTAAGAGGTTACTTAAAATACCTGGGGTTCAACTGGAGCCCACAGCATGAAAGGCAACTGCCTTACTTTCTCTGTTATATTTCTGGTCCCCACATTAAAACATATTTTCCATCCAAATAGTGTCTATTTAGCCAGATATTAAAAATTAAGAAGCCTCAGGGGCTGGAGTAATAGTAAAGTGGATAGGGTATTTTCCTTGCATGCAGATGACTGAGTTTGATCCTTGGCACTCCACCATATATGGTATCCTAAGCTCTGATGGATGTAGCCCAAACTACACTCCCTACCCTGACCAAAATTTGGGTGCCTCAAAAATATGATGTTTCTAGGGCCCGAAGAGATAGCATAGTGGTGTTTGCCTCGCAAGCAGCTGATCCAGGACATAAAGTGGTTGGTTCGAATCCCGGTGTCCCATATGGTCCCCCGTGCCTGCCAGGAGCGATTTCTGAGCAGACAGCCAGGAGTAACTCTTGAGCACCGCTGGGTGTGGCCCAGAAACCAAAAAAAAAAAAAAAAAAAAAAAGATGTTTCTAAAAATTGTCACATATGGTGATGTTTGTAGGGTTTATTTTCTCCAAACCTCCATTTTCTCAAAGCATGGTGGGTTGTTAAGGATAACTAAGTTGATGCTTAGATCAGAGTGTTGAACTCTTAAGCACTTCCTTAAAAGAAAGGGAAGCTGTGTCCTTTTGAGGGGGTGGGAGAGTACTGCCACAAGGGATACAAGAAATTGCAATTGACAACTAGAAAGTGAAAGTTAAAAATAAAATCAAACCTGGCCAATATCCTTCATATTTTGTATTTGCAGCTCCAAGAAATAGCAAGTTAGTGTAACTAAAATATGCCTACTGGGCTGCTTCTTTAAAGAAATGAAAGGGCATAAAAATTTTAAACTATATTCACAAACATGGCACAATGATCACTGGAAAATATTAAGCTTTAATAATAATCAAAAACCTGCCTTGGGGGGTACTTTGTAGGAGCTGTTTTATGGCTTGGCCTTGAGACCCCGGGGGGAGAGAGAGAGAGAGAGAGAGAGAGAGAGAGAGAGAGAGAGGGGGGGGGGGAGAGGTGTGAGAGCATCATTTGGTCAAAACCAAATAGCCAGTTGGCAAATAGGGATTCATATTAAGTTTAGGAGTAGACAAAACTGTATGTGTAAAGCTGGAACCAGCAAGACAGCCTGAGACATCAATCTTGACCTTATGATACAATCTGAAGGATATTAATGACTCTGTAAGAGAATATTTATGACCAGAAACTTGAATTTACAAGACTGGTTCTAAAACAATTTACAGATCATAATGAAGTCTCCCTTCCAGAGGATGTCTATCTATCTTATAAATTCTAACTTCTGGGTAAAGAATAAGTATGAACGTTTCCCTGATCTCTGACATTTTCTAGGTTTTATTCTTTAAAAAAAAAGTCAATTTATCTGGAAGGACCCGTGACAAATGCAATCTTAGTGTGTTTCCTCATAAATATTTTCACCTGCAAGTTGATACATACAGAAGGCGTTTGGAGGCTTATACGCTCAGGGATCCATCTTGAAGGTTCTGGATGCAATAGCTGCAAAAAAAAATGCATAATGATGAGAAAACTGCCAACAACATTGGCATCAGATAGGCTAACTCCACTAGAAGCAATTTCATGAGAAGGTAGGGAGGAGGTAAGTGTTTGGAGAAAGTCCAATAACCCTGTTTTCAGAGTCTTGCTCACATAGTTCATGAGAATAGGCTCTAGCTGATATTCAAAGGAGCTGATACTCCTTTAAAAATAATATTCATTGGAGCACTATTTACCATAGCAAGACTCTGGAAACAGCCAAGATGCCCTTCAACAGATGAATGGCTAAAGAAACTGTGGTACATATACACAATGGAATATTATGCAGCTGTCAGGAGAGATGAAGTCATGAAATTTCCTATACATGGATGTACATGGAATCTACATGCTGAGTAAAATAAGTCAGAGAGAGAAAAACGCAGAATGGTCTCACTCATCTATGGGTTTTAAGAAAAATGAAAGACATTCTTGCAATAATAATTTTCAGACACAAAAGAGAGAAGGGCTGGAAGTTACAGCTCACCTCATGAAGCTCACCACAAACAGGGATGAGTTTTGTTAGAGAAATAACTACATATCGAACTATCCTAATAATGAGAATGTGTGAAGGAAATAGAAAGCCTGTCTAGAGTACAGGCGGGGGTTTGGTTGGGGAGCAGGGAGACTTGGGACATTGGTGATGGGAATGTTGCACTGGTGATGGGTGGTGTTCTTTACATGACTGAAACCCAAACAACACAATCATGTATGTAATTAAGGTGTTTAAAAAAAAAAGAATATCCCCCTTCACCAGTGTAGCCTTCCCACCACCAATGCTCCCCCATCTCCCTCCTTGTTCACCCCTTGCCTGTATTCAAAAAGGCATTCTGTTTCTCTCACTCACTACCATTGTCATGATAGTTGTTAGTGTAGTTCTTTCTGTAACACGCAAAAATCAATGTCCTTCTTATACACAAATAATGATAAAGAAGAAATGAACATTAAAAAAACAATCCCATTCCCATTTTACCCCAGAAACTCAAATACCTTGGAGTCAACTTAACTAAAGAGGTGAAGGACCTACAAAAAAGGTGAAGGACCTACACAGAAAACAACAAAACTACAAAGAAAACTACAAAACATGGCTGCAAAAAATAAAGAGGATACAAGGACATGAAGACACATACCCTGCTCATGGATTGGGAGGATTAACATCATGAAAATGGCAATACTCCCCAAGCATTGTACAGATTTAATGCAATTCCTCTAAGGATACCCACGACATTCTTCAAAGAAATGGATTGAACACTTCTGGAATTAATTTGAAAGAATAAACACCCACGAATAGCCAAAACTGATATTTCTTTGACTCAAACTAGCCTCCTAGCCCACCCAGAGGGTACTGGCTACTCACTCACCGATGTTTTCTTTTTCGTGGTGGTGGGTTTTCGACAACTCGAGTAGTAGTTGAGGGTGGCATACTCCATGAGGGCAGCGAAGACAAACAGGAAACACACGGTCACGAAGAGGTCCATGGCCGTCACATAGGACACACGAGGCAGTGACTTCCTGGCGATGGTGCTGAGTGTGGTCATGGTCAGCACAGTGGTGATGCCTGGGGCCAATAGGGAGAGACTTGGCACAGCTGCCCCCAGGACACCCCGCTACTGAGCCAGGGCCACTGGGGAATCTTTCTGTGACTCCCCGACATGGAAGACACACTCTACTCTGTGGCATTTTAATGTCTGCAATTCAAGCAACACAGGGGCAGAGCTGGAGTGAGAGGACAGCAGCGGGAGGACATTTGCCTTGCAATGGCCAACCCAGGTTTGAGTCCTGACACCACATAGGGTCCTTTGGTTATGGCCTCCAAATTAGGGGCCTCTCAAATGGTGCTCAAAAGGCCCTGGGGCCCCCCCATTGATTCTCAGCCAATCAGATTGATGGGCCCCAAGAACCATGTTCTGTGAAAGATGTGGTGCCAGTAATCAAACTCAGATGAGGAAAGCAAGAGGCATGTACCTCAACTGCTAGTCTGTCTCCCAGCTCCTCTCTGTTTCCTGTGGAGGGTTTCACTGAATTGGGCTTAGGGATTACTCTTAGCTCAGATCCAATGTGGGGTTGGTCATATGCAAGATGAGGACCTTACCTGGTGCACAATTCATAAGCAATTTTCTCCCACTCTTCATCCTCATGGTGAACTGAATGTGCCTGGATTAAGTCCATATCTTTCAATGTAGTCACTCATCCAAAAATGACTTTGTCTGCCATTTTCCTTCTAGAATTTTATAGAATGAAGCTATATTTTCCAGTTCCCAGATTTATTGGACAATGATTGAATGAATACATGGAAAGGCATCTGACTGTTTCACAGCTCACTTTTGTCTTGCCTCATCAACCATTTGCTTCCTTTCTTGTCCTGACCTCTAAGCACCTCTACTTTATTCTAGACCCAGCTAAAACCTTGCTTAGGGGTGCCTGATTTATGCCCCCATCCTGCACTGCCTGGACCCCATGGTTTCCTGTTTTCCTCATGACTTGTCTTTTTACTTGTCTGTCCTCCTGAAATGAGGTGTGATTTCTCTGAACAAAACTACATTTTGCTCATCTTTGCTTATTTGTCACCTCGTGTCCTGCTTAGCGCATTTTAGGCATTTGGGTGAATGAGGCTTTGACGGATGGCTTTGCAATTCCATCATGGATTAATGAGGAGGCAGATCAGATCCGTGTTGTTCTGAATCTGACCCATTTCACGCCTGTGAGTCAATGCTAGAGATTGAATTTGGGACTCTGGCAGAAATGCAGACAGTGTGTGGACAGGTGAGGGAGAGTTTAGAAGGAAAATCACATCAGATCAAAGGGAGAGAGACAATGCAATGTGAGAGAGTACAGTGACTGAGAGACGGTGTGGGAGAGGAGTCTTTTCTATAAGAGACATTAGCTCCCAGACAGACAGACAGGCAGACAGACAGACAGGCTGGAGTCATGAACCCCAGAATCAGGGAATTGAATTTTCTCATGCACTGTGATTCTACCAGAAGTGAAAAATGGTCAAACAGGCTCAGGGAGTGACATAGTAGCTTTTCTCTTTGCTTTGCTGCAACATTCAATACTGCCACAGAACCCTTGTGTGGTGGCTCCAACACTGATCTGGTCAGTGGCCAGCTAGGATCCCCCAGGAGACAGTCAAGGACACAGGGTGGACATCTAGTGAGAAAGATACTGGACGGACCTCCTTCTCGGCATTCAGTCATATGAAGTCATGTATAAAAAAATTGTTTCTCTATTGCAATGCTTGCAAATATATGTGTGATGTTTAGAAGGAAAAAAAATGGAAGAGAGAGACAGAGAAAGACACAGAGAGAAAGACAGACAAAGACACACCACACACACACACACACACAGAGAGAGAGAGAGAAAGAGAGAGAGAGAGAGAGAGAGAGAGAGAGAGAGAGAGAGAGAGAGAGAGAGAGAGAGAGAGAGAGAGAGAGAGAGAGAGAGAGAATAGGTGTATTTTCCATGCAGGGGGAAGGTGGGAGAGAAACTGGGGATCACTGGTGCAGGTATGTGTTGAATATTTTATGACTAAAACTCAATCATGAGCTACTTTGAAGCTGTTTCTTATGGTGATTCATTAAAAAAAATGGGGCTGGAGTGATAGCACAGCAGGGAGGGCATTTGTCTTGCACGCAGCTGACCAGGGCTTGATCCCTGACATCCCATACAGTTCACTGAACCTGCCAGGAATAGTTTCCGAGTGCAGAGCTAGGAGTAACCCCTTAGCACTACTAGGTGTGGCTCAGAAATTTATTTATTTTTCTTTTATAGTTTTGTTTTTTGGGCCACACCCAGCAACACTCATCAGTTACTCCTGGCTCTGCACTCAGAAATCACTCCTGGGACCATATGAGATGCAGGGGATCGAACCAGGATCCGTCCTGGGTCAGATGTGTGCAAGGCAAGCGCCCTACTATTGTGCAACCACTCCAGCCCCTCAAAAATTTATATTTTAAAAAACGCATGCATGAAATGGGCTTTCCACAAAAATACTAAATGATGAGCTATGTTCCTGGACATATTTCTATAAGATATGTATTTATTACAAGTTTATAATTCAATCCTTCAATTTTTCCTTTAAAATATTATTTGAATTTCTGAGGGTGGCCATACCTGACAGTGCTCAGGAGTTACTACTGGTTCTGTGCTCAGAAGTTATTTCTGGCAGGCTCAGGAGACAATATGAAATGCCGAGGATGGAACCCAGGTTGACTTCAACTCACTGTGCTATTGCTCTGGCCCTTCATTTGCAGATTTTTTTGAAGGTTTTTTTTTTTTTTAATAAATTTTTATTGTGACCAAAGTGCATTACAATCTTTCACAGAATTATTTATGGTACATAGTGACCAGTGTTGTCCTCCCTCCACCCCTGTTTCCAGCATGTATCCCATATCTCCCTCCTTTACCCACCAGAAAACTAGTGTAACTGGTCTCCACTTTACAGCTTGTTGTAGATTGGATATCAATTCTGTTGTCATTGGGGATAAAAAGGATAAGAAAAAAGGAATTTTTTTTGAAGTTTTTAATAGGAGATTCTAGAGGCATTCACTGCAAGCCAGTGATAAGCTTCAGAGCTTATCATTTGCCCCCAGTTGAACTTAAAGAAAAAATTTGGGTTTGGAGAAATAATACAGTGGGTTGGGCTTATGCCTTGCACCTGATCCTCAGCACCCCAGATGATTCTATGATCCCCCTAAGAGTGATTCCTCATTGCAGATGAGTATGGTACTAAAACAAAAATTCTGTGTTGGCTATAAAATTGATAGATATTTTTCACTAAACTTTAGGATTCTGTCCTCCCCAAGGAAATAATTCCAAAGATCCAAAACTTTAGTAAAAAATACCAGTTTCATTATCAACATAGTTTGAAGGAGAAGAAGAAATATTGGTTTGGGTCTTATTTAATTAATTTTTGGGGTTTTTGGTCACACTTGGCTGTGCTCAGGGATCAATCCTAGGTCAACTTCATGGAAGGCAAGAACTCTCCTTGCTGTTTTCCCACTCATGGGCTTTCTATAAAAGCTGTCAAAATACTCCTTATTTCTAAGGTCAGTCTAGTTGGTGATCCAGCTAAACATATCAGATTTGATATTTCCTCCCCTCCCCTCTCTCTTTTGTTGTGTGTATTTTTTAAAGTAAAGATAACAGGGGCCACAGCAAGGATTTTTAGCTAATTTATCTTGCTGGAATTGTACTTTGTTGTTACAAACAAAATCCCCAATAAATACAAAGAAAGCACAAAGCAATAAAAGAAACTGCAAGATTTTAAGTCGAGGCAGAATTCTCCTTTCTGAATGAATTGTTTTTAGTTAAAAAAAATCTTTTCTATTAAGTGTTCACCTTTCTAATTTTTATAAATGACAGTGTTGGAAGTTTGGCAGAATGTGTTTCGGAAAGGAACCCTGCTAAAAAACACGTTCATATAAAGCTGTGTTTCTTAACGTTTTGTCTAGAGTGCTTTTGAGACCAGAGGAAAATTCACAAAAAGATTGAGGTTTAGTGGACAAATTACAGCAGAAACCCATGACAATTTTCTGGTGAAAGCTGCTTCTGACAAACAGAACTTCTGTTATTGAGACTATTTCACCAACAATGTGTCTTTAGTTATCAAAGCTGGGTGGCAAGTTCTTTGCCCTACCACATCATCATGAAATTTTTGGTTATAGCAGATTCCAAGATTTTTTGACATTAGTTTGTTTTGGGGCCACAACTGGTGCAGTTCAGTTGTGGGGATAGGATGGAAGGGGAGAATCCTAGGGAATACTGGCGATAGAACTTACCTTGACTGTATGAAAGCAAGTAACCTCCCAATGGAACTATCACTCTGGTCCCAATATACCGACATTTTGACAACACCATCATTCTTGGAGCTCAGCTAAGAACTTGATTCATTCTGAGTTCTGAATTTAATTTAAGTCAGACATATGGAATCCAGGGCTATAAAGAATAATCTTGATTGGCTTCATTAAACAATCTCAGACTAGTTTAAGTTGCCTCGAAACTAACTCTCTTTCATTGAATTTTAATACATTTATATGTTTAATAGTAAATTTATAAGTTTAATAAATTCATATGAATTCTGTATTAAAATGACACAAAGTTGGACGTGTTATACTGAAAGCTAGGGAGTATGGGAGTGGTATGGCATGAACCTGGAGAACATTTGTGGTGGAAAGTCAAAGTAGTGGTGGGATTGGCCTTCTTTCATTATATGTATGAAACCCCAACTATGAAGGACTTTGTAAATCACTATGATTTCAATAAATTTAAATTTTTAAAAAGAAAAAAAAATGACACAAAGTGTTAGAAGCCTTTTTCTGCCACTCACCTAAAGCAGTTCTTGCTGGTGTTGCATCTTTTTTGATCCAAAACGATACCCAGGACAAGACCACAGTCAGTATGCAAGGAATGTATGTCTGGATGGTGAAATATCCCATTCTTCGACTCAACTCAAAGTAGATCGTCATGACCACATAATCACCTGGAATAAAATAGTGTCATGTTCATAACTTTGCTCGCCCATGGAAAAACAGTCAGAAAGCACCACACTGTAAGTTCTGAGTGATTTGGATGCATACGTGACATTCTACAGTGTCGAGTTGGAAAAAGGGTAGGAGTTTGCAATGCATGATCTTCCCCTTTATTTTTCACAGCATGCTATAATTGGCAAAGGGGACTTTTCCCCTCTGTTATATAGGTCTTCAAGATCACCTCGGTGATATTGCAATGTGGGATTCGGCACTCATACATATGTGGACTGCAAAGTCACAAGATCCCTGCCTAACCCCCGGCACTTTTATATTTTATAGCATTGCTGTCCTTGATTGCCTGATTGTCGTCACTTTTTGGTCTCATGTTTGCTAAACTGTCACCTGCCCTCAGATGCTCTGGGAACACCTGACCCCAGGCCCATAGCTTTAGTTCTTTGCCTACCTATTTCTCTGGCCCACTGGGCTAGTTGAAAAAAACAAAACAAAACAAAACAAAAGCATACACAAAGAAAACAAAACAGGGCAAAGACCTGATTTTCCTACCAGCTCCCAGTGTGCTTAGTTTCGTGAATTTTGATTCTAACAGTAGAGCTTAACATCCTGTGTGTTGCAGGTAGACACCAAGATGGAATGAGGTGACCTATCCCCAAAGCTACATCTCGAGGCACCCACGGGAGCTCTTTGATCCCCCAAATATGTCTGTCATGTTCTCCACTAGGTGCTACCAGAAAGCCATACTTTTCTTAGGAGAATTGGTACTCAACATTTGAATGAATTAATTTCCCTCCTACCAAAAATAAAAAAGGTAGCTTTATCTAACAGACTGATAGAATACTTAAGTATTCTTTATTTTATTTATTATTTTTATTTTTTTGGTTTTTGGGTCACACTCGACAACGCTCAGGGGTTACTCCTGCCTCTACGCTCAGAAATCACTCCTGGCAGGCTCGGGGGACCGTATTGGATGCCAGGATTCAAACCATCGTCCTTCTGCATGAAAGGCAAATGCCTTACCTCCATGCTATCTCTCCAGCCCTAAGTATTCTTTATTTTGGGGGGGTATTGTGCATATCTAGTATGCTGAGAGATACTCCCAGTTCTAAACTCAGGGAACCATATGGTGCCTGAGATTGAACCAGGGTCGGCAGCATGCAAGGCAAGTATCTTAACTCCTGCACTATTGTTTTGGGGTCACACCTCATGCTCAGGGATTACTTCATTTTTTATTTACCAGTGATCATTATTTATTTACGGTATGATAAGATCCTTATGAAAATTCAACTTCTGTTTTAATATTGGCAGATTATATTGAATGACTGTGAAAGCTGTTTTGATAAATTAATTTAGCTGGGTTATTTTTCTCATATTCTATTGTAGCCACACTTGGGCTGGCTAATAGAAACATCAATTTCTGAGGTAATTTCCCAAGAAATATTTAAAATGTTAATCTAATTAGCATCTTTGGTAACAATGGAATCAGAATACCTAACCTGAAGCAATCAAGGAATACAAATATATTTTTCTAAGTAATTTCTATGAACATTCCATTGTACTCTTTCTGTGTAAATACTGAGTAATATGAATGGCTACTCATTTTTTACATAAAATTTCAATCAGGATGAGGGAACAAAATAAACAATAGAGATAATAAAATAAGGCATAATAAATCACTTGAATCGCTGTGAAAACAACAGGCAGAGTTTAATCATTTCTGTTTCTACCATTGTAAAGTGCCACCAGGAAAAAGGAACACCAGAGAAGAGGAACAACTTACAATTCCTGAGCAGACACATAATTTGTTTTAGCAAATTTAAGCACTTTTCTGAAGTTAAGGGAAATGGGAGGACTCCCACATTTGACCAATTTGCTTCTTTGAGGGTGCCAAAGGAACTTTCTGGGACTCTTTTCCAACTATGTCAACTTGTCTGTCCTCACCCCAGAGAAAACAGACCTCCAGCTGGAGAGGGAGAGGGAGAGGGACAGAAAGGGAGAGAGAGAGAGGGAGAAGGAAAAGGAGAGAGAGAGGAGGAGAGAGAGAGAGAAAGAGAGAGAGATTCTCTCTAAAATGCTAGGCTTTACCTTGTTATACTTTTAACAGCAGTAGTTCATTACAGGAGGTATGTCCCAGTCCAATTGCCATTATCATCACCCCTTAAAGATGTATTGATCGTAATCCCCTTGAATACATGAACAACTTTTATACTTTTTAAGACTATTTAAATTTTTTTCTTAAATTGTTTTATTTTTTCTTTTGCAATAGCAAGGTGCATTTATCAGAGCCTTCAATCTAGCATACTGGGGTGAACCACCTGCTGAGAAAATGGTGACTCCGAGCTTAGACTCAAAGGCCCTTTTAAAGACAGTTGAGCAATTAACAGCTAATGCAAGGAGGAATGTTTTAAAATGATTGGTCCCATGTTAGAATCTAAGGTTTAGAATTAACTGTAACCTAAATGCTGATGTTGGAATATGCAGTGTCTTTGCTTAGAAATAATATTAGAAATAATATTGCTTGACTTTTGTATTCTGCTTGCTTGAGGAAGTTAACTGCTGTAAACCCAGCTTTGGACTTAGCTGTGAGCCTAAGTGCAGCCATGACAGGCTGCAGTTTTTAGATAGAAAGACTAGGCCCAGAGAACAGCCAGTTCCTGGAACCAGGCCCTAGGGGGTAAATGCCAGGAAATACATTTATAGAAGGCTAACAGTTAAAAAGCTGACAGATGCCAGATACATCCTGGGTCTGGGGGCTGCAGCCATCCAGCTGTCTGTCTGAAGGCTATATTTGAACTACAACCAGTCCTAGCCCAATCTTGTACTAAGGACCAATAATTTTAAAGATCAACTACCCAGAGGCAGGAATCCCCTGGACTGAACCTTGGTGCCTCTTTAAATTTGCCAGGTGAGCCATTCTCGGGGTCCTCATTTCTTAGGAGATTCCAGCAAGCTGGAATAAACGCCCTTGGCTTCACATTACTGCTTGTCTCCCTGGTAGTCTTTTGGGTGTCGGAATCTGAGTTCTGGACTCTAACACCCACTCAGTTTTCAAACACTAGGCAGTAGGGATAGGCAAGTAGCATATCGGGGATTTCTAGGGTTAGGTTCACTTGGGTAGTGCCTTATCCAATGGCTTGCAGTTAGAGTGTGGGATCCTAACCCTACCCAAGTTGGCGTCTGCGGTATTTCCAGGTATTGTCAAGTTTAACAGGTTGGTTCTTTTCAGGGAAACTGAAACTTTGGCCTGGCCTTTCAATCAAGCCTGTCATGGAGGTACTGTTGCCTGTTCAATATAAATAGAAATATAGCAGTATTTCCAACTGGCTTGGGTAATACAGACGACTAATTTCATTTTATTTTTGTTTTAGTTTTTGGTTGTTTTTTGTTTTGTTTTGTTTTGTTTTTGTTTTTTGGCCATGCCCCTCCTGGGTCAAGGTTTACTCCTAAATTTGTGCCAAAATAGCACTCCCAGAGAAGCTTGAGGGACCATATGCAGTACAATGATTAAATCCTGATAGGTAATTTGGTTTGTAAGGCAAGCATATTACCTGCTCTACTAGCCTTCTGATGCCTAGGTGACTTGTTTTCTTTAGAAAGATGCTATTTCTAAAAATGACAATTTTGTACAAGGACTGGAAGGATAGTATAGTAGGTTTGCCACATGGCTGATCTGGTTCAATCCAGGGCAGATTACTGACTACGGCTTTCAGTCCTCTGGTTCATTTTTAGATAATTGCTCAGAGAACAGGTGAACTCTTACTCATGAAAAAGAATAGTTTTTATGTGTTTCTTTTTTTGTGTGTGTGTGTGTGTGTATGTTTTTTATTTTTTTGGTGGGGGAGGGCATAGCGGATGGTTGCTCAAGGTTACTCCCGATGCTGCACTCAGGTATCACTCCTGGCAGCCTTGAGGGAGAATATAGGATGCTGGAATTAGAATCCTGGCTATCTTTCAATGTAGAACATTGCTTTGATTGTTATTCCCCCACCCCCACAACCAAGCTATTTGGGCTAATTTCCAAATATCAATATCTACACTAGCAGTTAAGTTCCTATTCAGTTGTCAAGTAGCCGGGTTTTATTTCTCTTTATTTTGTGTCACACCCAGTGATGCTCAGAGATTACTCCTGGTTTTTGCGTTCAGAAATTGCTCCTGGCTAAGGGGGACCACATGGGATGCTGGGATTCTGTCCTGGATCAGCTGCATGCAAGGCAAAGGCCCTACCACTGTGCTATTGCTCCAGCTCCAAGTAAGCTGCTTTTTTATTTTAAATAAGGTTATTTAACTTCCCTTCAATAGGACCTTTGAAGAGATAGCAGGCTCTCACTGGAAATAAGAATACAAAAGCAGATACTTTTTTTCATTTCTCAAATAAATGTTTTTCTTTCATTCATTTTCCTAAGATTGGATTTCTAACACTACAGGAAAATACCAGTACAATAAACTAAGTGTCAGCCTTTGGAAAAACCATAAAAATAGGCAAAGTTTATCATGATCTCGTTCATCTCTTCTCTTATTTGTTCAAATTCTGTTCTTACCTACTTTAGGTTTTTTTTTTTTTCTTCTGCAAAACTGCTGGTAATTCAAGCAATGTCTCTTCCTGAGTAAAATCGCCATTTCCATGTTAAAGGTAAAATAAATGCTTAGAGAATAAAGAAAGAAAAATTCCATGGGCCTGAAGGGAGGGAAAGGGGGAGAAATAATGGATGCTAAAATTTCTTTTTTTCCCTTTTGGGAGACCACACCCTGTGACAATCAGGGATTACTCATGGCTCTGTCCTCAGAAATTGCTCCTGGCAGGCTTGGTGTACCCTATGGGATACTGGGAATCAAACCCTGGTCATCCCGGGTCAACCACATATAAGGCAAATGCCCCACCGCTGTTCTATCTCTCTGGCCCAGAGAATATTTTTCTTAACACCACCAATGTATCTGTGACCTCTTGGCTCCTGTCCCCATCTTTACATATTTGTGTTTCTCCTCCACTCAACTTTTTTCTTCTCCTCACTATATTCTGGGATCAACAGTATTCTAGATAATTCCCACTAAATCATTTTAATTCTTTGCCTCTTGCTACATTTTACACTTGTACATAGGTTGTATGTGAAGGACAAATATGCAGGAAACTAAAAAGTGGTACTGAAAATTGGTGAAAGAACCATTTTTTCAACAATGAAGACTGGTAATAATTGATTTTCATATGCAGAAAAATTCCAGACAAATACATAACTTTCATAAAAAGGAAGTAGAAGAATGGGGCATTTCAAGATGAAATGATCAATTTTTCAAAATGTATCAGAAACAAGTGACATGACATCACTAAAACATGTAGACAAAAAATTGGTCCTAACATATAATTTTGGCCATAACTGGGTAAGAGTTTTACTCTGGTAAGAGTAAATACAAAAGAAGCATAAATAGCACTACTATTGTTTAAGTTTGTCTCTCTGAATATTTAGGCTGACAATTTTGTGAAGTTTCAGAATTTGTTTTTAGGCCACACCCAGCGACGTCAGGAGTTACTCCTGGTAGTGCTCGGGGACCATATGTAATGCCAGGGGTTGGACTCCGGTCCACTGTGTGCAAGATAAGTGCTCTTTCTGCTCTATTATCATGCACAGAGCTCAGTGGTTGAGCAATGGTGAAACACTGAGTTTTATCCTCAGTACATGCAAAAAATTCTCTTTTTTTCTATGTTTTTTGGCCCTACCAGCAGTCCTCAGGGCTTATTTCTAGGCTCAGGGCATCCTAGGAGATGTAAATGAGGGTTTAAATCTGGATAATCTGCTTGCAAGGCAAGTGTCCTACATGCTGGGCTATTACTTCAGCCAAACACTGGAAAAATTATTTTATTAAATAAGAATATATGATAAGAGGAGAACAGCAAGTCACTTTATGGTAAGCAAATCTAGAACACTGTTTCATCAATACTGACAAGTAACATTGGCAACTTGTCAACCCCAATTTAATATGATAAAAACAGAGAAATGGAAATGAAGACATTTTATAAAATGTTTAACAGCTGCCATCAAAACTGTCAAGTTTACTCCGAGAAAGCCTGAGAAACTTTTCTGGCCCAGAAAGTCTAAGGTGATAGGATCCTTGGTACCTGGATTCTGCCTCCTTGGATGGAAAAGAATATTATGGAAAAACAAATGAAATCTGATTGTTTTATAATAATGTATCAACATTGCTGTCCTTGGATTGACAAATGCACCTTAGACCTGAAAAAATGTGATGGGGAGTGGGGGTGGGAGCATAAGTATCTTTCTATATTGTTTTGTAATTTGCCTATAAATTCAAAAGTCTTCTAAAAGTTGAAAGTTTATTTCAAATTCAAAAGTAGCTTAAGTTGAGCTTACCATGGCAGGGAAGGGCCCTGAGACAATGGTGGAGGAAAAAGAGATGAGATATTGTGTGCCATGGGACCCTATCATTAATAGTATTATAAATTAGGGTAACTAAAACTCATCACAAAGACTTCCAAGCAACAGTCAGTATTAACTGAAATGAAAAATTCCATAAAGAAAAAATTAGGACAGAAATTAAGGATGTATGAGAAAAATCCCAACAAAAATCATTGATTTCCGAAGGACCAAAACAAATAGGGAAAAAATCCCACTTCTATGTGGTTGATAGAGACAGATAATATCCAGTAAAAATAAACCCTAAACTCTACATCAATTGAGGATATGCAGAGAACTCTTGGCAAATTTCCAAACCCACCATAATGCCTGAGCCTTATAGATGAGAACTTAAATTCAATAATTAATGCTTTAGCAACAGAATCAAGGAGTCATAAGCCTACAGAATTAAGCAATCTATAGATGAACAATGCACCAACCTCAACAACTCAGATGAAAGGATCCATACAAATGGAACTGAAGGAACCAAAAACATGTCAGCAAGCCATAGTAGTAGAATTACACAGGTGAAGAATTGCATAGACAAACTTGAAGACGAATTACAAGCCAGCATTGATAAAGAATTCAAAAAAAAAAAAGAGAGAGAGAGAATCAAAACAATGATAGAAACTTTAAGGTACATAATGAACAAAGACAAAAGAAATAATCTGAATATAGGAATACCAGAAGGTGAGGAAAAAAGGGAAAGCGAAAAACAAGTAGTGAGGGAGATAATGGCAGAGAACTTTCTTACTCTCTGTAAAGAGAATGGTGTACAAATTCAAGAGGCAAAAGAATGTCAAACAAAATAAACCCTAAAAGAACACTGCCCAGAAATACAGTAATCAAATAGCAAAAAAACAAAGAGAGATGTGCAGAATAAAAATAGAAACTATAGGGACCTGAGGAGATAGCATGGAGGTAAGGCATTTACGTTTCATGCAGAAGGTCATCGGTTTGAATCCCTGCGTCCCATATGGTCCCCCGTGCCTGCCAGGGGCAATTTCTGAGCATGGAGCCAGGAAAAACCCCTGAGCACTGCTGGGTGTGACCCAAAAACCACACACACACACACACACACACACACACACACACACACACACACACACACACAAAAGAAACTAAAAGTTTCATGAGTTGGGTGAGGTCTCCCTCAACTTGCTTCCCCTTCGGCCAGCAGGTCTGAAGAAGCAGGTGGTAGTGGCGGAGAAATAATACACAGCAGAAAAGATATTCATTGGAGTCAGCTCACTTTATTTTTCTGAATCTCTCTGTCATCTGCTTTCTTTGCCGAGTTCTCCCTGACCTGTTCTCCTAAACCATGTCTTTTTCCTGTGCTCTATCCCACTTGTCTTCTCTCACTCCTTCAAATCCAGAACTTATTTTTTATTATCCAGAATCCCACCCATCAGGGTGGGGGAAGGCCCTGAAACCAAGATACGGTTTTACATACCAATAGAAGAGGCTAGGGAAACAGGGAGTTGGGGGAAGGTCCTTTGTTGGGCTTTTACCTAGGTTCACTTTACAGAGATGAACTCTTTAAAGTAGCAAGGGAGAAGAAAAACCTTAATTATAAAGGAAAGAACATAAAAATCAAACTAGATCTCTTATTTGAAATAACCCAGGCAAGAAAAGAGTGGAATGACATATTTAAACACTGAATGAAAGAAACTTTCAACATAGAGTTAGTACCAGCAAAATCTCTCATTTATATGAGAGAGGAAAAAAAAATCTCAGACCAAAAAGAAAAAAATAGCTTTGCAACATTCTCGCTAACCAAACCAAATCTAAGTGGACTACTCAAAGATCAATTATATAAATAAAATACCTAATGTAATGGCAACAACCCTAAACAATATAATAGCTTAACAGCTCTTTCTGTCAATAATTTTCTTAAATATCAATGGACTAAACTCACCCATCATTATGATTCATTGCAGCACTCAGTACAATAGTTAAGACTTGGAATCAACCTAAATGTCCAACAATAGACTAGTGGATCATGAAGATATAGTACATTTATACAATGGAATACTACAAAGCTGTAAGGAATGATGCAATCATGCAATTTGCAACAACATGGTTGGAAGCTGGAAGATATTATGTTAATGAAGTTAGTCAGAAGAAGAAAGTTAAATACACAAATGATATCACTTCTTTGTGGTATTTAGAATAATGCATGAAAAAAAACACAAAGGTCTAAATGGTAGCTATCTTGAACACCCATTGGCTCTAAAATATAGTGAGGAGAAGGAAAGAAACTGCGTGGAAGAAGAGAAACACAAATCTGTAAGGATGGGTCAGGGCTAAGTGTCTCAGGTGCATTTGGTAGTGTAAAAAGGGACAGAGTGAAATATCCAAGCCAAATAGGCAGCAACAATGGAATCAAGAGACCTCACTTTAACAACCTAAACTTAAATAGGTCTGTTATACTGGCAGGCTGGGGGGTAAAGGGGAGGTTGCGTGGTGTTGTATTACATAAATAACGATGGGGCTGGATGGCGATGGATGGAGGCCTTTGTGCTTAGGCCCCAGCCACGTGGCTTTATCCCCCATTCTAGCGGCGAGTTCCAGGCCCAGGTGAAAGGCGGAAATCAGACTCATTCAGAAACAGGCATCAGGAAGCATTAAACTTTATTCATGCCCTATCCACCACATGAGTGTGGCCTACTCATAACCTTCTTAAGCATTCAGCCATTCTTGGCTAGCCCTGCGTCTTAACTCACTTCAGCCATCTTCGGGCAAAGGAAACGGCCAAAAAGGCCGAATTCCCTCAGGTCTCCCAGCCTTATCTACCTTTTCCAAGACCCCTCCCAGGAATGGGAGGTCTTGCAGGTAAGGTCACACCTATTTATCCGGTTCCCAAGGCCCCTCCCAGAAAATGGGTGGGTCTCAGGTACAACACACAGCGTGGGATGCACCTGGGAAACATTGGTGAAGGGAGGTCAATACTGATGGTCGGATTGCCTGTCATTATATGTCAGGAGACCCAACTAGGAAGGATTTTGTAAATCACAATGGTTTCATAAAATTTAAAAAATTATAGCAGAGATCCAGGAAGCCTCACCACAAAGAGTAATGAGTTTAGTAAGAGAAATAACTACATTTTTAACTGTCCTAAAAAATGAGAATGTATGAGGGAAATGGAGAGCCTGTTTAGAGTACAGGCTGTGTTGAATGAAATAATTAACGATGGAGCTGGATGGCGATGGATGGTGAAGGATTTCTTTCTGCCCCAACTCCAGGCCACGTGGCTCTGCAGCCCCATTTAGCCGGCAAGTCCCAGGCCCCAGGTGATCGGCCGTTAATCAAGACTCACTCACAGGCAGGCATCAGGAACCATTAGCTTTATTCATGCCCTATCCACCACATGTGTGTGGCCTACTCATAACCTTTTAAGCACAGCAATACTTTGCTAGCCCTGCGTCTTATCTCCTGTTAGCCATCTTCCCTTTGGGCTCATGCCTGGTCCAAGACCAGAAACAGAGACACCGAAGCCAGCGAGCTCAGCAGGGCCCGACAGGGCAAAGACCCTAAATCCCCTGGCTTCGGCTTTATCTACCTATTCCTAGACTCCTCCAGGAATGGGGCGGGTCTTGCAGGTAAGGTCACACCTATTATCCGGTTCCCAAGACCCCTCCAGAAATGGGTGGGGTCTTAGCTATCTACACCAAATCCAGGGTCTCACACCAACACAGGCGGGGGTGCTGGATGGGGAGGAGGGAGATTTGGGACATTGGTGATGGGAATGTTGCACTTGGTGAATGGTGGTGTTCTTTACATGACTGAAACCCAAAACACAATCATGTATGTAATCAAGGTGTTTAAATAAAAAAAATATATAGCAGAGATCCATTACAAGAATGAGGTGTGATGGCAAATCTTTTTATCTTTTTTGGTTTTTGGGTCACACCCGGCAGTGCTCAGGGTTACTCCTGGCTCTATGCTCAGAAATCATCTGGCAGGCACGGGTGACCATAATGGGATGCCTGGATTCGAACCACTGTCCTTCTGCATGAAAGGCAAACGCCTTACCTCCATGCTATCTCTCCAGCCCCAAATATTTTTATCTTTAACCCATAAAGATTTTAGAATCCTACAGTATCTGGAAGAATTGTGTATCATGCATTATGAAGGAGATATGCTATTCCGTCAGTCTTCCCAGTTTCAGTCATTGTCTCAGATTCTTTGGTACATCTGTCACAAGCTACAAGTGTGTCATCTACCACGTGTACTTAGAATCACTTACTCATTTTGGTGACAGCAAATCCATAAATGTGTTGGGCCTGTCAAATAGTTCCAATTTTAGGGCAAACAATGAACCCCACAGCTGAGACCAACAAGAACCAGGAAATAGACACTGGCTTGCTCCATCACTTGCTAACCTGAGACAGACACAGCTACCGTGGAATTCAGGAAGACCAGCAATGGCAATCAAATTTTGTTGAACCTAAATGTGGGCCCCATCAGGAAGGGGTAGAAGATGTTGGGATCACAGCTTGCTCATCTTCTAGAAAAAACTCCATCAGATTTTTAAGGGGGACCTGAAGGATTCCCATATGAAAGTCCTTGTGATGAGATCAAAACCCAACACTCACACTTTCCAGTCATAATCCCCAGGAAATAGTAGGATATAAGAGGGAAGGCAGAGTACATGCAAGTGCAGTGCACATGGTTTGCAGTGATGGAGCAGGGACGGAAAATAAACAACCTTCTTGTAGTGAATCTGTGCTGTTAAATTCTTTGTTGGGTGTTTGTGAATCCAAGAACAGTCCCCAGAATGAGAAATTACTTCCCATCCCCTTGTCCCCTTTTGGGGGGATATCTTGGTAATATTTCTCTGCAGCAAATATAATTCCACACAGACAGAAGGATAGGGTGTAAAAGATTGGGCAAAGAGAGGAGAGCGAGAGAATCCTCTTGCAGCCTGCAAACAGCTTTCGAAAAAGGACCCCCTCTCCCGTCACTCAAGCTATTTATTGCCAACTCCACAGCGCCCCCACCTAGAAGGTCTAGGTGGGGCAATAGTCACAGAACAATCCTAAGGAAATATTTTTATATACAACAATTCCAAAAATAATTTAATGGAAATATTTTCATATACTACACCTTCTAGCCTTGGGCCCCAATATTGGTGAAGTCACACTCTCAGAGTCAGGCTCATAGATCCTGCCTTACAGAATATCCTGCCTTCATCAGAATATCAAAGTGTTACCCCCAACCTTATTCCAGCCAAACAATATCACTGACAGGAGTGAAAAGACCAGGGCAAGTCTCAGGGAAGAATTCTAGATGATTTGTCATAGCTGGGCAGCTTGAATAGAAGATCCAGAGCTAGACTAACTCCAATGCCCACACATCCATCAGGAAGGCTACAGTGAACCAATCTTAACTTCTAACTAGAGAATCAGAACTCTACCCAGGGAAGGTCTTGCTCAAACAAAACATTGATCTCTATAGCTGCTACCATTCTGAGCAATGCTTCTGGTCCCCAAAGAAGATCACAGGGCATTCACCGAACTAGGAAGGGCTGTCTGAATAGACAGAGCAATTTATTTAGACAGAAAAGTCTTTAAGGCAACCACTTGCTATGACAAAGACTATGAGGGGAAACCAGGCTGTGTGCAAGACAAGAAAGTGTTGATTTTTGTGGTCCTGTGGAAACTTTCTGCTGGAATCTAATGAAACCCTCAAAAATTAGGATCATAGTAGGAGAAAGAAGAAAGAAAGGAGAAAGAAAGGAGTAAGTCTTCCCTTGACTTATACCACAGCAATGGTGAGCATGGAGAAAGGAAATGATCCCATGTCTGAGACAGAAGACAAAGGAGCTGTAAATGCAGTGGAAAATTCACCTACAGTCTTTCATTTTCTGTCTCAGATTCTGAACTTACTATTCAAGCCAGCTGAATCCATGGAAGGCTTCAAATCTCCCAGTTTCCCCTTTGGAACCTGTCAAAGAAAGTTCTGTCTTCCTATGATTAAGTTGAACCCACACAGATAAATTTTTGTCCACAATGCTACTGTGCCATAGGACAAAGCCTTATCACAGAAGTAAAATATGTCAAAGTCACTGGATGGAAAATTGAATTCTCTTGACTATAATTGATAAGCCCCTATGCAGGCAGCCCATGAAGGGGTGGGCGAGATAAGGTCCAAAGAATAATAGAAATCAAAGAGAGGCAGAGCTATGGAAACAATGCTGCAACTGCAAGGCTATACTGTAGGTAAAATTAACATATTTTCTCAAGGACACAAATCACTAAGGACACAAATCACTAAAAATTAGTTAAGCAGTTAGAGACGTTTAACCAGCCAATGACTATGAAGAAAAAAGTTATGTTTGAATTTTTTTTTCTTTTTTTGGTTTTTGGGCCACACCAGCGTTGCTCAGGGGTTATTCCTGGCCTGTCTGCTCAGAAAATAGCTCCTGGCAGGCACGGGGGACCATATGGGACAGTCGGGATTCGAACCAACCACCTTTGGTCCCTGGATTGGCTGCTTGCAAGGCAAACACTGCAGTGCTATCTCTCCAGGCCCATGTTTGATTGTTTAAAATTCTGAAAACATAACTCTAAGATTATTTCCAGCCCCAAGCAGGGGTCTCAAAACTCACGGCCTCAAACGGCCCTTCTGAACAACATTTTGTGGCCCTGCCCCTAGAGGAATCATTTTGTTTTTGTTTTGTTTTAGTTGTTTGGGTCACACCCCCCCCAATGTTCAGAGCTTACTACTGACTTTTGCACTCAAGGATCACCTCCGACTTTTGCCTCCTGCGGCCCACAGGTAAATTGAGTTTGAGACCCCAGCTAGAAGGTATCTAAGACAACTGGGATCCAATCCACACAAGAATTTCCAGAAAATAGAACAAAAGGAAACTTTCTCCAATCAAGTATATGATGAGCTTAGTAGTAAAACTAGAAGATAGTATCAGAAATCTCACGAAGGGCTAATAGTCCTAATTACTGTAGAGGCAATGAAAGGACTTGGGGAGATAGTATTGAGTTAGTTTGCGTACTTTACATGTAGCTGGTCCCAGTGGATCCCTAGTACTACGTGGTACTCTCAATATTACTAGGTGTGGTGCTGTAGAATCCAAGGTAACTGCTGTCCCAGTGGTAAGGAATTGCTGGAAGTATACCTCAGGCCTCCTGAGCAATGCTGGGGAAGCCACCCCCTCAAAATAAACAAAGAGAAAACAAAATCAAGCCAAGTGACAAGTAAATTTATTCCAGAAAAAGCAAGGATGACTCACATCTAAAGATGAATCAATGTGATGTATCCTATTAGAGACTCAATAGGACTCAATAGCAAAGCCAAGGCAATTTTTGAAAATGTGGGAAAATGATAGAAATGTATTACCTATTTGTGATCATCTCTCAGCAAACTAGGCAGAGAAGAGCACATTACTCATCTGTTAGGAACTTCTAGCAAAAATACCTACTGCTAACATCATCACATGCCAAATGCTGCATTCTTTTACCCCATTCTCAAGAGAAGAAAAGGAAAAGGAAAAAGAAAACTTTCCAGTTTCAGAATCTGACCAATAGCTTCCTTGAGGTTTGTTTTCCACTAGCCTCAGAGACTAAATCTTCTCTGTCTCTTCATAACGTTGCTCTACCAACCTTGGTACCAAGTTCTGAGACATCACCACACAAGCTGGAGTAAAAACATCGGCCAGATAATTTTGTGTCTGTCCAAAGTCATAAAAGGCAAATTGGCCACTGATTGGAAAATGCTGGTGAGACACAAACACTAAGTGGAATCTGGTGTCCTGAGCTGGCTTCCATCGCAGGGAGAGGACTACTGTGGAAAAGTCAGAGGACCTACAGAAATTATGTGGCTTAGCAAGCAAGTACCACAGTGCTCACGCCACTGTCTTACTGTGGATGACCTTGCCAGGGCCTGGAACTTGGGTATGCAGATCTGTGCCCAGTTACTTGAGGCCCAATTTGCATCCTTGTAAAAGTGCTTTGTCTAATGATTATCAGAAAAGGGGGATTTACAGCTCCCCATGGAAATGACAGTCCATGTCAACAAGAGGAGGACACTTTTAATTAATTAAATCGATACTGAACACAAATTAAAATGAACTGAGTCAAATTATCAATGATTGTGGAATCAGACAGCACCAAATCTATAATAGGTTATTCCCTTGATTTATTCATGTTTTTTAAAGACAAATGAAGAAGTATTTTATTGGAAAATTAAAATACCAATAAGCTAGAAATTATATAAATACCTAATATTGCACAAGTATCTAACTATTTAAAGTAATTATAGCACACTGGTTCTAGAAACATGTAGCATTTAAATGGGAATAGGAATTGCATGAAACAATTTGATGATTTTGATTCTTTTCTTTTTTTGGGGGGGTCACACCCGGCAGCACTCAGGGTTACTCCTGGCTCTACGCTCAGAAATTGCTCCTGGCATATTCAGGGGACCATATGGGATGCCGGGATTCGAATCACCGACCTTCTGCATGCAAGGCAAATGCCTTACCTCCACGCTATCTCTCAGGCCCCTGGTTTTGATTATTTTTAAGTGATCATATATATGTCCTATCTCTTTGCCCTAGCTTCAGCATGTTTAAACACCATGATTACAAACATGACTGTAGTTGGGTTTCAGTCACAAAAAGAACACCCCCTTCACCAGTGCAACATTTCCAGAGATGGGGTGCAAATTGATAGTATGGTGTTTTTTTAAAGTATCCGGTGGTTGATTTTTTTCTTTTTTATGGAAGCACCATTATTTCCAAAGTTATTAGTTGAATTTCAGATGTACAGTGTTCCAGCACCAATTCCACTATCAGCCTCTGCCCACTGTAAGTTATTTTGTGGCTAGTCCTGCTTGATCTCATCTTGTTCCTGAGCTATTATAAATTAAGGTCCTTTTAAGTTAATGTCATACTAAGGAAGGACAACATTAGATAATCAAATTATGGAGTCCATAACACTGAAACCATGAGTTCCAAACTTGAACAATCAAACTCTGAAAGGTGCTTGTCAAGATGGCTGCACTGGGAGGAGAAGGTACAGTAGAGGGAGACTGACATTGGTGGTGGGATTTGATGCTGAGCTATTGTATGTGTAAAACTTAACTATGAATAACCTTGCAAATAAAGGTGCTTTAAATAAAAAAGTAAAGTTAACGTTTTAGCAGAAACTAGCAGAGGGAACTCATAGTAAATGAAATCAGTGAAAATGATGGCGGCTTCCAGTGTGGAAGGTGGGAGGAGTGGAAATCATGATTAAAGGGTCTTTTTGGTAGTGTGCCTGGAACCAATGACCATGTCTAATATGTCGTATGTCTAATATGTGACTCTAGTATAGAAATGAGAATTCTGTTTCTAGTCACCAGGTTAGGAGCACTAGTGACAGAATAACCACCAAACAAGGCAGACTTGGGTGCCATATTTCATGTTGGCAGAATAGAAAAGTGGGGAAGGCTGATGTAGAGTATTTTATCAGCCTATTTTCATGGGTTCTCACATAATTTTTTTTGCCTCCAAGAGAATCTGTTCAAAGCTTTGGGTCCACAAGACCTGGGCTTTTTCACACTGATAGATTACCCAGCTTCTGTTGGGAGATGAATTGTCAGCCAGAGAAGTCTGATATCCACTGATTCCAGAAGAATGAGTCTCTGGGGCAGGAATTCTTGGCATCTGTGCCAAAAGTTTCCAGGGGCTTTGAGATGACTGAGTTAGAGACTCTGAAAAGCAGCTCTGAGGACTTGACTAAATGAACATATTCTGGTGATATATTCAGGGCATATTTTAGGGAGATATTTTTTTGTGGCGGGGGGTTGGCATCTTCTCCAGACTTCATTGTTTTTTCAGGGCCAAGTCAGCGAATCCTGTTATACCTCCCTCCTCACTTAGAAATGGGCTTCTCTTCTCTCTCCTCAGATGGCTTTCCTGGATATTCCATGGTTATGTCTCAGAGCCCTCACTGAGTCTGGTTGCAGTTTCTGTAACAACTGGCACCAGCCAGTATCATTCTTGGGAACTGTCAGGGTGAGGAACTGAGCTTGGCAGATTTTGCGCACCACTATCTGAACCTGATAGAACTAATGGGAACTCCCTAAAAATTAAATGTAAAGAGATCGTGCAGTAGGCTGGTAAGGTTTCTCAACATGACAAAGAAGAAGTTGAGAAGATCCTTAAATCTAGAGTTTCAGTTTGGAGGCAGGGATGCAAAGGCAAAGGGCTTTTTATTTATTTTTTGTTTGTTTTTGTTTTTGGACCATACCCTGCAGCACTCAGGGGTTACTCCTGGCTCCTCACTCAAAAATCATTCCTGGCAGCCTTGGGGAATCCTATGGGATGCTGAGGATCAAATCCTGGTTGGCCTCATGCAAGGCAAAAGACCTTCCCATTTTGCTATTGCTCTGTCCTTGGCTTTTCTTTCTCTCTCTCTTTTCTCTCATCTCTCTCTTTCTTTCTTTCTCTCTCTCTCTTTCTCTTTTTTCTTTTTCTTTCCTTCTTTCATTCATTCTTTCTTTCTTTCTTTCTTTCTTCTTTCTTTCTTTTCTTTCTTTCTCTCTCTCTTTCTTTCTTTCTTTTTCTTTCTTTCTTTCATTCTTTCTTTTTCTTTCTTTCTTTCTTTCTTTTTCTTTTTCTTTCTTTCTTTCTTTCTTCTCTTTCTTCTTTTCTTTCTTTCTTTCTTCTTTCTTTCTTTCTTCTTTTTTTCTTTTTCTTTTTCTCTTTCTTTTTTTCTCTCTTTTTCTCTTTCTTTCTTTCTCTCTTTCTTTCTTTTCTTTCTTTCTTTCTTTTCTCTTTCTTTCTCTCTCTCTCTCTTTCTTTCTTTCTCTCTCTCTCTCTTTCTTTCTTTCTTTCTTCTTTCTTCTCTCTCTCTCCTTCCTTCCTTCCTCCTTCCTTCCTTCCTTCTTTCTTTCTTTCTTCCTCCTCTTCCTTCCTTCCTTCCTCCCTTCCTCCCTTCCTCCCTTCCTTCCTTCCTTCTTTCTTTCTTTCTTTCTTCTTTCTTACTTTCTTCTTTCTATCTTTCTTTCTTCTTTCTTTCTTTCTTTCTTCCTTTTTTCTTCCTTTCTTACTCCTTCCTCCCTTCCTTTCCTTCCTCCTCTTCTTCTTCTTTCTTTCTTTGTTTCTTTCTTTCTTTCTCTTCTTTCTTCTTTCTCTTTCTTCCTTCTTCCTTCCTTTTTTCTTTCTTTTCTTTCTTTTTTATTTTTAAAACACATGCTTATACCATGTCTCTACTCTACTAAGTCTCTGTTCAGTGGCCAGCTTTGTGACCTTCTCTGTACCACTCTGGGTTTCATGGGAGTTAGCAACTGTACCTACTTCCCAGGTCTTGAATCACTGATTATAGTCTATAGTGGGCTATATGATTGGAAAAAAGGAGAAATCAGTGTTTTTCCCTCTTCGGTATCCCTTTATTTTTATATTTTTTGTATGTCTCTTGCCAATAATTGTGTTGTTTGCAATTTGTCTCCAGACTTAGAGCTACTGTTTTCATCATGGAGGGTCTGAAGAGGAAAGTAACCATTAGGAAAGAAAGCATGTTCCACTCTGGGACTTGATCCTATTTCTGGAGACTCCCTGGGGGAATCGTCTAAAAGATAGATCAAGGAGTATTTAGGGTAGGAACAATCCATCACGTTATCAAACCTGGGTTCTCATTTTTCTAGAATGAGTCTGATGTCTTTAAAGTGGGCAAAATCCTGAAAACTCTAAGAATTGTCAGGCAGTGCAACGACAAAGATGCTCAAAGTCTACCTCAAGCTCTTTCAAGATGATAAAAGTATTGAAATTGGTATTACTCTACCTGAGGAAGTTTTTTTTTTTCTGACAAAAAATTTGGAAGGAAAGATGTCTTTTCTCAAAATTGCAGCCAAAGGCTATTCAGCTCTGTATCTAAAGGTGGTAGACCACATGAATCAGTGGTCAAACCGTAGGGCCAGAGCAGGGGACAGAGACAAGTGTCACCATGGCAACAGCACAGTGACATCTTTATGATAGGGCCTTGGCTTCTTTTTTTTTTTGAGAGTATTAAATTCCTGTCATTTTTATTTTTTACAATTAATATCTTCATTTAAACAAACATGCTTGTAGTTGAGTTTTAGTAATACAAAAAAATCATACCCATTCAACAGTGCAATATCCACCACCAATGCCCACATTTCCCTCTTCAGCCTCAGCCCTTGCCTATATTCAAGGCGGGCATTCCATTTCTCTCATTCACTACCGTGTCATCAGTATAGTTATTTTTCTAACTGCATTCACCACTCTTTGTGGTGAGCTTTTTATCATGAGCCAGTCCTTAGGGCCTTGGCTTCTTAATCTACACACTAGGTTGGCCTGAGGTTTCCCTCAGACATAGTTAAAGCTGGAAGAAACCAGAGCCATGTCTGCCAAGTCCTTAGGGAAAGAAACTGTGCAGTGAAAAAGCACACCACCGATGGACATTCCTTCAAGGAAACACAGCACACTTAAACCTGAAACCTGTTCAATCTAGTCTGGGCTTAAGCTGAAAAGGTAATATTCAGTCAAGATGTTTGCTAAAAAACGCAGCCGGTTTCAGTCTAGATTGGCTACAAACCAACACTGGAAAATAAGACTACATTTGATTTTTAAAATTATTTTTAAAATTTAAACACAGTCATTACAAGGTTGTTCATAATATAAATTTTCACATATTAAGTTGCTCATGATTGAGTTACAGTCATACAATGTATAAAATCTTCACCAGTGCACATTTCCCACCAATGTCAACTACATGCTGTTGCAAAATAAACTGAACTCTGACCTCTCTTTAACACCATGAACAAAGTTCAAATCAAAATAGATTAAAGATCTTGAAATTAAATCTAAAACAATAAGGTACAAAGAGAAAAATGTAGATGAAACACTTCATGACACTGAGATTAAAGGTATCTTCAAAGAGAAAACACCACTGTCCAAGCAAGTGGAAGCAGAGATAAACAAATAGGGCAACTTTAAATTAAACTTATTTCTTGAGCCATACCTGGTGGTACTCAGGAATTATTTCTGGTGGTGCGTGGGGGACCATCTGGGATGCTGGAAAACAAACCTGGGTCAGCTGTATGCAAAGCAAACACCCTGATTGCTGTACTATCACTTTGGACCCAGTAATGATGTTTGTTTATTTTGATCTACTCCTTTTCCCAGAGTTGCTCTAGAAAACAGGGGTGGTGTTAGGTCAGTGTGCATGCAAGGCAAATATGTTAACCCCTGTACTAGATCTCTGGTCCAAGAAAATATATGAAATGCAGAGATCCCTGCAATGTAACACGGCATTAAACAGCCAAGAGTCTAATATAGGAAGAAAACTCTAGAAGGATAGTATCTCTGGAAAATAAAAGCAGCTTCTAATATCTGGAAGCTGGTCTGGCATGTCTGACCAGACATTACTTAGCATTGACATGACAAATGTGGTCACATCCAGGTTGGAGTCAGAGCCAGTTCTCACACCATTCCCCAAACATCTGCACCCCTGTCTGCTGACAGAGTGCCTGAGAGGCCTTGGCTGAAGTTCAATGCACACTAGCTTTCACCATTGATTCTTCCTAAACTCCAAGAAATAAGTTATTCTAATGAAATTGTGATTTTAGCTCAACATTGACAAAAACTGGTATTTTCTCCAGTGAAGTTTATCTTCACCAATGATGATTTGCCTAGGAATTGAAAAAACCTTTCCATCTGACCGGCTGGCTTTATATTTTTTAAGTACTCTGAGCTGTTCCACCAGGGTCAGTTTTTCAACTACAGCTAATGGGCCCATCTTCATTGTCTGTCTACGTGTGTGTATCTGTGTGTGTGTGTGTGTGTGTGTGTGTGACCACCTTTATGTATGCCTATTGTTCATCTGCATTGTACATAATGTCTGTCAATGTTATATAATCCTTATCCTGTTACATATAACCCTTTCCCCCCTCACCTGTTTACCACTTTATAAAACCTTTTCTATCTTTTCCCTCTCTCACCCCTGATTTGTTATTTCTCCCTATTTAACCCTTTTTACCCTCAGTTCCTAATTCCTCAGGAACTGTAATATTTCCCGTACTCCAACCTGCAGCTAGCTGACTCCCAAAACTAAAGGACAGCCTCCCTGCCCACTTACTGCCTCAGCCTGGGAAGAAACTGCCACCACTGCCACTGCTTATTTACTCTCTGCCGCTCTTTTCTCTCACCCCCCCTTCACCATGGACTGTTACTTGTGGCGAATGTGGCTTTTGAGAGACCCTTGGCTCCAGAACATTTCCTGATCCGTGACTGCTACAAGCCATTTTTTAGACTTCACAAGCCCACATCACAGGCTGAATGGTGCTCTGGATTTTATCTCCCCCCCACCCAGATTATTTCAAAAGCCTTAAAGGAGATATGTATATTTTCTTTGTATATTTCTTTAGGTGTATTTACTTAATAGGTAAAATTCTTAATGTATTTCCTTATTTAGATGTAGTTCTTCCCACCTCTTTTTGGATTTGTTTAGTAGGAAAATCTAGAAGATAAGTTTCTCTTGGGTTCTGAGTTTATGTTAGAACCAGGTCATAGGGATTATTTAGTTTGTTATTTTTACCCCTATATGAATCAGTGGGATTCTGTGGCATTGTTTCTTTTTGTATAAACATTAAAATGGGGAAAATTTTATGTATAGAAAAAAGTTTTTATCTAATGAGAATAGGAACTCCTACACTTTTTATTGCAAAGGGGCTTTTCACCCTAACCATTTGTCATAGTGACTTGACTTAGGCTTCAGTCAATTGGACATCAGATGCTCACCTCCGAATTTTGTATCCCATCTTTGGAAACAGCATAATTTTCTGCACCAACACCAGGAATCGAACTTCTAACTGGGAAGGCTCTAATGCTGTCCTGGCACTTGCCCAATGGTGGGTTCATATGACACACTGACTAGTTAGAAAAAGCAACAACTTGCTTTCAGGCTGGGTTTCCCTTCCTTACTACCTAACAGTGAGATGAAACCAGGAGATACTTCGTAACACCTTGACTTCAACATAAGATCTGTGCAAAAATCAATATCTCTAATTACTGAAGCCTGACTGTGATGACAACTGTGATTGAGAAAAACTTTTCCTGAAACTATGAAGAAGGACTTTGGGGTTCAACAACTTAGTATGCCTGTAGCCTGTCGTTGGTCTTACAGCAGAATGCTTCATAGATAGGGACACCTTGTTTTTAGGTGAAAGGTTTTTTTTTCCTTTCTATTTTCACCAACTTTTGCTGCACCTATGCAAAAAATCTGCCACCCCCTTTTCATCTTTTAGATAGGGAATCCTACCTTTTTATAGAACCTTGAGACACAAATTACTCTGTTTTACCTCACATTTCTGTATTTTTTTAAATAAAATTAAGAGAAAAAACAAACAAAGAAAGAATGGGGGTCAGGAGCCAAGTGGTCTCGGGTGCATTGATGGAGATAAAAAAGACAAAATTATGGGGCTAGAGAGATGGCACAGCTGTAAGACGTTTGTCTTGCACGTAGCCGACCAAGGATGGACATTGGTTTGAATCCTGGCATCCCATGTGGTTCCTCAAGCCTGCCAGGAGCAATTGCTGAATGCAGAGCCAGGAGTAACCCCTGAGCACCCTCACGTGTGATCCAAAAACAAAAACAAGACAAAACAATGGGGCCGGTGAGAGGTGGCGCTAGAGGTAAGGTGTCTGCCTTGCAAGCGCTAGCCAAGGAAGGACCGCGGTTCGATCCCCTGGCATCCCATATGGTCCCCCCAAGCCAGGGGCAATTTCTGAGCGCTTAGCCAGGAGTAACGTCTGAGCATCAAACGGGTGTGGCCCCCAAAACAAAAACAAACAAAAGACAAAATTAAATATCCAAGCCAAAGTCAACAATAATAGAATCAAAAGACCCAAACTATAACAATCTAAACTTAAAATGGACCTGTTATACTGGTAGGCCAGGCAGCAAACACATTCTGGGAGCATTGGTGGATAGAGGTTGATACTGGTGGTGGGAATGGCCCTAATTTGTTGTATGTTTGAAATTCAACTATGTAGGACTTTGTAAATCACAATGGTTCCAATAAAATAAAACTTTAAAATGTATTTTTCATTACTCTGCACATAATACAGTAAATGTCAAATTAAAAAAGAAACTGGTCTTAAAACATACTATCATGGCATTACATGTGTTGAAGAGTCATTTCCTAGGAAACTTTCTGGCCTTTCATGCCATATAATGGCATTAAGGAAGTGGGGTGGGGGAGAGAAAGAGGGCTTGGCAATGTGGTTCAGTGACTGAGTACCGGCTTTGAAGGAGTGAGACCTTGAGTTCAATTATCAACCATCTCCTCAAATGCTTGAGAATGCCACTGTCCTTTGGGATTTCATGCCTCCAATTAAGTATTACCGATAGAGTGTGAGTACTACAGTCAAAAGCACTCTATTGGGCAGGGCAGCAGCAGAACAACAAACAACCAAGGAAAAGGAAGAGGGAAAAATCAGAAAAAGAGTTTTTGTACAAAGGAGGAGATGACAACAGATGAATGACTAAAGAAACAGTGGTACATTTACACAATGAAATACTATACAGCCTTTAGGAAATGAAGTTCTGAAATTTGCTTATACATGGATGGACATGGAGACTCTTATGGTGAGTGAAATGAGCAAGAGGGAGAAGAATAGATGTAGAATAATCTTACTCATTTGTGGGACATAAGAAAAATAAAGAACAGTGTGGTAATAATATCCAGCGACAATAGTGATGAGTATCCAGGGAACCAGCCCATGGTATGAAGCTTGCCCCAAAGAGTGGTGAGTGTAGTTAGATAAAGAAACATGGATGACATCCCTTCATTAACAACAGTGCAAAACATAAAGTCAAAAAAGAAGAGAGAAAGAAAGAGAAAGAGGAAGATGAAATGTATGCCCCAGAGATAGGAAGGAGACAGAGCATCAGGGAAGGCGAGAGAAAAATTGGGGACATTGGTGGCAGAAAATGTACATTGGTGAAGGTTGTTGTACATTGTATAACTATAAATCAATCATCAATAACGTTATCTGTGAAAAAAATTGTACTATGAACAACCTTGTAACCACAGTGTTTAAATAAAAATAAATGTACATAAAGCAAAAGTGAAAAGAAACTATTTCCTGACACAAGGAAAGATCAGCTTTGGACATCTGTAAGTAAAGGCTCCCCTCCTCCCTCTGACTAGCTGAAGGCTGGGCAAAGCTGTGGGAGTGGGGGGTATGGAAGCCCACGGGTCATCTGTTTACATTATCCTCAGATGCTTTAGAAGTGTGGCTTCTACCTGCCCCAAAGCTTTCTTCTTTCATCTTTCTCCTTATTACGAGAGAACTAAGAAGCCCTTGAAATGCATGTATCCTTAGTGCATTTGGGCGCACAGTGATGAATTTTGGGGCACAACGTGTCCTTCTTCAGTCCTCTTTAGGGCCATCGGTGGCTAGATTCCTCTTTCAAAGGAGACTGACCTCAGCTCAACATAATTAGTCCTGAAGAATGGGCAAGTAAGGGCATTGTGGTTCTGAGTCAAGTCGAGTGTGTTCATTGCAAAACAAAGGCCTTTGATGTCAAGGATCAATAAATTATCCCCTCTGGCTTGAGAGCAAGGCTTTGATAACACAGAATCACCCAAATCTGAGGAGCTAGTTTGAAAAATCCCCAGGGAAGGGAACACATCAGCTTTGGTTTGAAGTTATGATCCTGAGAAATAGAACCAAGCCAACTACCAATAGTGCCCATGGCCACAGGGTGAAAGGTGATTGGTTTTCGATGTTCAGATCAATGTGATTCAGTGTCAGCTTTTCCTGAGATCTCCAGTTTCTTTGTAGGGTGAACCTTGATTTCTAAGAAGACAGCAAGTTCATGAAGTGACTGACAGTTCATGTGAGCATTGGGTGGGTTTTTGGAACCTGGACTTGTATAAGTAGCTGCTTCTCCCTCCCTCCACCAGTGGCTGGGGTATGTTCTCCAGACCAGGCAGGAATCTGGGCAGCAGAGTGGAGCCAAAAAGAGCCAGGAAGCCATGACCACTCTCCAGGGTCTTGCTGTGACCATGTAGGGTTCCAATGGATTGGTTCATTTTTTTTTAGAGCAAATCAAAGTAGATGGTAAACTGCTGTTTCCTTGGTTGCATGGCTCATCACACACCCCCTCTCTGGTCAGGGGGAGGGTAAAGGGAGGCCAAGGTAAGAGACAGGGAGGAAGAGAGAAGGTGCAGTACATAGCTTTCTCCCAAAGGGGAGAGGAGTGGCTCTCCTGGACGACAGTTATGATCTAGGGAACCTGGGGGCCTTACACTGATGTGTAGGTGAAAAGTAGAATTGAGACAGGGAATGGCAGTGATATGATCAATGCCAACTGGGCTAACAGGAGGGTTCCCAGCAGAAACTCACTGATCTTTAGACATTAATTGGCCTCTGTTTCCTTGGATTTGGTGTGGATTAAAATGGGGAGTGGGCATTGGGTCAATTCTTCAGGTGAGTTGGATTATTAGCTCCTGGATGAAGACTTCTGGGAACACTTGGCCTCTCTGGGCACTTATGGAAGAAATAAATACCCTCCCCACTTCTCCCAGACCCCCAGTTTTCAAGTATCTCCCAGGCCACATGCAGTGTGAATTTCCTTAATCTAAACCCTGCCAAAGGCTTTCAAGATTTTCATAGGAAATGAAATTGGGATGAACTATGTGCTATGTTAGTCTAGAAATAGAATCTCTAAAGCACTAAATAAATGATTTCACTTTATTCCTTTGTAGCTACACATTGAAATGACCTTTGTAAACATGAAAAATGAACCCTATTAATCTTTTCACAGAATTAATACAAGTTAGTCATAATATCTTTTCTTTTGTTTGCATTGAGGCCACACCCAGCTAGAATTAGGGTTTCATCCTAGCTCTGTGCTTAAGGATCATGCCTGGCTGAGTTTAGGGTCCCAAATGCAGTGTTGCGGATTGAACTGAGGTCAACTGTGCAAGGCCAAGTGCCATGACCCCTGTACTCTCTGAGGCCCAAAATTATTTTTCTTTTAAACTGAAAAATTAAACAAGGAGTGAAAACCCTCCTAATTACTCAATATTCCCATATAAATATCTTAAAACAACAATGTTTTTCTAAACAAAATCTGAATTTTTGCTTATTTGTTAAAACAAGTTAAAGGTTGTTTTCTCTCCCCTACTTGCATCTACCACAAACGTTTTTTTCTCTCTGATGACTTTGCTAGATTTCTGGGGTTCAAACAAGCCAGTCTACACATGGCCAACACATGGACAAGCCAGGACAACACATGGAAAATCAATGCTGAACAACAGTCCCATGCTACTTTTCATTCATTTGTCCTCCCGTGGTCTCAGTCAGGCAGCAGGAACCAGACTTGCATTTCCCACTTGACAGCTGAGGAAACTGAGTTCGAGAGGAACACCTAGCTGATGGGGTATGAGCTTGAAATGAACATGCATCAGACTGGCTCTAGAGTTTTGGGGATCAGCTCTGTGCCCAATCTCCACTGGGGTTATAATTATAATATGATGTAATATGGGACCCTGGAAAAAGTAAGGACTGTGAGTAAGTGCATAAATACAGGGAAAAGGTGGCCCTGCTAGGCCTTTGAGAAGTTGAGTTTCTGCCTGAGAGTGGTCAATGCTGGGGACCCAAGGGTGATCAGTACCTCAGCGGGCGTGGCACAAAATGGCACTGAATGAGAGCCTCAATGAGCAAAGAAGAAAGAGGAAAGCTTTGTTTATTCTATTCATTCCCCAGTATGTCTAACCCTCATTCAATGACTGAAAGATGATAATGACATTTAAACCCGGACACTACATTTAAGTGTATCTGTTAAAAACAGAAAAATTCACTGCCCCTTCAACCTTCCTCTTGCCGGGGTACAGTGGTGGTAGGAAATGTTCTTTGGTGAAAGGATTGGACATTGTGTGACTGAGCTCAGTCCTCATTCACTTTGGAACTGTGTAGCTCACAGGGATTTAATTAAAACATTTATTTAAAAATAATAAACCCTCCTGTCTTAGTGAACACATTGCCACATACCTTCCTGGAAGTCCAAGACAAGCATCAAATGCAAATCATAAAGCTAAATATGAATAAATGTGACTCTCACAACTCCTTTTTGCAGGCCCTTCACTATGACCTGACACATGTGTATAATGAGCTATTTTAAGACCCAGAAAGCAAGAGTTTTATTCACTTCATTTTATAGAATGTTGTTCTAATTGTCCTCTTAATGATGTTATGATTCATGACGGCACCTAGGATAGAAATTCACCCTCTTATCATGGAATTTAAATGTTCTTATAGGTATGTAGGTTAAGTAAAAGCATACTCGAAGTTTGGGATTATATCAGTGGGGATCAGATATTCTTTGGGGGTCTGTAAATGGACTCTCTGCAGAAAAGGGGGAAGATACTATAATCTTTTCAAGTTCCAAGGAAAGATCTTTTTTGCATTTTTTGGGGAGGGCGAGTTACACCAACCGATGTTCAGAAAGCCTGCTGGCCACTTCGGGTAATTTCTAGTCAACTGAACTGGACTAGCCAGTGTTTGGGCACCAGAATACTGCTGTGTTTCTCAAGTCCTGTGCTCTTGGATAACGTCAGATGCCCCACACTTCAACTCCTGACCATATTTGAGGGTCTCCAAGGCTCAAAGTGCCTGGCGATGCTCAAGAGACCTTGGGAGACAGGGCTGAACTGGGGCCAGACCTTGTTTCATGGGCTACCAGATAATTTTGCTTGGAATAATACTTATATCTGTTTTGGAAAGAACAGGCATATTGAGATGGTGACTAGGATCCTAAAATTTTCATTTCCTTTGTGGTGCTTACTTCATTGTACTAAGCTCTGGCTTCTCCCCATTTCCTCTCTCAATAGAGCAGCCACTGACTCAGAGTGAGGTTTTTCACTCAATCCCATGAACACAGACATTGGCTCTATTTTTATAAGTCTAACTCTCAAATTCAAACGAGTTTATTACCCATATTGCATTCAGGAAAAAACATGGCAAAGGGACCAAAAAAGAAACACTTGCAGAATTCCTACTACAGGAGCTATTTCAAACCTTTGAATAGTCCCATTTGCCTTGAAGGTAGTCATTGAACAAAGGCAAAATTCCAATGCTAGGTGCCGGGAGAAGGCTCTATTTGCTCAATGAAACCAAAGTGTATATCTTTCAATGTACTCTTCACAGATGTAAATTTGAGCAATGATTATATTATAATTATATATAATTAATAGTAGATGATAATAGAGATATTATATATGAGCATCTATGCATAAACATAGAGATGCTGCTTCTGTATAGCTGACCAATGGTGCACTATAAAGGTTCCACTTACCATAATCCACCCCTGGATGAATGGGTCTGAAGCAGGGGCATCAAGAGGAATAAGAAAACAAGACATAAGGGAGAAAAGCATGGGGCTAGGGGTCTCATAGCTTCCTGGATTTAGTGCTGGCCTTCCAATCTTGTGTGAATTTTATTGGACAGATTTAATCCACATGGGGGGAAGGACAGGCATAGTTAACAGGCAAAAGTACCTAGGCTAATGAAGCCTAGGCATGCCTTCTACCTCTCTAAAGAAGTGGGTGAAGAGAAAGAAAATTGGGGTAAAGTTTCTGTTTTGGGGGAAGCATGGTGTGAGCTGCGCATGGCTACAGTGCATGTTATACAAGTTGGTTAAATTCTTAAATTCTCCAAGATCAGAAAGAGGAACGTAAAATCAAATTTCTGAAAGGGACATTCAACCCTTGGAAAATTGAAACCACTTTGCTCTTTCTTTGCCTTGACAACATTGGAAAATATACATATTTGTTCCTTATTTCCCCCCCTTATGGAGTCACAATGTTTTCCGATGCTGTTAGCTATAGCAGTTCATGCATACATGATCTACTATCAAACTCACCACTAGAGGACCCAGTTTCCTCTGTTAGTGTCCTAGGGACCCCTCCTTCCCATCCACAACCTCTCTAGGTAAGCTTAGTCCTCTAATTCAACTCTGTTTTCTTTTTATGTTTTTCTGAGCCACACCTGGAGGTACTTAGAGAACCCTATGGGTTGCAAGGGACTGGACCTGGGTTGGCTGCATACAAGGCAAACACCCTTCCCACTCTGCTATTGCTCTCTAGCCCCTAGACCAAATCTTGAGTTTTGCTATCTTGGGTTTGAAACATTCTTCTGTGCCTGTTCCCTGTTTCTGAATGACTTTATGACTCAAATCCCATCCACTCAGTAGCAAATTAAATGATTTGACCTTTCTTTACAGTCAAGTACTTTGCACTGTGTAAGTCTACTTATAGCTTGCATTGTGTATGTATTTTATTTGTTTATCAAGTAAGTCAGCTTGACATCTTTCTCTCTCTCTATTTTATTTTATCTTTCTTCTCTCTCCCTCTCTCTCCAGTCTTTTCCTTAGAGTGTGTCCTCCCACTCAAAAAAGTAAAATAATGATGAAATTAAAGGGAATCTGAATAAGAGAGAAAGCACTATCTTTATTATCTTTCTTTCTCCTGGCTATGTGCTCAGAAATCGCTCCCGACTTGGGGGACCATATGGTTGCAGGGGATCAAACTGAGGTCTGTCGTAGGCTAGTGTGGGCAAGGCATATCCTTATTGCAAGCACCACCACTCTGGCTCCTCTTTTTATTATCTTGAGCAAACTGCTACTTCTCTTTAAAATGGAAAGCCTCGTAGCTAGAGCAATAGTACAATGTGGAGGGTGTTTACCTTGCATGTTGCAGACCCAGGTGTGATTCCCAGCATCCCATATGGTCCCCTGAGCACCATCAAGAGTGATTCCTGCCACCAGTCATTTTTACTAGAAAGAAACATTCAAAAACAAGGTAATGAATACTTGCTCATTCATATCAGGGTTTCTTTGCTTCTGGACCTTTTCAGCTGATAGTGAAAAATATGACATATGGAAATACTCACACACACACACACACACACACACCTGTAGGCACATTTGGTTGTCACTGACCTGCCTATTTCTTTTTTTTTAATAAAGAACATTTATTATGATTCTCTTTTTTAAATATATTTTTTATTTAAACACCTTGATTACATACATGATTGTGTTGTTTGGGTTTCAGTCATGTAAAGAACACCACCCATCACCAGTGCAACATTCCCATCATCAAAGTCTCAAGTCTCCCTGCTCCCCACCCAACCCCTGCCTGTACTCTAGACAGGCTTTCTATTTCCTTCATACATTCTCATTATTAGGATAGTTCGAAATGTAGTTATTCCTCTAACTAAACTCATCCCTGTTTGTGGAGAGCTTCATGAGGTGAGCTGTAACTTCCAGCCCTTCTCTCTTTTGTGTCTGAAAATTATTATTGCAAGAATGTCTTTCATTTTTCCTAAAACCCATAGATAAATGAGACCATTCTGTGTTCTCTCTCTCTCTCTCTCTCTCTCTCTCTCTCTCTCTCTCTCTCTCTCTCTCTGACTTATTTCACTCAGCATAATAGATTCCATGTACATCCATGTATAGGAAAATTTCATGACTTCATCTCTCCTGACAGCTGCATAATATTCCATTGTGTATATGTACCACAGTTTCTTTAGCCATTCATCTGTTGAAGGGTATCTTGGCTGTTTCCAGAGTCTTGCTATGGTAAATAGTACAGCAATGAATATAGGTGTAAGAAAGGGATTTTTGTATTGTTTTTTGTGTTTCTAGGGTATATTCCTAGGAGTGGTATAGCTGGATCGTATGGGAGCTCAATTTCCAGTTTTTGGAGGAATCTCCATATTGCTTTCCATAAAGGTTGAACTAGACGGCATTCCCATCGAAGTGGATAAGAGTTCCTTTCTCTCCACATCCTTGCTAACACTGCTTGTTCTCACTCTTTGTGATGTGTGCCAATCTCTGGGGTATGAGGTGGTACCTCATAGTTGTTTTGATTTGCATCTCCTTGATGATTAGTGATGTGGAGCATTTTTTCATGTGTCTTTTGGCCATTTGTATTTCTTCTTTGTCAAAGTGTCTGTCCATTTCTTCTCCCCATTTTTTGATGGGATTAGATGTTTTTTCTTGTAAAGTTCTGTCAGTGCCTTGTATATTTTGGAGATTAGCCCCTTATCTGATGGGTACTGGGTGAATAGTTTCTCCCACTCAGTGGGGGACTCTTGTATCCTGGGTGCTATTTCCTTTGAGGAGTAGAAGCTTCTCAGCTTAATATATTCCTATCTGTTAATCTCTGCTTTCACTTGTTTGGAGAGTGCAGTTTCCTCCTTGAAGATGCCTGTAGTCTCAATGTCCTGGAGTGTTTTGCCTACGTGTTGTTCTATATATCTTATGGTTTCGGGTCTGATATTAAGGTCTTTAATCCATTTGGATTTTACCTTAGTACATGAGGTTAACTGGGGGTCTAAGTTTAATTTTTTGCAAGTGGCTATGCCAACACCACTTGTTGAAGAGGCTTTCTTTGCTCTATTTTGGATTTCTTGCTCCTTTATCAAAAATTAGATGATTGTATGTCTGTGGAACATTTGCAGAGTATTCAAGCCTATTCCACTGATCTGAGGGCCTGTCTTTATTCCAATACCATGCTGTTTTGATAATTATTGCTTTGTAGTAAAGTTTAAAGTTGGGGAAAGTAACTCCTCCCATATTCTTTTTCCCAATAATTGCTTTAGCTATTCCAGGGTGTTTATTGTTCCAAATGAATTTCAAAAGTGCCTGATCCACTTTTTTGAAGAATGTCATGGGTATCTTTAGAGGGATCACATTAAATCTGTACAATGCTTTGGGGAGTATTGCCATTTTAATTATGTTAATCCTATGAGCTGGGTATGTGTTTCCATTTCAGTATGTTCTCTCTTATTTCTTGGAGCAGAATTTTATAGTTTTCTTGGTATAGGTCCTTCACATTTTTAGTCAAGTTGATTCCAAGATATTTGAGTTTGTGTGGCACTATTGTGAATGGGGTTGTTTTCTTAATGTCCATTTCTTCCTTATTACTATTGGTGTATAGAAAGGCCATTGATTTTTGTGTGTTAGTTTTGTAGCCTGCCACCTTTTTATATGAGTCTATTGTTTCTAGAAGCTTTTTGGTAGAGTCTTTGGGGTTTTCTAAGTAGAGTATCATGTCATCTGCAAACAGCGAGAGCTTGACTTCTTCCTTTCCTATCTGGATTCCCTTGATATCTTTTTCTTGCCTAATCATTATCGCGAGTACTTCCAGTGCTATGTTGAATGGGAGGGGTGAGAGAAGACAGCCTTGTCTGTGCCAGAATTTAGAGGGAAAGCTTTTAGTTTTTCTCCATTGAGGATGATATTTGCCACTGGCTTGTGGTAGATGGCCTTAACTATATTGAGAAAGATTCCTTTCATTCCCATCTTGCTGAGAGTTTTGATCAAGAATGGGTGTTTGACCTTATCAAATGCTTTCTCTGCATCTATTGATATGATCGTGTGATTTTTATTTTTCTTGTTGTTGATGTTGTGTATTGTGTTGATTGATTTACAGATGATAAACCTTCCTTGCATCCCTAGGATAAAACCTACTTCGTCAAGATGAATGATCTTCCTAATGAGGTATTGGATACTATTTGCCAGAATTTGTTGAGGATCTTTGTATCTGTGTTCATCAGGGATATTTGTCTGTAATTTTCTTTTTTGGCACTATTTCTGTCTGGTTTAGGTATCAAGGTGATGTTGGCTTCATAAAAGCTATTTGGAAGTGTTCCCATTTCTTCAATTTCAATTGAAAGACTCTTGCCAGGATTGGTAGTAGTTCCTCTTGAAAGGTTTGAAAGAATTCATTAGTGAATCCATCTGGGCCTTGACCTGCCTATTTCTAATACTCCCAAATTATACTTCTTTGAACTTTCTGTACAATTTTTCCAATAAAGGTATTCACATATGTATTTTAAACGACAAGTAGCTATATTAATATGTAAATTATTTATGTCTTCTACAAGTATATAAGGTTGTCAGAAAAAGTGGTTTTTTCATTGTTTTCCCATTTTAGCAATTATTGTCTATATATGTCCAAAAGCCTGGAATAATATACCACACGCAGTAATAAATAATATCCATTTTCTTCAAAGTTCATAGTAACTTGGGAGCTAGATAGCGCTGGAAATACTTGAATCTGGTTGGGAGAAAGGAGTTACAGAATAGCAGATAATTATCATCTTCTTGAGTTAGGAGATTTAAAACAAAGCAGTGCATTTTTCAATAGAAATAACTTGATCTATCAAGATCTTCTGAAATGCCAGTGAAACACTGGATGACTTTGTGCAATACAACTTTCAGCACAGTTAGTTTCATAAATATGCACAAATTGCCTGAACTGTTCACACTTAAATTCCCTCGAGATGTGCCCAGACACCAGGGAGCACAGGCTCAGCTGGACCTCGACACTGCCAACCCAACCACTCATTCTTCATCATTGCTTCACGGTGATGCCATGAAGCATCAAGTCTCAAGAAACTGAGGTGGAGAGACAGAGCAGCAGGAACAACTGACCTAGGTGCAAAAAATGGTGCTTTTGAGTCACAAAGAAAATGCCATTGTCCCTCTGTCTGTGGCCAAGCAGATTTCCTCTCTGGTACTACATATGGTCCCTTGAGCACTACTAAGAGTGACCCCTGAGCACAGAGCTAGGAGTAAACCCTAGGAATAGCTGTGTGTGGTCCTCACAAAATAAAAACATGGAAATAAATAAACTTGCAAACAACTCTATAGCAGATTAGAATTCTGTCCTTGGTCAGGGGACACATGAGACGCATAGGCAAATATTGACTATTTGTTCAAAAATCAGGCTCCCTGATTGACTAAAATTGCTGATTGTGTGAGACTGGGATGCTTTATGTTTTCTTAGTCTATGACAATCAACATAACTTCAAAATCCAGAAAGTACTGGGACCAGGGCTATAACACAGCAGATAGAATATTTGCCTTGAATGAGGCCGATCCAGTTTTTTTTTTTTTTGGGGGGGGGCTGGGAGTGTCACATCCGGTGGTAGCAGTGGTGTTCAGGAGTACTCCTGGCTCTGAGCTCAGAAATTGCCCCTGACAGGCTCGGGGAACTATATGGGATGCTGAGAATCGAACCACTGTCTCATGCCCTACTGCCATGTTATCCCTCTGCCCGCCAACCCAAGTTCAAGCCCTGGCATCCCATAGGGTCCCCTGGGCTCCACCAGGAATGACCACTGAGACAGGAGTAGACAGGAGTAAGCCCTGAACACCCCTGGGTGTGGCTCCAAAACAAACAAACAAAAATTCAGAATGCACTATAATTGGGCACAGCGGAATACCAGTGTGAGTATTTTTTTTTTTTTTTTTGGAAGATGAATACTACATGCTGCCTGTGTGGTGTATTGCATGAGAGAAATACTTTCTGGTGCATGAATCTGAGAGATCTAGATTATGTCCCAGCTGGTTTATCTAACTCAAGTCCTCTGCACTGGCTTTTTGCAGGATGAGAATGCAGAAGCATTCTCACAGCAGGAGTCTGCTCCCCCAAAGGTATTTGCTCCCAAATACCAGCAGTGTGGTCTCTATTTGTTTCTATGCGCCCAAGACAGCTGGTGGGAAACAGTTATATTAGCACCTCTTTTGAGGTGGTGATGGGGTTGTCCCACACTTAGAGGTGCTCAGAGACTATTCTTGGTTCTGTATTTAGAACTGATGCCTGGCGGTGCTCAGGGGACCATATGTGGTGCCCAGGAACCAAACTGGGCTTCTTTATTTTTTAATAATAATTTTGATTCTCTCTCTTTTTTTTTTTTTTTTTTTGTTTTTTTGGCCCACACCCAGTGATGCTCAAGGGTTACTTCTGGTTATGCACTCAGAAATCACTCCTGGCTTGGGGGGACCATATGGGACAGCAGGGGATCAAATGGTGGTCCGTCCTAGGTTAGCGGGAACAAGGCAAACACCCTACCACTTGAGCCACCGCTCCAGCCCCTTTTTTAAATAATATTTTTATTTAAGCACCATAATTACAAACATGTTTGTTTATAATTGGGTTTCAGTTATAAAAAAAAACACTTCCCTTCACCAATGCAACATTGCCCCCACCAATGGCCTCCATCTTCCTCCTCTCCAACCCCCTGACTGGAGAGACAAGCATTCTATTTCTCTCACTCACTACCATTGTCATGATAGTTGTTAGTATAATTATTTCTCTAGCTGCACTCACCACTCTTTATGGTAAGCTTCAGATCATGGGCTGGTCCTTCTGGCCCTCATCTCTATTGTCTCTGGGAATTATTACAATAATCTCTTTTATTTTTCTTAAATCCCACAGATGATTGAGACTATTTTGTGTCTATCTCTCTCCCTCTGACTTATTTCTCTCAGTATAATAGTTTCCATGTTCATTCGTGTATAGGAAATTTTTATGACTTCTTTTTTCCTGACAACTGCACAGTTATTCCATTGAGTAAATGTACCAGAGTTTCTTTAGCAACTCATCTATTGTCAGGCTCCTGGGTAGCTTCCAGGTTCTGGCTAATGTAAATAGTGCTGTGATGAATATAGGTTTGCAGAGGGCATTTTTGTATTGAGTTTTTGAGTTTCTAGGGTATATCCACAGGAGTGGTATTGCTGGATCATAAGGAAGCTTGATTCCCAGTTTATAAGTAATATCCATATTGCTTTTCCATAAAGGCTGAACTAGACAGCTTTCCCACCAGCAGAGAATAAGAGTTCTTTTTCTCCCTTCAACCACACCAGCACTGATGGTTCTAGTTCTTTGTGATGTGTGCCAGACTCTGTGGTGGGAGTTAATACCTCATTGTTTTTTTGATTTGCATCTCCCTGATGATTAGTGATGTGGAGAATTTTTTCATGTGCCTTTTGGCCATTAGTATTTCTTCTTTGAAGAAGTGTCTGTTCATTTCTTTTCCCAATTTTTTATGGGGTTAGAAGATTTTTCTTGTTAAGTTCTGTCAGTACCTTGTATATCTTAGATGTTAGCCCCTTATCTGATGGGTATTGGGTGAATACTTTCTCCCATTCTATGTGTATCCTTTGTATTTTAGTCATTGTTTACTTTAAAGTTAAGTTTAATGTAGCCCCATTTGCTTTCTTTGTTTTCACTCGCTGGGACAGTGGTGTTTTCTCCTTGAAGATGCCTTTAGACTCAATGTCATGGAGCGGAAAACCTCTCAGGATTCGCTCTGGGGTTACAAGAAAATTGTAGTCAGGGTACCCCACTTCAAACAAAGGCCTGGATAGGCAGTAGCTAAAAGGGTGCATTCTAGACCCCCGGCATGCATTATCCAGCACTATTCATAGGATCTCACTTTCTATGTCACTCTATAATCCTTCCACATGATTTTACTGCAAAAGTGTGAATACCAACTTGTTCAAATCTGATCAGATTAAACTTAACTATGCCTGTTAAGCTACACTTGGAGTTCCAATTCCATTGAGGAAAGAAGCAATTTCTTTAGCATTTTGGAAGTCAGTTTCCTGATTCCCTCCAAGTCTCCCTGACCTGTGGGTTCATGTAGTGATCGATTTACTTCCCTTGCCTTACCACCTTTTGTTCTGGGCTTTGTCTAACTACACATGTCATTTATGTGCTAGACTGGCTCGCAGTATTCAAAGACATTTAAAAAAAATAAACAAATTACTTTCCCTTCTCTGGCCTCTTCTGTGGCTCAACCTTTACGATTTTTTGCTCTAGACTTTTACATTCTTAACTGATAATGACTTAACTATTTCCCTCTGCAGTTCCTTGAGAAGAATGTAAGGACCCAGGTCTTTAGTCCAACCTAATGACTCACATACACAATCACACACAATATACACAATCACCTCATTATGGAATAGAAGCCAGGAGCAGAAATGTAATTAAATGTACCAAATGATGTGACAGAACAAATCACAAAGCTGGGTAGGCTGGGAGTGTCCTGAGGCAGGATTTGTTGGGAAGGTGGTGTATGACACAGATTTCTGGATTATAAGAAACTGGGCTGGTATTTCAGAAACCTCAGGTAGGACATCTGGACAGAGAAGTGTCAATGGAGGAACAAACAGAGAAGTGTACGGGTGAAATGTGGGAGCCGAGTACAGAAGAAATGAGACCATTCAGGGCTTATAATTTACCCCACACACTCTGCTCTTGACTTGGAGCAAGCAAAGAGGAATCAAGGAAGGGCTTCGAGTAGAGACATCAAGATTTTTAGCAAGGATAGTGTTTTTTCTTTTTTTCTTTATTATTATTTTTTATGGACAGCATGTGGTCAAGGTGAGAATTCAAGGCAAAAAAGGACTGATGCAATAGCTCAGGGAATGAACCAGGGTGACTCGGATCAAGAGGATTACAGTGACAGCAGAGGACACACCGTCAGGGTACTTTAGATTTTCCTAGGCACTGTGGGCCTGAGCAGCTCCGGGTTCTCAGGTCTTCCCATTGAACCACTGGCTCTGTTGGCACAGAATGGCTGGGAAGGGTACCTAAGCCTCCTAGACACAACTTGAGAAGCTCCCCTCAAGTCAAGTATTGCTTGATCTGAATCTTCTTCTGTCTTTCCTTCTACGGAACATGTACTAATTAATGTGTTGAGCTGCACATTTGTCATGTGTCCATCCATCCCCAATATCTCTGCCATGGTCCTCACTCGGTATCTCCTCATTTAGTTATTATTTTGATTTGGGGAGCAGAATTAGTGAATTCAGAGCTCACAAGGCTCTGTGTTCAGTGGTTACTACTTGGATATTTGGGATGAAACCTGGGCTATCTAATTGCAAAGCCAGCACCTTCTAGTACTATAACACCTGCATCCACAAGAAATATTTTCATATTTTTAGGCCCACAGTGACATCAAAGAGAATAGTTACTCAGTATCAACCTCCTTCCTTTACTCACCACTCCCTTGAATCATAATTTTCCATCCTCTAAACCAGATCTACAGCATTAAAACAGTTGGGGATGCACCTGTTCAAATAGCATGTGGGGTGCTTACATTTCCCTGAGATTCCTGACATCCCCATGGTGAATTTCAACCTCTACAGGGACAGACAACAACCTACGGATGACTCTCCCCAAATGTGGCCATTCCTGCTGCCTCTACAGTTCAGATGTGTTTCCCATTGTTGTCTTTGTTTAATATTTAAACACAAACACCATTTCTCATCTCCCACTAGGACTCTTGAGGGAGCCTTTCTCTGTTGATCAGGTCGCTTTTTTGACCTTTCCTTCCTCTCCCATTGAATCACATGAACTTAATCCTTCCTGCTGAGGTCTGTTATGTGGGACTACCCTCCCAGCTATACTTGGGGATCAGTGTTGTGGCTACAAGTCAGACTCCAAATCAGGCTCCATGCAAGCAAGACTTGTGCTCTACCACTGGCACATCTGGTGGGTGCCTGAGACATTTTTTTTCACACCCAGAAGTGTTCAGGGGTCACTCCTGGGTCTATACTCAGGAATCACTCCTGGTGGGCTCAGAGAACCATGTGAGATGCTGGGGATCAAACCTGGACTGGCTGTATACAAGATGCTTGTACACCTCCCTGCTGTTCTATTGCGCTGGACCTCAGACATTTTTAATATGCAAAGCATTCTTGGTTTTGTAGTCCCATCAAGAATTTGAACTGTCCTTTAAAGACAGTTACCACTAATTATCAACATTTGCATCTCCATAATAGTCACCAAGGAAACATGTTATTATAAAATCACAAAAGCCAATACATTATTCATCCTCACAAATAATAAAATCAGTAAAAAAAAAAAATAAAGGCACCCTCTTTGCATGCTACATCCTGCCAGAAGTAAAGTGATTGAAAAATAATTGACCATAATCATAGGTAAGTACAAAAAAACAAAAACCCAAAGAAACAAAGCCAAATATATGTTCAAATATGTTAATGGAGGAAAGGTCTCTTTCTATCTAATTACACATTCTCATATGCACTATCCCTTAATAAAATCAAATGGGTGACAGTATTGCTTTCAGTCTATGGCAGAAACAAAAACTCCTCAAAGTTTAGGACAAAGATTGGAGAGAAGCAAAAAAATAAGCTAGAAGGAAGCTGTATATCATGTCTCATGCCACCCATGTCTTATTTGTGAATTCTTGGCATCTAACTGCCTAGGTGGAAAGTTGTAGATCTCTTGCCATTAATAAACTCAGTTTATAGAACCATAGTGAGAAATTCTGTTCAAATGGACAGACCGAAGAAAAAATGTCCTGAGTTCAAGATACAAGGCCATTTTAACCCAGCTAAATGACAACACTCTTTTGAAAAATTATATACATTTTCACTGTGAATCCACTGTTTTGCCTCAAGAGTTACTGAGGTATAGTGGTTCCTAACGTGATGTTATGTTACACAAGAAGGACCACTACATGGAATGTACATGGACTATATCAAGTCTCACACGCTGGCAGGGTGGAAGTCCAGTGTCTTTTAGAACTGTACTTCTTTCAGTTAACTCTTACCTGCAGACGTGGTCATGGTCTCTGTGGTATTCCTCAGGCCCATGAAGTCGAACTGGTAAAGCCGCCAAGATTTCTGGTCTGCTGCCTCGACAGAGTTTTTTCTCCATCTGTAAATCATTTCTTCTTTCGGGTAGCCATCTGCAAGGATGGGACAAAATGGGGCACTTGAGCTATGAGGCAATCACTCTACCTGTAAGTTCCATCCCCACCCCTATCAATAATGGCAACTTTATCAAACAGTGAGGTAAAATTTATAGTTCCGATTACTTCATAATAATCTCAGAGATAGACTGTGTTGTGATCAAAATTGCTCTCAACGAAAAAGTCCAGAAAAAATGGACAATAGCTGGATGAACCCAGAGCATCCTGGTGTGGATGACAGACAAGCGATGCCCAACCTCCAGCTTGGCTCCCTTCTGTGTGGAGAGAAAACTCCAAGGAACTACTGCGGAAATCCTTTCATCTGGATCAGCTACTTGCCTCAGTGCCTGGTTTACCCTCCTCCAATCCTTCCCCCCCTAGCTGAGTTCACCGGACATCAGAAGAGGCAGAGTGTTTTGAACAAATAGCTGAATTGGCTCTCAGCTTGAAGTTCTGATGTTTTAACTTTCTAGATCCTAGGTACCTCCTTGACCATTACGCCAGGAAAGAAGATGCTTCATGTTGGGTACCTACTTAGCACTAGGATGGCAAGAGCAAGTCCACTCTAAGGGGTCAGTGCTGTTAGGGGGCATGTGAAGGCTTCTGGATCCAGGTCAGAGCCTGACCTATAATTCAGGATTCTAACTCTTGCTCAAGAACTGCTTTCTGACTCAACCCACGGCCTGCTCTGACTCTTAACCCAAGGTTAAAAATAATATATAGTTAAATATATATAAATATATATTATATATATATAAATATATATAAATAATAATAGTTAAAAAATATAGAGTCCTGGTCTTGGGAGTGAGGCCTTTCTCAGCTTGGAGAAACTGGCCATATATATGTAAAAAAGTGAACTCAGACACCACTATCATTAGACCAAAGGGATAGTATAGCGGTAGGGCATTTGCTTTGCATGCAGCCAACCCAGGAGGTACTGATATAGGTTCAATTCCCTGCGTCCTATATGGTCCCCCATCCTGCCAGGGGCGATTTCTGAGTGCAGAGAAAGAAATAATCCCTGAGCATCACTGGGTGTGACCTAAGAACCAACCAATTAATCAATAAATAAAGTTAAAAAAAGACACCACTGTCATATTACACATGAAAGTCATTTCAAAAATAGACCAACAACCTCAGTGTCAGATCAAATGCATAAGTTATATGCATCATTAGTGTAGAAAAACATAGACAGAACCTATCTGAGTGCTTAAATTCTATGCATAACTTAGAAAAACAAAGGCACAGATTTTCATAACTTTAAATATAGAAGCATTTTCAATAATCATTGGCCATGAAAATAGAAGCGAAGATAAACAAATGAAATGACATAAAATTAAGATGCTTCTGCACCACAACAGAAACAATGATCAGAATAAAAAGATAAAGATACCTCTTTATTTGTCTCATCCTTCCAAAGTATATATAACCAAGATATATAAAGCACATTGTTTTGTTTTGTTTTGTTTTGTATTAGGGCCATACCCAGCTGTGCTCAGGGCTTTCTCCTGACTCTGTGCTCAGTGATCATTCTTGGTAGGTCTTGGGTCAGGGGGAAATCATGTAGAGTACCAGGGGTTAAACTCAGAGCAGCTGCATGCCTGGTATGTGGACCCATTATACTGTCAACTTTAGCCCATAAAACACTTTTCAAACTTAACAGGAAAAAACCCCCAAATAACCCCATAATATGATCAGAAACTTCCCTAGGGAAGCCAATAAGTACAGAAAAAAATTCTCTGAATCACTTATCATCAGGGAAAAGAAAATTAAAATAACTTGGAGATATTATTTGGAACCACCAAGTGTGGTAAACACCATAAAAACATGACAATCGAGGATTTTTAGCCGGCACGGGCGGGCAGCTGGCAGACCTCCGCATGTGCCAGTGGCCCCTTGGCCCGGCCTAGGGTAGGGGGGCCCGGACCTGGGTCACCCGACCCCCCTCTCCCCCTTTCCTCCGGATCTCCAGGTGGGTTTCTGGGAGGAGCTGATGGGGCACCCTGGGTTTTCCCCACTCCCAGGCCGGCTCCAGAGGTTGGCTTAGGGGGTGGAGTTTGATCTGGGGGGTGGCAGATAACTGCTCAGCTATACTCAGGCTGTCACTGGCAATTTCATACCAGTCTACATTTTGCAAACCGAACATATGCTCCTCCCAACCATCAGTACCCCAGATTTACCCATCTTAACTTCAGTAACACACAGTTCTAATCTCTGACCAAAGACATACAGTAGATCTAACAAATCCCAGAGCTATTTAGAAGGACACAAATTGAACACATATTGAACACATATATCTTTTGAATATTTTATGGGTATTTTCTTTAACTGCTGTAACTCTCTATATATTCTTCTACCATGATGTTTCTATCCACTTTTCATCTTGTCTTTTCTTTATAAGATGTTCAGTAAGGATTGTTGGTGGAACTGTCCCTCAGTTTGATGACTATGATTGAACTATGTCATGGAAATTGCTGGTCTTGTTCCTATTGCCTCCAGATGCACCAATAACGCTTCATGGCATTGATCCTTGTTTGCATAGACACATTAAAATGGGAAAACACTATACATACAGATAAGTTCTTATCTAATAAATCTCAGTACAATGTACCTTACACCCTGAACATTGATATAATGACCTGGCACAGGCCTCAGAAGAATGGGCAAGTGTAGAAGAACAGAGTGGAGAGAGAACCTATGGGTAGGTGGATAAATTCACTATGAAATTCTGTTTGGCAATAAGAAAAGATCGACATGAACGGATTTGAAAAATATAATGCAGTGTAAAGTAAATCTGAAAGAAAGGGCCAGATACAAGATGAGTTTTATCATATGCAGCATATAAAGAAAGGTAGTAAAATGGAGGCCAAAGTGATATCACAGTGGTTAGGGACTTTGCCTTGTACGCAGGTGACCAGGGTTTAATCCTCAACATCCCACATAGTCCCCAGAGCCTGGCAGGGGTGGGGTGGGGGGATAGGGGGGCAAAGATCAGAGCCAGGAGTAACCCTCGAGAGCTGTCAGATGTTGGCCCAAAATCAAAAAGAAAAAGAAAGAAACGTAGGGACAAACAAGATGACCGAAAGACTATAGAATTGGAGAACTAGTCCCACAGGACTGAGCTTGCCACAGTGGAGGAATATTATCAGGGCAGGGGGTTTTGTGACAATGATATAGGAGTGATGTTTAAACAATGTGTGCATGCATGAAACACTATAATTAGCTGTACTGGAAATTACTGTGCCCCAACCAAAGGTTAAAAAAAATGTCAAGAACCCATAAACAGTGTAGTATTTGGTGAAAAAAAGCAACACCTTTAAGAGTGGTGTGTGAGACTGAAAGAAGGTCGGGTACCTCCTATGAAACACGGATGGCAGCTTCAAAAACATAACAATGGAATGGCTCAAGAAGCCAGCAGCCCCTTTCTAGGTAAATATCCAATGCATGTTGGATTACTTAGTGCCAATGATGGATGAAGATCAAGGAAGGCCTGGCATGCAGGCACAGAGAAGCAGGACTTGCTCCCACAGTGAAGAAATCTTGTCATTTGTGCACACATGGGTGGAGCCTGAAGGGGTAAGTGATATGCATGGAAGGGTTAAAAATTTCACTTCAAAGATTTAGAGCAAGAAAGCAAAGGAATTAGAAACACCATACAACCACAGAAAAATAGGCCTTAGAAGGCCAGACAGAACTGACCAGGCCCAGGGAGATGGGGTTTGGAGTGAGTTAGAATGTGGCTGTGAAAAATTGTACCCCAGAAATTAGAGTCTCAGAATTGATGGTTACTTCAAGAACAAAAGATGGGCTTGCCACTTGCTTTGGGAGGTACATATAGTTCTGGAAAATTATTGTCCAGGGCCGATGCTTCCTCCCCAAAGTCCAGTTGATAAAGAATGTGTAAGAGTCGGGAATTTATTTGTGTTTTTTTTTGTATTATTTTTTGTCTTTGGGACCCACATCCAGCAAGTGCTCAGGGATGACTCCTGGCTCTGCAATAAAGAAATACTCTGGAAGTACTCAGGAGACCTTTATGGGATGCTGGAGGTTGAGTGCAGGTGGCTGCACTCTGCCTTGCCTGTCTTTCTATACTCTGGCCTCAAATTTGATTGGATTTGATTTGTTTTGGGGTCACATTTGGCCATGCTCTGGGGGCTACTTCTGCTTCTGTGTTCTGAAATTAGTCCTGGCAATTCGGGGGACCCTATGGAATGTCAGACATAGAACCTGGTTGGCCCGTGTCCAAGGCAATGTTCTCTCTGATGTGCCTCTGCACCTAGGCTCCTGAAACACAAAGATTTTTTCACCATCATTAGAGTCTGTCTCTATGGCTTTATCTTGTCTTGTAGAAAAGGGCCATTAGTATCCTTCCAAAGCCTTGGAGGGGGAGCAGCCCTCCTCCCTGCTATGCATCACTCTGGCCCCAGTCATATATGTATATATATATACTATATTATATATATATATATATATATATATATATACTATATTTATTTATTTGAAAGCAAAAGCTAGGAAGTGATGCACTCCCTGTAGCCCAGACAGGACCCCAGCGAGAGATGCAGAGCAGCATGGTGGTAGCATGCTTCCATCCCCCAGAGGCAGCAGCAATCTGCAGCTCAAATGGGTCCCAGAGAGGAAGTGCAAGCGCAGTGTGGTGAGGCAACCTTGTCAACTGGAAGTGTTGAGTGACTAATGGCCTCTGGCCCAAATGGAACTCAGAAGACCTGTACAACAAGAGCATGGCCACTCTACTCCACTTCATTGGCCAAGTGCATATCATCTAGTCAATGAACCCCAGCACAACATATAGAAAACAACCACACTGCAAAGGAAACATTGGGGGAAACAACACAGACACCACGTGAGTAGAGAATTGAAGATGGTAGGTCTGCAGACCCCACCTATATATCCTCTCTGCTAAAGACATTAAAGAGGAAATCTGAAGGACCAGCTCATGGTTTGACGCTTACCCACAAAGAGTGAAGGGGATAGAATGATATGCATGGCAATCACTGACAATAGTGCAAACCACAATGTCAGAAAGAAAAGGGGAGAACGTGAGAAAGAGGAGTAGAATGGCTGTTCCAGAGATAAGCAAGAAGGTGGAGGTGGGAGAGGACATGGGCAATATTGGTTACTCTGGCTTGTGTACTTGCCCAATTATGAACTGTACTGATACCCAGATTATGGACATTTTTGTAACTACAGTCCTTAAATAAATAAGCTATTAATTAAAAAAAGCAAAGCTGGTAAAATAAACTAGAGCCATTCATATCAAACAATTAAGTTAGGGGAAGAAACAATACCAAGGCAATCTTATTCTTTTGTGGAAACAGGGAGTGAGAAACTAGGGAAACGTTATCTACCCATTCTTTTTCAATGGACTTTAAATTTACCTAGAGTGAAAGCAAGATAATCATTTTCCTTTTTCTCGAAAATAAACGGTATTTTGTTTGGCTAGGATGTTGTTTGGGATCTGAGCACAGCTTTCTGTTTTTGTTTTTCTCCCATGAGTTGCTAATATTTGTTGTGGACCCTTTTTTACACAGAGCCTGGTGCTTACTGTAAGGTGTGTCTCTTTGAAGCAACAGAAGATTGGATTTTGTTTCCCGATAAATGCAGACATTTTATGAAAGAGTCAGTACACTGATAATTAGAGAAATTATTGATATAAGTGTGAGGAGATTGGTTGTTTATTGTTTTCCGATGAATCATTTACTCTGTTTCCCAGAATTTAAGGACAGTGCACTTATATTAATTTTTTGCTCCCCAAAGATGCTGTAGGCTGTATTTTCAGGGGATATCCTTATTTTTAATGAGGAAGAATAGGATATACATTTATTGTTAAATGAAAAATAAAGGAATGTATTACTTGGATTACAGTATGGTAGAAGGTAGATATCAATACCAAACCAGACAAACTGTGAATCCTACAGATGCCAGTCTGGGTGGCTCCTAGAAAACAGCTTACACTAAATTAATTTTCATTACAAGCCAGAGACTGAGGGGACTTATTTTGGGGGGGATGCCTTATATGTCACCCTGAAGTAAACATGTAAGTAGGTCTTATTTTTGGAGGATGTCTTATTTTCGGGGAAACACCGGTAGTATCCCTGCTAGAGTCCGTTTACCTTCTTGGCATCTAATCCCCCTACTCCAACTTGAAGAATTTCAAATAAAAATATGAGCACCTGTGTCATTGCAGTACTTAATAAAGAAAACTAGGATATGGGAAGGAGCCAAATTTCTTCTAACAGACAAATGAAAAAATTGTGGTGTACATATCCACAATGAAACAATACAACACAGCTCCTAAGAAAAGATAAAATTAGGCAATTTTCTGCCACATAGCTAAACAAGAAGGCTTCGTGTTAAGTAAAATAAGTCAGAGGGAGAAAGAAAAAAGACAGGTAATCTGACTCATTTGTAAATTAGGAAGATAGAACAAGAGAAAAGCTATTACCGAACAATAGCAAACCCCTTGACTCAGATTATAATGCTGCCTTACCAAGTCCTGATAGAAAAGTAGGACGGAATGAGAACCAGATTAGAGGTGGGGTCATGGGCATTTTGATAGGGGGGGGGGGGTGAAGTATTCTGTAAATGAATACCATAGACTTTAGCACTAACGTAACCAAAACCCTACTATAGCTTTTGTAATAAATCAATTGAAAAAAAATTAGGGAAACATGTAGAAAAGGGAAAATTGTGTCACATTATTTATTTAGATGGAGGTGATGGCCCCCACTTATGAATCGAATCAGTGACTTCGGCATTTTATTGCTGTCCTGACAGATGGCCCAACCAGTATGCCACGAGGTAGAATTTCCCGCCATTAGAATCAGACTTTAAACTGTGTAGATTGCAGGTTGTAATACTCAAGATTTGAGATATTGAGAGGAGCGTGTATGCCTGTGGTGTCTGGATGACTCCTGTCACAGTGCTCAGGACCCACTCTATAGTGTTGAGAACTTTGTATTGCTGTGATTAACCCCTAAGGCTCCGAATACAAAGTATGTGCTCTGGACATTCCAGTCACCTCCCAATCAGTGTCAGTTTCTTTTCTCAAACCATTTAAATTCGTTGAATGAAATGAAAAGTTTGTAAAAGAATACAAATATAAAAAGCACCATCTTCAGAGACACAGTGACTCTACTACATGTGTTACTGACACACTTGGGGCTCTGAAATCAGCCCAGGCAAGGAGCAACAAAGCAAAGAGAACAATGGGATGGTTGTGACATGGTGTATAACCAAGACACACAACTGATCAAGGACATACAACAGTTACAGACACAAAGCCTCAAAAACTGCTACTCGGCAGAGTGGAACAGCATATTTTTTAAAGTTCTTCCTTATATATATTATTTTTTATTGAGACCATTGTAATTATAAGTCTTTCACAGTTGTGAAAGTGACAGTGAAGTAGGGCCATTCCAACAACCAATGTTTACCTCCCTTACATAGTTCCCCAGCATACATCCTATATCCACACCCTTAGCCTCTGGACTGCTAGTGTAACAGGTCCCCTTTTGTGTATAGCTTATTGTAATTTGGGTCTCTTGATTCTATTGCTCCATTGACTTTTGGTTGGTTATTTAGGTTTTGACCATTTTTTATTTCCACTCAATGCTCCTGAGACCGCTTGGCCCCTGGAGCAGCATATTATTTAAAATACATCATCACTGTGGGGTTACAAGAAATCGAAGAAAGAAAGAAAATTTGTGACTATAATTTGTCATAAAGTTTCTGCAGAAAGTACCGCTTGATAAAAACCAAGCAAAACATTATTGTGAAAATATCCAGTAAACTCGAACTTAAATTAGTGTTTGTGTATATTCAATATATTGATTATACTGTACATGGTTCTAGAAGCCAATAAGCTAATAGGGAAACATTAGAGACGTTGCTTTTCTTTAAAAAATTTTTTTTATTTAAACACCTTGAATTACATACATGATTGTGTTTGGGTTTCAGTCATGTAAAGAACACCACTCCCTTCACCAGTGCAACATTCCCATCACCAATGTCCAAGTCTCCCTCCTCCCCACTTTAACATTTTTAACCTAGTAAGTGGATTACCTCCATGTTGCTTATCATATTGGAGACATTAATCAACAGATTTTGAGACAAACAAATGAAATAAACAATGAGCCATATAGGATTAGAAATAAAAAATGTTTTGTCATCTACAAAAACACAAAAGGGACCAATTAAAACTGATCTCCGATAATTTAAAACCACAGAATAATTTGTATAATTTAACAAAAATGTGAAAATCCTATAAAGGAAGTCTATAAATTACAATGAAGCTCGAAGTAAATTGAACAAGAGGAGGGAAATGCCAGGCTTTTGCATAGGAAAATGTACCAACCTAAAGTAAAGATCTTTACTCATTACTGTATATATGTAAATATGTCTTTTAGAAAAAGATTGGTAGTTTTCATTTTTTTTTTCTATTTCCAGAGTTGGAGATTATAAATGGTGCTTGGAAGAATAATAAAGTGTGAATGACCAGGAATAAGGCAGTAAGAAGTGATAACATATTAAATATTATGAAGTCTACACTAAACATAATTAGGTTTGTGCAGATCTGCCTAAAGAAAGAGAATAGCATAAAATTCTCATAGAATTAGTGTATGATGCAAGAGGCAATTAGTGGAAGGAAGAATGAGTTCATTCTGTACAAGTTATGTGAGAAAAGAGAAATGGCTGCAGGTGGGGGTTTCCAGGCAGAGTGCTGACTGCTCTGCCTGCAGAATCTCCACCGGGCTGTGCTTCTTCTGAGGAACTGAGCACCGGAAGGGAGCCCTGTCCTACCCTTCTCTGTCTTTCCTGAACTCTGGAAGGTCTCCTCAGAGCCCTGGGAAGCTAACCCCAAAGAAACTACATTCGGAAGCTACCCAGCGAGCCAGTGACTGAGTGAGAAATGGCTGCATGTGGGGGTTTCCAGGCAGAGTGCTGATTGCTCTACCTGCAGACTCTACACCGGGCTGTGCTTCTTCTGAGGAAACTGAGCACCGGAAGGGAGCCCTGTCCTACTCTTCTCTGTCTTTCCTGAACTCTGGAAGCTCTCCTCAGAGCCCTGGGAAGCTAACTCCAAAGAAACTACATTCGGGAGCTACCCAGCGAGCCAGTGAGTGAGTGAGAAATGGCTGCAGGTGGGGGTTTCCAGGCAGAGTGCTGATTGCTCTACCTGCAGAGTCTCCACCGGGCTGTGCTTCTTCTGAGGAACTGAGCACCAGAAGGGAGCCCTGTCCTACCCTTCTCTGTCTTTCCTGAACTCTGGAAGCTCTCCTCAGAGCCCTGGGAAGCGAACCCCAAAGAAACTACATTCGGGAGCTACCCAGCGAGCCAGTGAGTGAGTAAGAAATGGCTGGATGTGGGGGTCTCCAGGCAGAGTGCTGATTGCTCTACCTGCAGAGTCTCCACCCGGCTGTGCTTCTTCTGAGGAACTGAGCACCAGAAGGGAGCCCAGTCCTACCCTTCTCTGTCTTTCCTGAACTCTGGAAGCTCTCCTCAGAGCCCTGGGAAGCGAACCCCAAAGAAACTACATTCGGAAGCTACCCAGCGAGCCAGTGACTCTCCTCAGAGTCCTGGGAAGTGAACCCCAAAAATACAGCATTCTGAAGCTGCCCAGCGAGCGAGTGAAAACTACGCCTGACCAGTGGGGCCCGACTGTGAAAAACTGTGAGTGCTGCCTGTGTGTGTCTCTCTGCTATCCTGTTGCGTAAACCTCCTGAGAGTGGGCTGAAAAGAGGCTCCAGAAGGCACTTAGCTCCACTTCGCTACGCAGCCGTGCGCTCTTTCAAAAAAGAACACCATCACAAGAAGAAAAAAACGACACTAAGAACTGTACTGGATCACAGAAGCAAGAATTTCTCTCCAGACTGTCTTCTCTGCTGCGTGCTTGGGCCTAAGATTTGATCCTGTGTGAGGCTTCATCCACGGAGGACTCCCCTACCTTGGAGGCAAGTCGGCCCATCCAGAAAGGGCAGAGCCAGAGAAGTGTGCTGCCTGCATCATATAACCAATGAATACCACCACAACACGTAGAAAAACCCACAATACAAGTGTGACAATGGGGAAACAACGCAGGCCAGCATCAGACATAGAGAATGAAGATGACAATTCTGATGACCAGTTAACGACCAACCAACTAATCAATCTCTCAGATAAGGACTTTAGAGTAGCAATATAGAATATACTCAAAGAACTCAAAGAAACCATGAATAGAATAGAACAGAACACTAATAAAAATCAAGAAAATATGAAGACAGAAATCACAAAACTCCAAACTGAAATAACATGTCAAATAACAGGCCAGAAAAAATCAGTAAACGAAGTGAATGACAAAATGGATAAGCTCTGGGACAGGGTATCAGAAGCTGAGGATAGAATTAGTGCTTTAGAAGACGAGATGCATAACAACTTTACACAGCAGAAGAGATTGGAAAAAAGCCTTAAATCAAAGAATCAGACAATGGAAAATTTACTGAAAGAATATGAGCAGATGAAAATAGAAGCCTTTGATAAGCTCAACAGAAACAACTTTAGAATCATTGGAGTCCCAGAGACCCAAGAAGAAAATCTTCAGGAAGAATCAATGGTCAAGAACATCATCACAGAGAAACTACCAGAGCTAAAGAAAACATGTGACCAAATCCTGCATGCCCGAAGAGTACCAGCTAAAAAAGACCCCATGAGAAACACCCCAAGACACATCCTAGTCACCATGATGAAACCCACAGATAGAGATAGAATACTGCAAGCAGCAAGATCGAAAAGGGAAATTACATTCGAGAGAGCATCCTTGAAATTTACAGCAGACCTGTCACCAGAAACACTCAAGGCCAGAAGGCAGTGGTGGGATATAGTGGCAAAACTCAATGAAATAAATGCTTCGCCAAGAGTACTGCACCCAGCAAAACTCACTTTCAGGTTTGAAGGATGTATACATGGATTCACAGATAAACAACAGCTCAAAAACTTTGCAGACTCAAAACCAGCCTTAAAAGAAAAACTGAAAGATCTACTCTAAAAACAAGACAGAACAAAAAACACACCAGGGGCCGGGAAGGTGGCGCTAGAGATAAGGTGTCTGCCTTGTAAGCGCTACCAAGGAACGGACCGCGGTTCGATCCCCCGGCGGTCCCATATGGTCCCCCAAGCCAGGGGCAATTTCTGAGCACATAGCCAGGAGTAACCCCTGAGCATCAAATGGGTGTGGCCCAAAAACAAAAACAAAAACAAAAAAAAAAAAAACACCAAACTTCTACACAAAGATGGCAATAAATCCCATGACAATTATTTCTCTCAATGTCAATGGATTAAATGCACCAGTTAAGAGGCACAGAGTGGCTAAATGAATCAAAAAACTGAAGCCAACCTTCTGCTGTCTACAAGAAACACACCTGAATAGTCAGAATAAACATAGACTCAAAATCAAAGGCTGGAGGAAAATCATTCAAGCAAACAACACCCTTAAAAAAGCGGGGGTGGCCATACTAATATCAGATGACACAAACTTTATACTCAGAAAAGTTGTAAGGGACAAAGATGGATATTATGTACTAATCAAGGGATTTGTAAAGCAAGAAGAAATCACTCTCCTAAACATATACGCACCGAATGAGGGTCCAGCAAAGTATTTAATACAATTGTTGACAAATCTGAAGAAGGATATCAATAATAACACAATAATTGTGGGAGACCTCAACACAGGCTTGTCAACACTTGATAGGTCAACCAAATGGAAACCCAACAAAAATATACTACACCTGAAAAGAGAAATGGAAGAAAGAGGCCTAGTAGATATATATAGGGCACTCTATCCTCAGAAACCTGGATACACATTCTTTTCCAATGTACATGGATCATTCTCCAGGATAGATCACATGCTGGCACATAAAACATACCTCCATAAAATAAAAAAGATAGACATTTTGCAGGCTGCCTTTGCTGACCACAAGGCTCTGAAGTTAGATGTGAACTGCAAAGGGACACAGAAGAAAAAATTTAACACATGGAAGTTAAACAACCTCATACTCAATAACCAGTGGGTCCGAGATGAAATCAAGGAGGAAATCAAAAGGTTCCTGGAAACAAATGGCAATAAAGACACAAACTATCAGAACTTATGGGACACAGCAAAAGCAGTACTGAAAGGAAAATTTATAGCTTTGCAAGCACACATCAGGAAGGAAGAAGGAGCTTACCTGAGTAGCTTAATGACACAGCTAATAGAACTAGAAAGTGCTCAACAAAAGGACCCAAAAATAGGGAGACAGAAGGAAATAACAAAGCTGAGAGCAGAAATCAACGAAGTGGAAACCCAAAAAACAATCCGAAAGATCAACGAAAGCAGAAGTTGGTTCTTTGAAAAAATAAACAAGATTGATAGACCATTGGCAAAACTCAAAAAGCAAAAGAGAGAGAGAAACTTGATAACGCGTATTAGAAATGAAAAGGGGGAGATCACTACAGATACTGCAGAGATTCAAAGGGTATTCAGAGAATACTTTGAGAAACTCTATGCCACTAAATATGAGAACCTGGAAGAAATGGATAAATTTCTGAACTCATATAACCTTCCACGGTTGAATAAAGAAGAGGTAGCATATCGAAACACCCCCATCACTATTGAGGAAATTAAAACTGTAATCAAAAATTTACCCAAAAACAAAAGCCCAGGCCCTGATGGATTCACGAATGAATTCTTTCAAACCTTTCAAGAGGAACTACTACCAATCCTGGCCAGGCTCTTTTATGAAATCGAAAAAACAGGAACACTTCCAAATAGCTTTTATGAAGCCAACATCACCTTAATACCAAAACCTGATAGAGATGCTGCCAAAAAAGAAAATTACAGACCAATATCCCTGATGAACACAGATGCAAAGATCCTCAACAAAATCCTGGCGAACAGGATCCAGTGCCTCATCAAGAAGATCATTCACTTTGATCAAGTAGGTTTCATCCCAGGAATGCAAGGCTGGTTTAACATCCGTAAATCTATCAATATAATACACAACATAAACAACAAAAAAAAAATAAAAATCACATGGTCATATCAATAGACGCAGAAAAAGCATTTGATAAGGTTCAACACCCATTCTTGATGAAAACTCTCAGCAAGATAGGGAATGGAAAGGAACCTTTTCTCAATATAGTCTAAGGCCATCTACCACAAGCCAGTGGCAAATATTATCCTCAATGGAGAAAAACTAAAAGCCTTCCCTCTAAATTCTGGTACAAGACAAGGCTGTCCTCTCTCACCACTCCTATTCAACATAGTACTGGAAGTACTTGCTATAGCGATTAGGCAAGAAAAAGATATCAAGGGAATCCAGATAGGAAAAGGAAGAAGTCAAGCTATCACTGTTTGCAGATGACATGATAGCTCTACTTAGAAAACCCTAAAGACTCTACCAAAAAGCTTCTAGAAATAATAGACTCATATAGCAAAGGTGGCAGGCTACAAAATTAACACACAAAAATCAATGGCCTTTTTATACACCAATAGTAATAAGGAAGAAATAGACATTAAGAGAACAATCCCAGTTCACATTAGTGCCACACAAACTCAAATATCTTGGAGTCAACTTGACTAAAAATGTGAAAGGACCTATACAAAGAAAACTATAAAACTCTGCTCCAAGAAATAAGAGAGGACACGCGGAAATGGAAACACATACCCTGCTCATGGATTGGCAGGATTAACATCATCAAAATGGCAATACTCCCCAAGGCGTTATACAGATTCAACGCTATCCCTCTAAAGATACCTATGACATTCTTCAAAGAGGTAGATCAGGCACTTTTGAAATTTGTTTGGAACAATAAACACCCTAGAATAGCTAAAGCAATCATTGGGAAAAAGAATATGGGAAGAATTACTTTCCCCAACTTTAAACTTTACTACAAAGCAACAGTTATCAAAACAGCATGGTATTGGAATAAGGACAGACCCTCAGATCAGTGGAATAGGCTTGAATACTCAGAAAATGTTCCCCAGACATACAATCACCTAATTTTTGATAAAGGAGCAGGAAATCCTAAATGGAGCAAGGAAAGCCTCTTCAACAAGTGGTGTTGGCACAACTGGTTAGCCACTTGCAAAAAAGCGAACTCAGACCCACAGCTAACACCATGTACAAAGGTAAAATCCAAATGGATTAAAGACCTTGATATCAGAACTGAAACTATAAGGTATATAGAACAACATGTAGGTGAAACACTCCAGGACATTGAGACTAAAGGCATCTTTAAGGAGGAGACAGCACTTTCCAAGCAAGTGGAAGCAGAGATAAACAGATGGGACTATATTAAGCTGAGAAGCTTCTGCATCTCAAAGGAAATAGTGCCCAGAATACAAAGGCCACCCACTGAGTGGGAGAAATTATTCACCCAATACTCATCAGATAAAGGGCTAATATCCAAAATTTACAAGGTACTGACAGAACTATACAAGAAAAAAACAACTAACCCCATCAAAAAAATGGGGAGAAGAAATGAACAGACACTTTGAAAAAGAAGAAAGGCAAATGGCCAAAAGGCACATGAAAAGATGTTCAACATCACTAATCGTCAGGGAGATGCAAATCAAAACTACTATGAGGTACCACTTCACGCCACTGAGATTGGCACACATCACAAAAAAGGAAAACAAGCAGTGCTGGCGGGGATGTGGAGAGAAAGGAACTCTTTTTCACTGCTGGTGGGAATGCCATCTAGTACAACCTTTATGGAAAGCGATATGGAGATTCCTTCACAAACTGGAAATTGAGCTTCCATACGATCCAGCTATACCACTCCTAGGAATATACCCAAGGAACACAAAAATACAATACAAAAATCCCTTCCTTACTCCTATATTCATTGCAGCGCTATTTACAATAGCCAGACTCTGGAAACAACCAAGATGCCCTTCAACAGATGAGTGGCTGAAGAAACTGTGGTACATATACACAATGGAATACTATGCAGCCATCAGGAGAGATGAAGTCATGAAATTTTCCTATACATGGATGTACCTGGAATCTATTATGCTGAGTGAAGTAAGTCAGAGGGAGAGAGAAAGACGCAGAATGGTTTCACTCATCTATGGGCTTTAAGAAAAACGAAAGACATTCTTGCAATAATAAATTTCAGACACAAAAGAGAAAAGAGCTGGAAGTTCCAGCTCACCTCAGGAAGCTCACCACAAAGAGTGATGAGTTTAGTTAGAGAAATAACTACATTTTGAACTGTCCTAATATTGAGAATGTATGAGGGAAATGTAGAGCCTGTTTAGGGTACAGGCGGGGGGTTGGGTGGGGAGGAGGGAGATTTGGGACTTGGGTGATGGGAATGTTGCACTGGTGATGGGTGGTGTTCCTTTTATGACTGAAACCCAAACACAATCATGTATGTAATCAAGGTGTTTAAATAAAAAAAAAGAGACATTAAACATAAAAAAAAAAACAAGTTATGTGAGAAAAATAAAAGATTTCACTTAGGCCGTGCACTGAAACTTCAAAGAAGTCAGAGTTTTAACCCTAGGGAGAGAACTTCAAGGAGGTCAGGGGTTTAATTACAGGAAGAGAGAGAGACAGAGGAGAGAAAGAGAAGAGAGAGAAAAGAAAGAGAGAGAAAGAGGAGAGAGAAGTGAGAGAGAACAGAAAGATCACAGACGTACTCCAAAAAATATTGCTAATTTCTCTATAACTCTGAATTTCAGAAAACTTTCCTTAACTGAAGTAATTCTAAAAACCTCATTCCTAAACTTTGGAACCTGAAAAAACACAGTATTCTACAAGAAAAGTGAAAGTGAACAATGATGTATAATAGCTGTTTTAATTTTAAGATATATTAATTATACGTGATAAAGGTCGAGAAAATGAACAGTGAACTTCTGATGGTCAAGTCATGAAGTCATGAAGAAATAGAAAATTAATAGCAAGTTAATTGCTCTAAATTCCCTCCTAACAAGAGAATGGCCTGAAAGGTTATGGATCTAACAAATCATACTAAAGTGTGAGAAATACAGGAAAACGTTTTCCCTGTGGGTCCCAGATGCATTTAGTTTCCAGGCTAAATAAAACCTCTTTTTTGGGGAAAGTGCTTTTTACTGATCAACACCAGAGGAATGATCACATTAAATCAGGTGTCTCTCTGTAGATTTTGAAGGAGCTTGGGATTTTTTTTTAAATAATTTTTATTTTGACCAAAGTGGGTTACAAATATTTCACAGTAATATTTTAGATACATAGTGGCATTGAATCAGGGGGATTTCCACCACCAATGTTGTCCTCCCTCCACCCCTGTTCACAGAATGCATCCCATATTCCCATCCTTTGCCCCTTGAGCTGCTAGTATAGGTGGTCCTTTCTGTGTCTAGCTTGTTGGAGATTGAGCATCGATTCTGTTGTCGTTGGCTTTGGATTTGATGTTTAAGTCTGATAATTTTTTATTTCTACTCTATGTTCAGATGAGTGTTTGGCCTTGGTATCATCCATTACTTCCCTCTCAATTTATGAGGTAGAACAAGATGATTCAAGTTTGAAGGAAAAAAGGGGGAGGGCAAAAATCAAACAAACAAAAACACCGGGAGGAGTTGTTCTTGAGGCTATAAATGTCAATTTAAGAGAAGTAAGGGGAAAAGGAGAAAAACATAACAACAGTACAAAAAACAAAAAACAAAAAACAAAAAACAAAAAAACAACCTACAATGACAAAAAAAAATCAAACAAAACAACCTGAAAAGCACCACAGCAATAAAGACAACAACCAGACAATAACCATTAAGGGAAGATACAGGACTTCCCAAAACAGTAGCCTAGCAGTTGGCTCCTCTGTCACGCTGCTCTTAGTTCCAGCACTGGGAAAAGGAGCTGAATCTACTAGTCAAACCCTGACAGGCAATATTGAGTGAATGTCTCATTGATTGAAAGAGACTTGAAGTAACTACCCATCACATGCCAACATATAGTCTTGATGGAAACAAGTTGGCTATAAAAGGACCCTAGAGACTCTGGCATTGGGTTGAGGGCTGCAGGGTAGGAAGGAATCAATAGAAACTGTGTTTGTGTGATAATAGCCCTGGACACACAGAGGCTCTCAGCTACCAGTGGACCTTAATGAAGTGTTTAGGGAAGAATCCATATCATGCTTTGCATTATTATTCCACAACTATGAGACGAGACGTACAAAGCCAGTGCGGCAAAAGTTGATTCTTTTAGCTATCCAAAGATAAGAGTAATGGTCAGAGCAGAGTTTTGAACTCAGGATGTCTGGGTTTGATCCTTGCTCCCCTGTTCCTCGGACCATCCCACCAATAAAGAGAAGAGGGCTGGAGAGAATAAGCAGGATTTAAAAGAGCTCTAGGAAGACTTTATATATAGGAGAAATTGCCTTCATACCAAGGAAGGCTTTGTCAGACTTAAAATTATGAATATTTTGAAAACATACAAATGTTACCATAAATACAGGTATCCATGAATACAAGGTTATTTCCTAATTTGTAGATATTATGATCCACATCATTCTAAATTTCCTTTTTCTCTTTCTTCTTTCTCTTTCTTTCTTTCTTTCTTTCTTTCTTTCTTTCTTTCTTTCTTTCTTTCTTTCTTTCTTTCTTTCTTTCTTCCTTCCTTCCTTCCTTCCTTCCTTCCTTCCTTCCTTCCTTCCTTCCTTCCTTCCTTCCTTCCTTCCTTCCTTCCTTCCTTCCTTCTTTCTTTCTTTCTTTCTTTCTTTCTTTCTTTCTTTCTTTCTTTCTTTCTTTCTTTCTTTCTTTCTTTCTCTCCTTTAGGTCACACTTGGCAGTGCTCAGGGCTGAGTTCTGGATCTGTGCCCAAAGATCACTTCTGGTGGATTCGTGAGACTCTGTGAGATGCTGGGCACTGAACCCAGGTTGACAAGGCAAGTGCAAGGCAAGTACCCTATCCACTCACTATATTATGGCTCTGGACCCCTGTAAGTTTTTTTTAAGTGGTTAAGTGTACACGATTATTAATTTTACTATGTTACTTTAATTATTTTAAAAACTTTAAAATAACATTTTTAAGGTCAGAAAAGGACTAGAGGAATAGTCACATATCTTGCAAAACATGAAGATATCTATCCAGCAAAATCGGTATTTTGAAATCAAAGTTTTATCAAATGTATTAAATAACTAAAATAAATCAAACTTATTTCATAAATTGGATAATAAATTTTACCCAATTTATTAAGGTCTACAAGAAGGCCCAAAATAGAGGTAGAAATAAGTTTAGGCTTTCATTCAGATTTGGTCACTCACGTGACTTAAGATTTGGATCTTATTAAAAATTTATGGTCTAAGATTTTAGCCTGATGAAAAGTCTGCATCCTAACAGAGTGATGGGGCCAGGGATTACCCAGAGGTACATACAGACATTGAACATACTTACGCATTTCTCCAAACCCATGTGTTGTTGTCTTGGCACCCACAGTGTTGGTCTTGGGAGGTGAGGCCTTTGGGAGGTGGGAGATCAGGAAGTGAATTCCCATTGGATGACAGTCTCAGTCCTTGCTCATAGCAAGAGCTAATGAAGAAGTCTGTCAATCAGAATTTTACTCCTTAAGTTCCCCCCCTTTTTTTTGAAGGGGGTGTCACCCTGGTTATCCTGACTCAGGTTACCCTCAGAGTCCATTCCTGGTAGGGTTTTGGTTATCATATTTCAGGGTGCCAGGAATTGAACTGGGGGCCAGCCATGTGCAAGGCAAGTGACCAAATCCTAAACCAGTGCCCTGTTCGTTGTCCCATTTATCACTGTGTCAGACAAATATGAAATTAATTCCTCGCTGTAAACACTGCATTAAAAGTTCCTTCTTGTGTGCACTGGACTCTAGAAGGTTCTCTTTTAGGGACTCCCAGTCTTTGGCTGCTCAAGCAAAGCAGAGTGACGGCACTCTGTTATCAACATGGCTGACTATGAAACCCTCTCCCCACTCTGTAGCTCCTTTCCAGACCCCCTTTCCCTGAACTTTTAGCTCAGAGAACAGCAGAGCTGATTTTTTTTTCTTCTGAGAACAACCCTCTGAAGAAGGCGCTGTTTGCTTTTAATAATGAGAGCGAATTGGGATTTCTCTGCACACCTTCTCTTGACCAATGTTGGAGGGGAAAAGGTGGATGCTGATTTATTTTAAAGGTGCTCCATGCACTGTCTTCACATCTATTTTATTTCTATGAAAGAAAGTGAGTACTGCTAATTGCAATCAGATCCTTGTCTTCATTTATCCTAAGGGATTTAATGATTTTCCTGATGCTGTAAAAAATATGATTTGCTCAATTCAAATGTCATACAGATGTCCCAAAGATTTGGAACAGGTTCGGGCATCATTGATAAATTAGCTCCAATCAAGAGAGGACTCCACGAGAGAAGAATTATTGTGGGATGTAGCCTCTATTCCATAGAATAGAAAATTCTGAATATTAGGACAAACCTTTTGCCCCTGGTAAGTAATTCCCTGGAATTATTCGTTTAGAGATCTTTCAATTCTGGTCCTTGCATTGGTCCCTAAGAAATATCTTAATCTTTTAGAACAGTCAATTATGAAGTTTGTGTGGAATCATAAAAGACCCTGGATAGCCAAAAACATACTAAAACACAAGAAATGAAGAGGCACCTTATTACCTAATTTGAAGCTCTACTACAAAGCCATAGTGGTCAAAAAAGCATGGTATTGGAACAAAAACAAACTTTTGAACCAATGGGTCATTATAGAATGACAAACCTCCAAAGTATATGGTCAACTAATTTTTGACAAAGGAGATGAGAACATGACAGCATCTTCAACAAATGGTGTTGGGATAATTAGATAGGACTAAATTAAACATGTAAGAAATTAAAGCTAGATTCCAGTCTCACACTTTATACAAAATTCAATTCAAAGTAGATTAAGGATCTTAAAATCAGATCTAAATTTACAAATTACATTGAGAAAAACATGGGCAGAATGCTCTAAGACCAAGACCTCAAAGGTGTCTTCAATGATAGGATGCCACATGGCAGATCTATAGAATCAAATCTGAATAAATGATACTATATCGAAGTAAAAGGTTTCTGTATGGCAGAAAGAAAAATGGGCTAAAAATAAAACACAGCTAAGCGTGAAAATATTTGCACTCAACAATCAGATAAGGGTTTGATACCCAGGATATACAAAGTACTCACAAAAAATTAATGGCCCCAAAATCTAAAATCTCCATCAAAAATGGGGATGGAAAATGAATAGACATCTATCTAAGGAAGACCAATAGATGACCAATAGGCACATGAAAAAGTGCTCATCATCATTTATTAATGGAATTCAAGTCACACTGACAATGAGATATCATTTTGCATCAAGTGAGAATGGCACATATTAAAAATTCTGGGAACAATTTGTGTTAGTGGGGATGTGGTGTAAAAGGAACTCTCATCTGATCTATGTTGTCTGGTCCAACTCCTATAGATAATCGTATGAAGAGTTCTCAGTAAACTCAGAATTGAATTGCTATATGATTCAATAATTTCACTCTTCGGTATCTATCGCCAAGAAAAATAAACATTCATTTAAAAGCACATATGCTCACACATCACAGCATTAGTACAATAATTAAGAGTTGGCATCAACATAGATGAGTGGACCATGAAGATGTTGGCACATATATACAATGGAATACCACACAATGTAATCATGCAATTTGATCCAACATAAATGGAATTGGAAGATTTGATGTTTAATGAAGTAAGCCAGAAGAAGGATAAACACCGGATGATATCGCTGATATGTGATATTTAGAATAACTTGCATGAAGGGATGCAACAGTATAAATGGGGGCTGCAGAGAACCCTCTTGACCTCAGAGAGAGGAGAAGGAAATAAATTGAATAGAGGAGGAGAAAGACAATGTGAGCTAGTGATTGGTAGGAGTCATGGGGATTCAGGTACATTGGTGGTGTTAAGGAAGGACAGAACTAAATACCCAAAGCACAGAGTCAACACTGAAATCATGAGACCCAAACTTTAACACCCAAACTTCAGAAGAAGCGTGTTATGGTGGTAGAGAGCAACAGGGTTGAAGTAGGGAATGGACTCTGGACTCCAATGTTGGTAGAGGGAGGTGGACACTGGTGGTGGAATGGGTGCCGAAACACTGTATGTCTAAAATTTAACAACGAATAACTTCGTAAATCACAGTGAATGCTTTAAGTACATTTTTTTTTAAAAAAAGAAAGAAATATGTTAGTTTCAATACAGTATTGAACTGGCTTCAAGATAGACAAATTGCTTAGACTTTTGGGACTAGGATGGAATGATCGAGAACACTTTCTGAAATACAATCAATGCAGTGATTCTGAATTGTAATCAACTGAGTGATTCATGCCTGGCAATTAAAAACAAAATGTAGTAGAATTAAAAAAAAAACATGCCAGTTTTATTTGCAGTTTCAGCAAATAACTTTATGCTGTTTTTTAGTGTGTGTGTGTGTGTGTGTGTGTGTGTGTGTGTGTGTGTGTAGCAATGAGAAAAAGATCAAGGAGAAGAGTCATAAGGACAGAGATAAGAACTAAGAACTAAGACAGTCATTTCCAAAGTCATTTCCTCAATTCTTCTTGTTTCAAGACTCTGCCCAGAATCACCGCCCAGTCCAGCCTCTAAAAACAAGGCATATAGTTGGGTGTCAGTCATGTAAAGAACACCCCCCTTCACCAGTGCAACAGTTGCACTGGTGAAGGGGGGTGTTCTTTACATGACTGACACCCAACTACAATCATATTTGTAATCACAATGTTTATATAAAGATATTAATTAAAAAATAAAAACAAGGCATATACACTGAACTAGGTGCAAAATATCCTAGTCTTTAGGACTGACAAAAAACCTCAGTTTTTTTCTTGTATTATTATTTTTTAACAAGCAGAGTAGGTTCATAAGATGCACTATGGAGTGCCTAGTGAGGGGGAGAATTAAGGCAGAGGAAGAGGTCTTCCATTTGGGTTTGCCATGAAGGAAAAGCCTTCAGGTTGGTGGGAAATTAAGAATCAACCAGAGACTGCTGGCTTATGTTGATTTTCAAGGTTTTATAGCTAAAAAATAGACTTGGCCAGTGGTGTTCAACAGCCACCAGACCAACTTTCCATGATGTCAACACATCTTATATTTTATTGGAAATTAGCCAGGAGTTAGTGATACAATGCACAAAACAAGAAAGCAGTGCTGGGACCAGAGCATTGGCGCTAGAGGTAAGGCGTCTGCCTTGCAAGCGCTAGCCCAGGACTGGCCGCATTTTATTAAACCCTCACTTCCCAGATGGTCCCCCCCACCAAGCCAGGAGCAATTTCTGAGCATATTTCTGAGCCAGGAGTAATCCCTGAGCATCAACAGGTGTGGCCCAAAACCAAACCAAAACCAAAAAAAAAAAAAAAAGGGAAAGCAGTGTTGAGTCTGAGTTCATTTTAGCTGAATAAATGTGTATGCTTATGTACTCACATGTATTTGCACATATGTATTGTATGACTGGCATGAATAAGCAAAAATGCATGGGACCAACTAGTAACATGCTCATCATAGTTCAATATGGAGCTGGAGTAGTGATGTCTACATAGGGAGGAAATTTTACTTTCCTCTTTGTAGTGGATTGTTGCAACATGTGATATAGACCCCAAACTGTCTTATACTATTTATTGGGTTCTTGATCTATTTTATCAGCATCTGCTATGATAAACCCACAAATCAGGCAAAGACAACAGTTTATTTTGGGGAGTATGAGCAAAAATACTAAACGATGCACAGATATTGAAGACTTTACTGTCTACTGTACTGTTGTGATCCATAAATGATTCAATATTCTTAGAATACCCAAGTTTTTCTCAGACTAGCATAAGATCTAAATTGAAACCATATTTATAAAATAGATTAATTTCCCTCAAGGGTAGGCGGTGTTCAGTTAATAAACTCAGCTGGCCCTGGCTGCTTCTGTGGATACTGAGATTTGATATGAGTAATCCTGTCACAGCCCATGGCCAAGCTTTCTAACAGAACCTCATTTATGATTTATGGGCTCGCCACATACCATCCACCCAGCCATGGGTCACCTTTTGATCCCTCTGAAATGCATAACCAGTAAAAACAAAATGTAGACCCATGCAAGTATATTTCTGATCATAGAGAAAGACTTGATAGAAAAAAGAGAAAAATTCCCAAGACTAGAACCAAAAAGTTGTTTTAGACTTGAGGAATTTAATGACCACTATAATGAAGATAGCACCCCAGAAACTGCAGAGGACTAAATTCCAGGGGCCAGTTCTCCAACTAGCACTCCCATCAGGGGCTATTTCATGATGTTCATTGCAAATTGCATTCCAGTTTCCTCTTTGTAGAGAGGATAAAGTCTTTGTGTGACATCCTTCATAGAGGATTTTTCTTTCCTTTGACAGCTTTCTCATGGTCACCTATGTCCTATGCAACCTGAGGATTCATGTGGTTTGGCATGTCAAGGACTCAGGGCTAGGGACAAGAGAAAACAAGCTCTGCCATGTGAAGATTCAGAATGTCCCCCCACCTCCCTAGGAGAATCTTTGTTTCTAGTTTGAGACTGGTCCTTCCTTCTCCTGACAATGGCCATCCTATATCAGATTTAAAAGTTGTTGAGAGATATTTTCACTGGTCAGCTTAGTCTTTTTTTGAAAGAGATGTAAAGTAAGCCATGAAAACTTATAGGTATACCACTCATATAGCTGAAAGTTGGTAATCTCTGGAGGAGATAGCAGGCCAAGCCACTGTTCTGCCAAAGCCACACTTGCTGAGCCCATCATCCAGAATCACCATTTTACCTATGGCCTTACCTCACCATGCCTCTACAATTTCCATTTGGGAACACGAATCTGATAAAACTTCAGGTATATCTGTATTTGGGCTGATATTACCAGGGCATTTTAGAGCAAGCGTGGACATCCTATCCCTGTATCTTCTTACAGGAGGGCTGGCAGTTAAGAACATGCCCCTAAAAGCCACAGTATCAGTAATAGTGCTTTGATTTCTGGATAAATTTATTTGTTTGATGCTGTCATTCATCTAGGACCACACCTGTCACACCCCACTCAGAAGAGGCACACACCACAAGGTAGAGTGCCCTCCTGAGAAAGAAATTATCTGCCAAAAAGGCCCGCTTAGAGTAGTCAAAATCACTTGACCCTTTGCGTGGATTATTTGGACATAATTTCATAAAGGCTGTAACTATTTCTCTCTTTATTTTTAACCTATATTAGAAATCAGGCCTTAGTAAATTCTTTCTACTAGAACAGCAATCAATCCAGCCAAAAGTTTCCCACTGTCAAAACTACCTTGGTGCCAAAAACTGGTTTTTCAACTTAGCTTATGAGTGAAGTAATTTTCACTTTTTGCTCTGTTTACCCAAAACAGAGTAATTTTCAGTTTTTCTCTGTTTACTCAATACGAAGCAATTTTCAGTTTTCCTCTGTAATATTCAGTGTTTCCCCGAAACTCTGAAACAGTCCACCTGTAAATTACCTTTTCCTTCTGTTTTACCCAAAACAAGTGAACCCAAAACAAACTGGCCTTTTCACCTTCAGTTTCAACTCTCTTATATGCTAATCTAAGCTAGAGTCCTTCATTCTTTTCCCAGCCTCTTTGATGTCTAGAATTTGCATCTGCCTTCCAAGTCTCTAACCTTTAAAAACAGCTAGCTCAGAAAATAAAAATGTCTCCGTTTTTGTAAACGAGAGTCCCCATGCAATCTGCGTGGTTTCATTCATTTCTACAACATATTTTCCGTCGTTCGCCATCCGTGTACCCACTCTCTCCCCGCGGGTTTTTTCCCGAAAATCCACGAAGGATCTGTTTGCAGGCGCTGGCGTCTAGCGGACAGGTTTGGCTCACAGCAATTGGCGCTCAACGTTTGGGGCTATTCGGAGAGGGTAAGCTATTTTTCTTTTCTTCTCTTCTATCCTTTCTTTCCTTCTCTTTTTCAATTTTAGGACACGGAACTGGCCCTCGTCAAGGTTGCCTAGGAACCCCTGGAAAAGTACCAGGCTTTAAGACGAGAAGGTAAACGGGAACATGGGTCAAAATTATTCTAAGCAACAAATTCTTTCTGATACTATAAAGTATATTCTAAGAGCTAAGAGTTATGCCATATCTCCACAGCAGATACAGCAATTTATTCTATTCTTAGAAACTTATAGCCTCTGGTTTATTGAGAGGGGTATTCTATGTTTGGAGAATTGGCTACAAGTACAGCAGGATATCAAAAATGTATATGAAACGTATGGTCCTGATGCCCACCTAAATCTTATCTATACAATTTGGACAGAGGTTATGGAGGTAATTGATGATAAAAAAGAATCAGCCCAAACTACCAGGGCAAAAATAAAATATAATCATTTTAATCAGCAGTCCAGGCAGAAAACCAATATAAATTCTATGAGAACTAGCAATCAGTGGCTTAATAGAGCAAAGAAAGGCTCAGAACCTTTAACAACTGAAGAGCTGTTTCCTTCTATGGCATCTCTAAACTTAGAAACAAAAGAATCCCCCAGAAGACACCAAGTTATAGATGAATCAGAATTAGCTTTGGCTACTGTTTCTCCTGTGCTAAAAGTTAAAAAGTTTTTAGAACAAAACAATCTGTATGCTGCATCTTTTCATGCTACTGAGTCTTGTTCTCCTGTAATGTTTGAGAAATATGAGAACACCTCAAAACCACTTGTAACATCTATAAAAATTCAGGACAAAGGTATTTTAGGCCACGTGGATACCGGAGCAGACTTTTCCTGCATCGCTGGAAAAGATTGGCCCCACTCCTGGGCAGTGGAACACGTTCCATTCCCTTTGAGGGGTCTAGGATTGCCTAAAAGTGTTCTAAAAAGTGCTGTAGTCCTACCTTGGAATAATGGTGCAAGCAAAGGAAATTTCCAGCCCTATATTCTACCTCATTCATCGTATACTATATGGGGAAGAGATGTGCTAAAAACTGTCTAAAAATCATAATTAATAACATTTTTGCATATCTAATGTATAAATTCTTTTCATAAGTCTCTGCTCAAAAGTTTTTCTTTAAATATGTGTGTATCCGTAAAAGTTGCAGGTCATATCTAATGCAACAAAAGTAGAAATTCGCCAATTAAAATTTTATAAAGGTAAACAAATGAACTTAATTTTTTCTATTTCTCTTCAAAAACCTCCCTTTTTAACTAAGAGTCGACTCTTCTATTTTCTTCTAAAAAGGCCTTATCTGATCTTTTCCTAAAACAATTTTTTATTAATAGCCAGCAAAAATCTGGCGGGAATAATTTGAAGACGTCCAAAAATTTCCCACAATTTTTCTCATCTCATCTTTTACCTGCACCTATAAGTTTGTCAATTTATGTGCTGTGTGAATCTAAAAGTTTGTCTAAGTGTGCATTGAAATTGTGTGTCTGAAAACAATACTAAGCATATTACAAATGTGCAATTTTGAAAAAACAGCTTTTTCCTAGGTCAAACCTCGCCTCAGAGAAAAGCAAAGAAAAAAAAAGGGTGTGTTTGAGCTTTGAATTCAAGCGGCTTCTAGGCCCTGAGGGGGAAGGGACCCTCCCCCGCAAAGAGCTCATTGTGGTCACCAAAATGAAAACAAAATTTCTCAAGGTTTCCAAATTTCTCTTTCTAAAAGGTTTTTTTTTTTATAAATCCAAATTGTCTAATGATATTGCAGTTAATTAAAATTTAACCATAGTATTAATTTTGTGTATGCATAATATTTTTACAACTTAATTTAAAAAAAATTTTTTTTTGGTCACATAAATTTATTACTATGTAATATTATCATTGGTCATAATTATATTAAAACTGGTATCAAATTGTGTTAATTCCTTATTGTTATCTAAAATAATACATCAAAAAACTAACTTTCAATCGTATTTAATAACATCTAGCATTTTATTTACTTATATTTTAATTAAGGGTAATTTTCATTATTTCCATCTTTAAGCCTTAATAAGAGTTTTCTAATGTTAACAAATAGCTGGCATATACCACCTGTCAGCACTGGTTTTAATTAGTTAAGGTGTATTTCATCTACAAGTAATGCCCTCAAGTTTTCAACAAATTCTAGTACTTTTTATTGATAAAAGGGAACTTATCCCCCAAAGTCTACGACTTTAACAATTAATTAATCAGGCCATTTCATTTGTCAGTCTATTGTGCCAAATTATTTTCAAAACTCTAATCTAATGCTTTATATGGTAAAATTCTACAAATAAAGCATGTTTTTTAACCTCATAATACAGTAATCATAAAATCAAAGCTACATAACTTATTGCAATTAAAAATTTACTTGTTGCTCTGTGCTTTCAGCCTCTTAAATCTTTAAATTTATCTTTTGTTTATACTCAATGGCTACCTTAATTTGCATATGTATAAACAAAAATGCCTTCTCTGCAAACCACATTTGCAAACAGCCTTCAGTGGCTGCCCCCCAAAAAAAATTTTCTCCAATCTTAAAAATATATATGTCTAAAAATATAATTTTAATTTTCAACTATCTAAAATAAAAATTTTTTTAGTTAACTTGTATTTGGTAACCACCTTCTGTATTTGTTTTTTATGCATTTAAAAAAATACTTAAGTAAAAGTTACTTAATAACTACAAAAAACTGGTCATTAGTAACAAAAGTTTATTCATGTACTAATTACTCTGCCTTATCATGGTAACTCTTACCCAAAAATTTATAATATACAAATTTACAGTAATATTCAGCTGTGTTTTCTCCCAAAAAAAATCATTAAAGTTTTCTTCCTAAATACAGGAAATGTGCCTTCACACAAATGCCAAACTATAAGTTACATCAATTTTTACGTCTTGTTTGCTGCATAACTTTTCATTTACATAACTCAAAAATATTTTCTCTCTATTGTTTCTATAATTTTTTCTATAAATTTGTTTTCTTTTATTTCAATATGTATACAGTATAATCAGGTCAATTATTGCGGTTTTCTTAACAAACATTTTCTCTTCTTTTTAAGTATAAAAATCATTACTTTATAATCTTATTGCTACTATGTTAAAAGTTTTGCTTCTTTTATTTTTCCTTATATTTCTAGCCTCTAAATATACCTACCACCACTACCTTATCTACTTGCTTATAAAATGCATTTAAATATTATAACCTTACCTTGTTTTATAACCAATCTGTACTAATTAATAATTGTAAGTGCTTTTACTTAATTTTTTGTATTTCATTGCAAATTAATTTTTGTATCCTCCCACAGGAAACAAAAACACGTGCACCTCTAAAACAATCTTAAAGTTTTTAAATCTAATCTGCTCAAATCCCACTAATAATTTAATCCTTTCCAGGAATTAAAACTACAAATTTATACCAGTCAATTGCATTCCCTTGCAATCAAAGTAACTAAAAATCTTTCTTCCTTTCTTATAGGCAAATAATACAGCTCCTTTTAAACCCAAAAAACAAATAATGCAAATTCTCTACCCTCACTTTCTTCTAACAACCTTTGTTTTATAGAACTTCTACAACATAAGTCCAAAAGGGAAGCATACAGCTCCTCCAAAGCATAATTAAAAGCTATTTAATTTTTCCACAGGTCTAAAAAGTTTCTCTGAAACCCAGTCAAAGTAAAACAATTACCATGCCCCCACTAATTTTTTCACTTAAGTTTTCCAGTTTTCTTCAAAAAAAAAACTTCACAAAAACTACTAACGCTATCTGCCTAAGAAGAGCAGTCTCCCTCCTGCATAAAGCTAACAAGTTCACAAACTCAGCACCCCTGCTGATTTCACCTAACAACTCCAGCTGCATTTTCAACCCCCAGTCCTGTGACTTCTGCAAAAACGCCATCACTGATAATCCCTGAAAACTGCCTGGAAACAGATAACGTCACACCCGCAGCTGACCCTGAAGGCTGCCTGAAAACAGATAACGTCACACCCACAGCTGAACTTACGAACTCTAAAATTTAAAAACTAAACTTATGAACTCTTCAACAAAATATCATCTTTTATTCTTCTAAATATATGTTTCCTGTTTAGCCTACCTTCTTAAAAGCAGCAACAAAATTTTTATTATCATTATAATTTGTAACAAAAATTTTTTTGTATATGTGTTTATAATTTGCAAACCAGCAATTCCCTTTCCAAATATTTCCCAGCAAAAATTGTTTCATATATGCCATGTTATTACTATTGCTTAAATTGTCCTCTAATTTCCAACTTTCCTATGCTTCTTCTTTATTTCTAACTTTTCTTAATAATGTAGTATTACTCAATCTTCTCCTTACAATTCTCTCACTTATAATATCTTACTTATTTGTTTTTTTTTATTCCTCAGTGCCAGTGCACATTCTCAATTTTTATATTTTTTACAATCACCTGTCTATATTTTAATTTTCATATAATAGTATATACTTTATACCTTATATAGCTAAGTGTATCATAGCTCCTTATCCCACCTTGCAAATAATAATTATAACTTTTGGCTCTTTTGGTACTGTCTCTATTCTTTCTAATTGTACTTATTACAAAAAATAGCATACGTAAGGTGTTTTGCCTCGCATGCAAACAGTAATTCAAACTCCTATTTGGTCCCTAGTGTGCAAAAGGCTATCCTAAGCTCACAGCCAATAAAAGCCTAATATTGCCACCAGGTGCCTGCAAAAAAAAAAAAAAAAGGGTGAAATGTCACACCCCACTCAGAAGAGGCACACACCACAAGGTAGAGTGCCCTCCTGAGAAAGAAATTATCTGCCAAAAAGGCCCGCTTAGAGTAGTCAAAATCACTTGACCCTTTGCGTGGATTATTTGGACATAATTTCATAAGGGCTGTAACTATTTCTCTCTTTATTTTTAACCTATATTAGAAATCAGGCCTTAGTAAATTCTTTCTACTAGAACAGCAATCAATCCAGCCAAAAGTCTCCCACTGTCAAAACTACCTTGGTGCCAAAAACTGGTTTTTCAACTTAGCTCATGAGTGAAGTAATTTTCACTTTTTGCTCTGTTTACCCAAAACAGAGTAATTTTCAGTTTTTCTCTGTTTACTCAATACGAAGCAATTTTCAGTTTTCCTCTGTAATATTCAGTGTTTCCCCGAAACTCTGAAACAGTCCACCTGTAAATTACCTTTTCCTTCTGTTTTACCCAAAACAAGTGAACCCAAAACAAACTGGCCTTTTCACCTTCAGTTTCAACTCTCTTATATGCTAATCTAAGCTAGAGTCCTTCATTCTTTTCCCAGCCTCTTTGATGTCTAGAATTTGCATCTGCCTTCCAAGTCTCTAACCTTTAAAAACAGCTAGCTCAGAAAATAAAAATGTCTCCGTTTTTGTAAACGAGAGTCCCCATGCAATCTGCGTGGTTTCATTCATTTCTACAACATATTTTCCGTCGTTCGCCATCCGTGTACCCACTCTCTCCCCGCGGGTTTTTTCCCGAAAATCCACGAAGGATCTGTTTGCAGGCGCTGGCGTCTAGCGGACAGGTTTGGCTCACAGCACACACCAACTTAACTGAATGGACAGCTAACAAGAGCTTCTGTCATTGTATTAGCCATTTCATTGGAAATACAATAATTATCAATAACTATCAATTATTATAAAAATACAATGATGGGCTTGTTACTATACTTCTTTTTTCTATTTAAAGTTTCTTTCTTCTTTTTTAAAATTTCTATTCTTTTTTTTTAAAATAACTTTGCTCTCACTTTGCTGGAAACAAACGTATTATGGTCAACTATGTCAACTATTGATGCATTTTCTTTAAATAAAGTAAAAATATGTTATTGATATATAGGTCAAGGAACCTTTAACTTTTGAATGTGTGTGATGGGGGTGAGGATGGATGTGAGGCAAAGGGGAAAAGGAAGAAGTTTTAGAAGAAAGAGGCTGGTGGGGTTGAGCCTAAATTCATGAAGGTTGTGCGGGAAGGAAGCAGAGCAAAAACAATGACAGATGAATCAGTCAGAATAGGGACTTGGGCAACTCACTGCAGCTCCTTTTGTGTGGCATCATCTGTGTATGAGAACCAAGAGAGCAACTGGAAGTCTGAACAAATGAAAAGCCTTGCTCTTCTCACTGCAACTTTGTAAAAGTTGCATTCATTAAGCTTAGAGGAAACAAAAAAAGTCCCTGGAAAAGAAGCTTCCATCATCCCTCTTTTGGTTATTTCTGGTTAGATAAGGAGGAGAAGGGGAGCCTCTTATGTAGCTGTGGATATGCCTCATTGGCACTTTTTATTCTGTCCAGTCTCTCACTAACAAACCCACAAGATGCTGATTGCTTCTCTGCTGATAATGAGGCTGAGTTTGCATTAGCTTCAATTGGAGATGGTCGGGCTGGACACATGTTTCAAGACAGCGAACATGTTATTGGGGAAGAGGATTACATCCCCAGGATCTAAGAACTGTTGAAAAGAAAACAATGTCAATGATTTCAATCAGGATGAGAATAACTGGGCCAGGATGTACTACCAGCCTACAGACACTATTACTCAATGGAGCTTGTGTCTTGCCCTCAACTTGCAATGAAGAGAAATCAAATTAGTGTCCAAGCTAGTGCTTACAAAGAATAGCATTGATGACCTTTGATGATGGGGAGCAAAGCTGCCCTTCACTGGGCATGGAATTTGCATGTGCTTGTGGTCAGGAGCTGATGGACAACATGAGCACTCTAAGTAGCTTAGCAAAAGAAACGAGGCAGTGTATCCAGGTCCATAGGATCCATGGGCCACACCACCCTGGGGCGGGTAGCTTGATGAGATGCTAGGAAGGTCTTTAGAGATTTCTGGAAGGGGGTCTGAGCTCTGCATTGGCACATTACGCAGTGTTCCTCGGAGAGCCAGGATTTCTGACCCAGTGAGGAATGGCAATGATCTCCAAGATGACCTCGAAGATCTGGCAGTCATAGTTGATTTATTGACCTGGTGCCCATATGTTCTGCCATTTCAGAGGTCTTCATTTCAAAATCAGGGATGCATCTCTAGGGAGACACATCAAATATTCTACTCCTCTTGAAGCTGAGTATTACCCAACCACTTGGGCTTCTCCCAACTCTGAATTAATGAGTCAGTGTGTGGGATGGGTGCCTAATGCTGACTGTTCAGGGGAAATGACACTGAAATGTGGAAAGAAGAAGGAGAATGTTGGTGATATGGGACATTTTGCACCTGGAGAGGGGTGTAAGAATGTGGGTGGAGCTTCCATACAACAGCAACTTTAGTCCCGCCATTCAGAGAGGTATCCTCAGCAGCCCCAGCCTTACAAAAAGGAAGGTTTGGATCACTCCATCAGCTCCAGGGATGATTTTACAAAAGCAAAGAGGCTCTGAAGGGTGCAATAAAGGTCACATCTTTCTTAATGTAACCAGACACAGGAACATTAAGGTCTTAGATTGGGAGGAAAAAGCTAAGGTGTCTCCGTAGCAAACACCAGCCCCAGCCCCTTGTGTTTGCAGCCCAGATGGAATTAGTGTGTCTGTATCAGAGGATCTAAACATGGCCAAGTTGGTACCAGAAGGTTTGCATCACAGGAAGCCAAGAATGAACATCAAGGTCATTGCATGTTCTGCTGGGACAAGGCTCAGGTAATCTTGTCTATGAAAACCAGCAGGACATTTGGCTGACATTGGACGGAAGTGTGACCCATCCTCAGAGCTTAGATGTACCTTGAGGACACCTACAGGAGGGCTGGGCAGACACGGGCAGACACGGATTGTGAGTTTTCTGCATCAATTGTTCTGTTACCCAGAGAAGTCCATGGTGATTTTGCTAATGAGTAGTCTGAGAGTTACTGCTGCTCAAACTTGCCTTTTTGGGGGGAGGGTGTCTCTAGGAGCTTGAGGTATAGATGGGGTGTCCTAGTCATAGTTTTACAGTCTTCTGGGAATCCTCTAAAAGTGGGGGGGGTGGCAATTGCTCATCACTGGCATTGACCAAAATCATGTCTCAGGTGACCATTGCACTCTGGGAACCTGGAAATTCAAAGGTCAGTTTAATAGTTGAAATTTGGAGATATAGAGCTGATGGTCCCAGTCTTGGTCTTGGTCTTGGTCTTGGTGTTGCTCTCTCTCTCTCTCTCTCTCTCTCTCTCTCTCTCTCTCTCTCTCTCCCTCCCCACAAACACTCGCCATAGCCACAATGAGAGAAGCTTAGAGGATAAAATTGGTACCCACAGGCACTATTTTTTCTTCCTCCAACTGTTTGTCAGCTGCACAAGCTCCAAGATTGGATCTGAATCCTGGCGATAACCAAGGAATATTAGCAGCCTATTGCTTTGGAAAACCTTGAGGATTCAGAGAAATAAAGGCTCCAGTGAAAAGCAAATTATTTGTAGACAGTTACTGGCCTTAGGCAGAGCCTGATGAAGATGATAATGGAAAATGTTTACTGGACTCCTTGGGGGCATTGAACTAACCAGGCAGGATGTCTGTGCTTCCCCGTTTCCTGCAGAGTCAGAAAGTGTGCACCCCAAAAGCTGCCAGAAGGGAAGAGAAATGTCCTCTTTGTAGCATTCCAGGCATTAGGTTATCCGTAGGATTGAGTAGAGACAGGAGAAAGACACCATTGTTTCCTGCAGCCATTACTGTTTACACATTTCCACTTTTATGACATACCGTTTTTGTTATATAAACTAGTTTTTTGCAATGTGCATAGTGGAACACTTTTCCAAATGTGGACAAGGTTGACTTGTGAAAGACTGAAATGGTATGGAGGCAGGAGATACCACATGTATGAGACACTTGGTCTGAAGGCTCCAAGGGGCTGAACAGGGCCTGGCTTTACCTCTGTGCCTTCTCACAGAAGAGAAGTGGAAACACCTCCCAGAGACCAAGTGTGCATCTGGTGGCACCATCAGTGGCTAAGAAGTGCCTTTCTTAATGAAGTCCCATCATTCCCCTGCTCAAGAAACACTTATAGGGGACAGCAATAGCACAGTGGAGAGGACATTTGCCTTGTATGCAGCTGACCTCGGTTCAATCCCCAACATCCCATATGCTCCCTTGAGAATGCCACGAGAAATTTCTGAGTGCAAAGCCAGGAGTAACCCCTGAGTACTGCAGGGTATGCCCTTCCTGCCAAAAAACCACTGACGTGATCTCACGCATGGGAACAAAGACCTCTCCTATGGTTTTTGACTCCAGAAGCAAAGTTAAATATGCCTGGTGATAGGACAGTAGAGAGAGTGTTTACCTTGCACACAGCTAATCCTGGTTTGATTTCTGGATCCAGCCAGGATTGATCCCTGAGTGCAGAACCAGGAGAAAGCCTGAGCATCACCTGGTTGGCCTCAAAATGAACAAAATAAATGCTCATGAAGAAGCTTTGTAACTTGGGAGGCAGTGTTGCATCTTCCCCTCATATTTCTGTACAGATTCCAGACTCTCTCTGCAGCTTTGCCAGACCTTATATGTTGGCTTTTTCCAAAGAGCTGAAGGATGTGCTCAAACAGTGCTCCAAAATTCTAGAGATCAAGGCCCAGACTTAAACCGACCTCATGGAGAGCTTTTAGCCTGGTCTCCCTTCAGCCTGAGCATAGCTGCTCCCTCTGGGGACTGATCTCTTTCCGAGGGAGGCTTGCAACAGAATGCAGGATTGCCAGGCCTGCCGAGAGGACCAGCACAGGGAGCACAGAGACAGAGACAAGAAACAAAAGTCAAGTCCAGGCAAGCTACCAATAATAGAAGTGGACCTGTTATTACAACTAGGAGCAGGTTCCAGAATAGGGCCATGGTGAAATTCTTCTGAGGTCTAAGCAAAGATGAAAAAAATCACATACCTTGCTATAACGTAGATCGAATTCAGCCAGCCAAAGGAGAGGAACAAATAGAAAACAATCTCTCTCTCAGGTGGGGTGAGGGTTAGAAAGAAAAGAGAAAAGGACCAAGAATGAGCCAATGATAGTAGATCCTGAGAGGCTACAAACCAATTGGCCAAGGAGCTTGGGACCCTGAATCAGTGGCGGGGGAGGAGGTGTTGAAGAGCATGTAACTGAAACTCAATTATTTTATTTACTAGTTTATTGATTTGAGGAAGGGTCTAGGCCAGGGGTCTCACCTGGCAGCACTTAGGGCTTACTGTTGGATCTGTGCCCAGGAATCACTCCTGACAGTGCTCAGGGGACCATATGGGATGCTGGGAATTGAACTTGGGTTGGCTGTGTGCAAGGCAAGTGCCCTCCCCACTGTCCTATTACTCTGGTCCCTGAAAGCATTGTCTTAAGTCAAATAAACCATGTTGAGAAAGACAAAGACTATTAAGACTTCACTGACTGGGGCATAGACTTTTCCAAGTTAACTCCTAAAAGCAGACAAGACAGGTGCTATTGGGGTTGGTAGACAGAGAAAAATGGAACACAGTGGGGCCAGCAAGGAAAGGAAGATCATCACTCTCGTGGACACAGGGAGGGACTCTGAGTTTCAAGGTCACTGACATGAGGAAATGGCCCTACTCTACCGCCTGGGCATATGAATAACAGAGGTATTTTTTGTTTTGTTTTGTTTTGTTTTGGGGCCACACCTGGCAGTGCTCCAAGTTACTCCTGGCTCTGCACTCAGGAATCACTCCTGGCAGTCTAAAGAGACCAAATGGGATATTGGGGATCAAACCTAGGTTGTGTGCATGCAAAGCAAACACCCTCCTTGCTGTGCTATCACTCCAGCTCCAAGAGAAGTATTTTGATCAGCATAAACAGTAGATTAAAAATAAAATAAAAGAAACACAGGGTTTGGGAAGTGAGTGGATTTTTGTCAGATCTCAGAAAATCCACCCCCAAAATGTGCCTGCTGCCTGTTTACCAAAGATGACCTCTGGTCCTCGTTGGAGGTTGCAAATTCTCCTGTCTCTCCCTACAGAACCTGGCATTACTCAGGTCACACAGGATGTCTCTGTGTAGTCTGTGCATTCTGCAGTCTCAGAAGATGCTAATTTGCATCATCCAAGGTTTCCTCACCACCCGCCACCAAGCATCCAAGTTTGTGGCTGTCTGCCATGCAGGCTAAAGGAGACCCACTCTTTTCCATTGCAGGGGTTTGCAGCACCCACTCATCAGAGCTCCCAGTCTGATTAGAATTAAAGCTCTTGAAGCTTATATCCCAGTGCTAGGGCTGGGCACTTCTCGGCCTCGTTATGTGGATAATTATGTCATAAATGGCATTCAGATGGAAATGAGCACCATAGCCATGTGAGCTGCCTCTTTGCTTCCCCTTCCTCCTTGAACACAGCTTCAACTCCCTGAGCATGAGGCTTCCTTTGCTCCAGTCTGGCTCCCTCTTCCTCATTCCAAAACACACAATGCTGCTTATTCCCTGACCTATTTCAGTGTAACGACAAACTACATTTGGAGCCAGTCCATTGCTTCTCCTTCTCTCTTCCCATGGGTAAAAATACATTTCCCCAACATGCAGGCCAAGTGCTCTTGCAGGCATCCCTTGCACGACTTGAAAAGCAAGGCATCCCTCTGAAAACACGAAGGCTGAGTCTGGGCCCGTGGACTGTATTTGAGGTGCCATTGCAGCCTCAGCTCAGCTCTACCCCAGTTCCATCTACTCTGAACTCTGAAGAGGCTGACTGATACCCTAGTCATAGATGCTTTCTGATTTGAGCACATCAAGCACAGTTTTCAGAGTGATTTCTGGAGAGATTGCTGAGCACTTGAGCCTGAGTTTGGTTCCCTCTACTACACCATCCAGGAGGTTCCCAAGGAACCTGAGGAGTTGGTAGGATTCTTGCCTCGAGGGCTGCTGACCCAGGTTCAATCCCAGGCACCTCATATGGTCCCCTGAGCTATGCCAGGAGTAATGTCTGAGCACAGAGTCAAGAGTAAGCCCTGAGCACCGCTGGTTGTGACCCTAACCAAACAATACCTCATAGGAACTATTAATCACATTTTGTTTAGATTAGATCAGCATTCTTCAGTGAGGATCTGTGAATGAAGACCATTGGTTTAATTCATTAATTAAAATTTAGTTTTTCTTACTGTGCCTATGCAAAAGAAAAAAAGTGGGGGTAACACCAAACCCTGCCACTCCAGCACTCCTTTTTCTTGTTGTTTTGTGTGTTTTTAATATTATTTTTCTTCTCTTTTTTCTTCCACTTTTTTCTTTCTTTTTCACTTGTGTGGATATTATTTGGTGTTTTTTTTTTTTTGCTGGGTGCATTTTTCTTTTTTTTTTTCTTTTCTCTCTTTTTTTTCTTTATTTGGTAATTGCTACCAATTTTTTTCTTCTCTTTTCCTTATCCCTTTTATCTCCAACAGAATCACATAACTTGAATCATTCAGCTTCATAAATTGAGGGGGGAAATGATGATACCAGGACGAGTCATATGAACATGTAGTGAAAATAAAAAATGATCAGACTTAAACACCAAACCCAAAGTCAATGACAACAGAATAGATACCCAATCTACAACAAGCTATAAAGTGGAGACCAGTTACACTAGTATTCTGGGGGGTAAAGGAGGGAGATATGGGATACATGCTGGGAACAGGAGTGGAGGGAGGACAATACTGGTGGTGGGAATGCCCTTCATTCATTGTCACTATGTACCATAAATAATTCTGTGAAAGACTTGTAATACACTTCGATCACAATAAAAATGTATTAAAAATTTTAGTTTTGCACATATTGATTACTTTACACATTCGCAGAAGATATAGAAACAGATGGAAGGTTTTATTTCAACTTCTTCAAGACAGTCATGCTCCAAAGAAGTCTGATTTAAACCAGATACTCCTGGTCGTCTCTGGTTATTGAAAAACATACTCAACCAAAGCAGCTGCCTAGGCCCTAGTACCAAATGTCTGAATTTGTTATCTTACAGAGATTTCCAAACTGTCTTCGAGCCATACCAAATGTATGCAAGTGAAATGACACCAAATTTATTTAAAATGACTGTTTACTCTTCTCACTACTGTTTTTTTCTTTTTCTCTCCTTTTCTTTTTAATTTCTTTTCTCTTTTCTTTCCTGCCCCTTCCATATACTTTCCCCTTTCACCCCTTTGGAAATTCCACTATCCCTTTACCCCACAATCCCATCCAGATTCCCCACATTAAAACTCTTCACCCTCAGTTCCTATTCCATTAGGCATCAAGAATGACGCTACCCCAGCGAACCAGTACCCAGCACCCAAGCAGAGGGACAACCAGTCAAAACCACATTGCCCCCTAAAAGAAAAGGAAACCAACTCCCCTGCTGACTCATGCTGCGTGGTCCTCCTTACCAACCCTTCCTAATGTGGACTGTTACTTGAAACCAGACTTAGCTCTACAAGTATCCCCCAATGCATGAACTCTTCCCAAGTCCTCCCTACCACAAATCTTTTGCCAATCTCAAGAAGGTCAGGTTGGGAAATAGAAAGGTGCCCGGGAACCCACACACCACAAGAAAATCTCAAAAGACAATGGGGAAACCTATACTACCATCATAAGTATAAGACCTGTATTACACTACCTCTTTACCTGCTTTTCCCCAAATGCAAGATACTTTCTTGCATCACCTTGTTCCTTTAATTAATTTTTTACTTCATTTCTTAACAATCTTTTTTCTTGTCATATATATATATATATATATACGTGAGCACATAATTTTTTATTTCTATTTTTATCTTTTTGGGTGTGTGACTTTTGTTTTCTTCTCTCTCCACCCTCAAATGCACCGGCAATATAATGTAGCACCATTTCTCCCTGCAAAGGCACACTAAAAAAGGGGAAATCTTACGTATAAAAACGAGCTGTTATTTATTAAAGATAAGAACTCATACTTGTTTACAATACAGGGGTATCTCCCACCTTGAAAATATGTCACGTGGACCCAACTTAGACCCAGGTGATTAGACACCAATTGTCCAGCCTTGAACCCTGGACCACAGACATAGAAACGACACACTTCTTTACAATAGCCACAGTAAACAAATCCCAACCGGGACATCCTTAACAGTGCTCGGACACCAACAAGTGCCAGACCTAATATGATACCCTGACAACGAGGAAAATGAGAATAATTTGACCTAAGAGCAAGTTATCCTATTCACCAGCTAACGATAAGACAAAATCAGAAGACTTGTCACCCTTTGATCTGTCCAAATGCCAAGATCGCAATTTACAGATGACTGGCTGACAGAACCATGGCCAGACTGTATGTATCCTGGGACCAATAAAAAAAAGCTCTAGTCTAGGGTGTGAGCTACGACCTGCATAACAACTATGATCCCTAGTTCCAGAGGTCTGTCTGAGACTATTGTAATGAAAGGGGACCTCTGGAAACATAACGGAAGATGCTATCTCAGGCCCATCCTAGGATCAGCGCAAAGACCAGGACCACCAACAGAAGATGGATTAAAATGACACTGGGATTAAAATGAACTGAGGGAACAGAACTTCTAGACCCACAAAGAAAGACATAATCATAAGTTCAACTCCTTAACTTGTGCAGATACCGAGACCTCTAGATACAGAGGTCTGATGTTATCACCCAGGACGGAGCAGAAGTCTTCCATACACCACAAAAGCACCAGAGAGTAAATGAACCTGAAATGAGACTATAGTTAATCCCATGACAATATACTTCAAGGGTGGAGAAACTCTGTATCTCTTAGGCAAAGGAAATTCCTTTTCAAATGACCCCAATATTTACTGTGCATCTGCAGGAGGGGAAAAAAAAAGCACAAAACAATTTTTTATTATTATTTACTTATCTATTTTTTGTTGATTACATTGTTGTGGTTTGGCTATTGAAGTGGATGTCTCCATTTATATTTATTTATTTATTTTCTTCTTTTCTTTTCTTATGTGTCCTGCCACATTTTTTTATCTCAATACCATGGCTTTTATATGGTGCTTACCCTTTTGTCTTGTTTTGTTTTGGAATGTTCACTGGATATTTTATTTGACAGTTCTTTATGTACTGTTGTGGTGTTTCACCTTCTTTTTCCCCTTCATCTCTCAAACCAAGGATGAAAGCCTCCAGAAGGACTCTGCCCATTTCCGGAGTATCTGATTCTCTTTTTCTTTTTTTTTTCTCCAGGTTATTACTTTTCTCTTCTTCTTCTTCTTCTTCAAAAAAAAAAAAACCTGCATAACTTGAACTATCTAGTCCCGCCTCCCAATTGGGGTGGGGGAATAAGGGAGGTACCAAGACCAAATAGGTATAAGACCACTAAGTAGTAAGCTAGGCACAGAGGGGGCCACTTATTCTAGCAGCTCCGGGGGTAAGGGAAGAGGTTATGGGAAGAAGGACGAAAACTGAGGTGGAGGGAGGACAATTCGGTGATGAGAATTCCCCTGATTTTATGTTAATATGTACCTAAAATATTATTGTCAATGATATGTAAGCCACTATGATTAAAATAAAAATTGTATTTAATTAAAAAAATAAGACTTCTTCTGAGGAAACTGAGGACCTCAAGGGAGCCCTGTCCTATGCTTCTCTGTCTTTTCTGAATCCTTAAAGCTCTCCTCAGAGCCCTGGGAAGCGAACCCCCAAAAAACGGCATTTTGAAGTTACCCAGTGAGCGAGTGAGTGAGTGAGTAAGAAATGGCTGACTGTGGGGACTGCCAGGTAAAGTGCTGATTGTTTCACCTGCGGAGTCTTCACCCTGCTGTGCTTCTTCAGAGGAAACTGAGGACCTCAAGGGAGTCCTGTCCTGTGCTTCTCTGTCTTTTCTGAATCCTTGAAGCTCTCCTCAGAGCCCTGGGAAGTGAACCCCCAAAAAACTGCATTCTGAAGCTACCCAGCGAGCGAGTGAGTGAGTAAGAAATGGCTGACTTTACAAGCCCATAAAGGGGAAGCTGCTGAACTCTGCTGGAACTCAGATGCCAGCACCCCTATCTGCCTGTCTTCTGTGCTGTGCTCCATTTTCGGCCTGATTTCATCCTGTGTGTGGCTCATCTGCAGATGGCTCGCCTTCCCTGGAGCCTTCCCTAGAGGTGAGCTTACAAGCCCAGAAAGGGTGGAGCCAGAGGAGCACAGCTGCTCCGCTTCGCTTCCTGGGCCTGCACATCATTTAATCAATAAATACAACCACAACACGTAGAAAAACCCACAATACAAGTGTGACAATGGGGAAACAACGCAGGCCAGTGCCAGACATAGAGAATGATGATGGCAACTCTGATGACTTGAACATGACCAACCAACTAGTCAGTCTCTCAGATAAGGAGTTTAGAGTCGCAATATGGAAGATATTCAAAGAACTCAAAGAAAGTATAGAAGAGAACACTAAAAGAATCAAGAGAATATGAAGATATAAATCAGAAAACTCCAAACTGAACTTTCAGGTCAAATAACAGGTCTGAAAAATTCAGTAGATGAATTGAAGAAAACATGATTGAGCTTTCCCACGGGTATACAGCAGCTGAGGATAGAATTAGTACACTGGAAGATGAGATGAATAACAATTCCATACAGCAGAAGAAATTGGAAAAAAGCCTACTTTGACAAAGAAGAAATACAAATGGCCAAAAGACACATGAAAAAGTGCTCCACATCACTAATCATCAGGGAGATGCAAATCAAAACAACTATGAGGTACCACCTCACACCCCAGAGATTGGCATACATCACAAAGAATGAGAATAAACAGTGTTGGTGGGGATGTGGAGAGAAAGGAACTCTTATGCACTGCTGGTGGGAATGCCGTCTAGTTCAACCTTTATGGAAAGCAATATGGAGATTCCTCCAAAAAACTGGAAATCGAGCTCCCATATGACCCAGCTATACCACTCGTTGGAATATACCCTAGGAACACAAAAATACAATACAAAAACCCCTTCCTTACTGCAGCACTATTTACCATAGCAAGACTCTGGAAATAGCCAAGATACCCTTCAACAGATGAATGGCTAAAGAAACTGTGGTACATATACACAATGGAATATTATGCAGCTGTCAGGAGAGATGAAATCATGAAATTTTCCTAAACATGGATGTACATGGAATCTATTATGCTGAGTGAAATAAGTCATAGAGAGAGAAAGACGCAGAATGGTCTCACTCATCTATGGGTTTTAAGAAAAATGAAAGACATTCTTGCAATAAGAACTTTCAGACACAAAAGAGAAAAGAGCTGGAAGTTATAGCTCACCTCATGAAGCTCACCACAAACAGGGATGAGTTTAGTTAGAGAAATAACTACGTTTTGGACTATCGTAATAATGAGAATGTACGAGGGAAATAGAAAGCCTGTCTAGAGTACAGGCGGGGGTTGGGTGGGGAGGAGGGAGATTTGGGACATTGGTGATGGGAATGTTGCACTGGTGATGGGTGGTGTTCTTTACATGACTGAAACCCAAACACAATCATGTATGTAATAAATTTCTTTAAATAAAAAAATTTAGGGCCGGAGAGATAGCATGGAGGTAAGGTGTTTGCCTTGCATGCAAAAGGACAGTGGTTCGAATCCCGGCATCCCATATGGTCCCCCGAGACTGCCAGGAGCGATTTCTGAGCACAGAGCCAGGAGTAACCCCTGAGCACTACCGGGTGTGACTCAAAAACCAAAAAAAAAAAATAAATAAAAAAAATAAAAAAATTTAAAAAAAAGAGCTAACAAATAAAAAAATAACTGTTTTTTTTTTTAAACTAGTGGGAAATCATCCTACTAATTAAAACCCCCAGGTCCCTGGGTAAAACAATGTTAGGTTAATTTAGACATTGGGGTCTCTAAAGGTGTAGGCCAGCAGGGAACATTCTGCTAGGATGTGATAGGACCTTATCATCATTTCAATGCATTCCATTAAAGGTGCTTGCTGATGACTTCTCATCTTGACCGTAGCTGGGTAAATATTCCAGTTTTTCATGCACATGTAAACAATGGCTTATCCCAAATAGAAAAGCCTAGATGTTCCCTGACTGCGTGGAGGTTGGTTTGTGGTGTGGATGGACAGTTACTATGTTTGCTTCATTCTTTGGGACATCAGGAGTTGGAGTTGAACTGGTTCTGTTGTGCGAGTCAACTGCATTTTCCCTGGATGGGTATCACCTTATGCTAGGTTGTTAAAAAGGCATTTTTTGGGGTGTGTGTAAGTAGGTTCTTTAATTTATAAAGTTGGGGGAAGGAAATTAAGATAATCTCAAGCATTCGTTGAAAAAAGGAGATGGGTACAGAAGTGATGCATTGAAATGAATATTTCAAAATTTCTTATGTTGAAGTCTAAACGCTCAGGCCTTGGAATGTGACCTCCTGGGCTGTGTCCTTGCGGAAGTGATCAGGTCAAAATGAGAGAGAGGAGAGAAAGAAATGAGGGAGAGAGAAGAATTTTGAAAGTAGCAAGATCAAAAATGGATCTTACCTAGAAAGGAAAGCCCATAAGATTCATGACAAATCTTTCAAATTAGACTCCTTGAGCCCAAAAATAATGGAGAAATTTAGTACATAAACTCAATGACATGACCACTTCATCAAGACATAAATATCTCTGTCCAGTGAGATTATTATTCAAACTTGAAATAATGATACAGAGCTTCAAGGACAGACAACAGCTGAGGGAATTCATGACCTTAGAACCAGTTTTACAAGAAGCATATAAGGGTTCATTACTTTTATTTTTTATTTTATTTTTTATTTTTATTTTTTTTTTTGGTTTTTGGGCCACACCCGTTTGACGCTCAGGGGTTACTCCTGGCTATGTGCTCAGAAATCGCCCCTGGCTTGGGGGGGACCATATGGGATGCCGGGGGATCGAACCTCGGTCCGTTCCTTGGCTAGCGCTTGTAAGGCAGACACCTTACCTCTAGCGCCACCTTCCAGGCCCCTATTTTATTTTTTCTTAAGCAAAACAAGGTAGTTTTATTGAACAAAACTTTCTTAGAAAGATGGGAGAGGACAGGAAGAAAGGAAATATGCATTTGAGAAAGAATACAGATTTCTACCTAGTGGAAATATGGAAGCAAAGAAACAGAGAGAAGGGGCCCGGAGAGATAGCACAGTGGCATTTGCCTTGCAAGCAGCCGATCCAGGACCAAAGGTGGTTGGTTCGAATCCCGGTGTCCCATATGGTCCCCTGTGCCTGCCAGGAGCTATTTCTGAGCAGACAGCCAGGAGTAACCCCTGAGCACCGCCGGGTGTGGCCCAAAAACCAAAAAAAAAAAAAAAAAAAGAAAAAAAAAAAAGAAATAGAGAGGAGCAAGTAGTATGTATTCAAAGGAGAACATGGCTTAAAGAGCAAGGGAGGATTGATCCACTGCTTTGAATAACTAATTCTATGAAACTGACATATTTGTTTGCTTGTTTGTTTATGCCACCCCTACAATCATGCAGTATTCAGATAATTTGGGGAGCACTGCTAGTTATCTTTGCCCAAGAGACCCTGAGTTGCAAGGGCTCAAGGATACAGCCTCTCTGGTGCTAGGGCTTGCCTGAGTTACCTGAGAAGTATGTTGGGACCTGTAGGGTAATATCCAGTGATGAACAGGGGACTATGTGGTGTCAGGTATCAAACTGAGGTTAGCAGCATACAAAGCACACGCCTTAACCCCTGTATTATCTCTCCAGTCCCGCATCATTAAATAACCATTCAAAATTTCAATAGACATCGGGGCCTGAGCACAGCGGTAGGGTGTTTGCCTTTCAAACGGCTGATCCAGGAAGGACTTTGGTTCAATCCCCAGTGTCCCATATGGTCTTCAGAGCCAGGAGTGATTTCTGAGTGCATAGGCAGGAGTAGCCCCTGAGCGTCACCAAGTTTCGCCAAAAACAAAAACAAACAAAAACAAATTTCAGTAAACTTTTTGTAGAATCCAATACTCTTCTCAAAATTCTAAACAAATTCAATGAACATAAAATAGCCAAACCCATTTTTCTTTCTTTCTTTTTTCTTTTTCTTTTTATTTTTGGTTTTGGTTTTTTGTTTGTTTGTTTGTTTTTGGGTCACAGCTGGCAGCGCTCAGGGGTTACTCCTGGCTCTATGTTCAGAAATTGCCCCTGGCAGGCACAGGGGACCATATGGGATGCCGGGATTCGAACCACCGTCCTTCTGCATGAAAGGCAAACGCCCTACTTTCATGCTCTCCAGCCCTGATCATTTTATATCTTATAATTTCAATTTTATATCATCTCTAGATGCATGATGATCTCCAGCACTCAAGATTCCTTCCATCACTATAAATTTAGCTTCTTTTATCCATTTCACACTCCCACCCTTCAACCTTACATATTCTCTGGTAACCAACTATCTGTTCTCTGCATCTAAGAGCTTGTTGACTTTCTTTATTATGTTTCACATATGAATGAAATGTGTTTTTTTTTCTGGTTTTTGGTTTTTGGGCCACACCCAGTGACACTCAGGGGTTACTACTGGCTATGTGCCCAGAAATCGCTCCTGGCTTGGGGGACCATATGAGACTCTGGGGAATCGAACTGCAGTGCTTCTTAAGTCAGCTGTCTGCAAAGCAAATGCCCTACCACTGCACCACTGCTCTGGCTCCATGAATGAAATCTTGAGTGAAGATAAGTCAATAGGAAATGGAGTCTTTACAATGAAACCTTTGTCCTTCCCTCATACCACATATAAAAGTTATTGCACTTCAAAGTAGAATTAAATATAAAAACTAAAGATATAGAACTCCATGGAGAAATGATTTAAGAACAGTTTATTCTCTAGAGAGATGAACCTAGATAATTTTCTCATGGAAATAAAACTGAAAAATTGGGAGGATTGATTGGGGATAGCTCACACTTCTTGGAGGACTTTTCTCTCCATTGTTTAGAAACCCCACTGGAAATATCTGCTCACCAAGAAGGAAGAAAGATTTCTGCCTGTCTAGTAAGGCCTCAGCCAATGAGAAGCTTTCACAAACCAGAAGTCCCACCTTCTGAATGTTCATTTTAACAGCCCTCCCTAGTTATTTTTCCTCCAAAATTATAAAGCCCATTTTGGCCTATTTCTCTGCTATTCTCACATAAACTCACTTAAAATTTTAATAACCAGTTATTTACTGTTGACAGAACAGTAAAACCACACATCAACATGATGCAATTTGACAACTACCTCTTCCCCAAATGAATAACTTCTGTTCTTTGAAAGGAAACTAGTAGGAGAAAAAATTGAGAAGAAAGGCCACATCTCTTCTTGAATGATTAATCTAAATAGAAAACAATGTCAAGTAAAGAGCTGAAATGTTCATAAATTTATTGTGGGAATACAAAATGGTAGAGTAGTTTCACAAACATTTCTCATGAAGTCAACTACACCTTTAAATATGAACAAATAATTCCATTCCCACGTATTTATCAATGAGGACTTTGAAATGATTTTTATGCATATGTAGCACAAGATTACATAGAAGCTTTCATTCTCTGCCTCCAAATTGAAAAAAAAAAGTTTCCATCCACCAATGAATGAATCCACCACCTGTACTTTATACTATAGAACATTACTCGTGAATGGAAAAATGGGCTACTATTGATTACATAAAATAACACAAATGATAAATTTTAAATGATTAATCAAAGTCAACTATGCTTATAATTTTATTTATGTTAAAATTTAGAACTTCCAAATAAATTAGCAGATAGAAATAAAGAAAATTGATAAATAAAAACACTTTTTTAGAGAAATAAAATGACAAACTTTTATGTAGAGGTCAATAGTACTGAGGAAACCCTAAAAAGTGCCATTGGTAATAGAAACAGACTTTGTATTACTAAATCATTTATGTAATTCAAAAAGAAAATAGAAACCCATGAACAGGAGTAGTGGCACATATAGTTGGATATCAATACATTAGTCTTCTGAATTCCCCTGTCATTTTGGGATAGGCTAGCTCAATGTTCCCATTGCCTGCCCATTATCTCGGCCACTAGCACCTCATTGATATACTTGGTATACTTTTGACCCCACTCAATTGGGGATAGCAGTTTAGCATGTTCCTCTGAAGATCACTAGATATGATCCCAAATAATCCCCCAAAATATAGCAGAATACTAGAAACAGTAATTGCTGTTAGAGAAATGGAGAAAAAGGACTAGAAACTTGTTTTGTTCCTATGAAAAACAATATGGTGACCCCCTCCCCGATTTAATATTGAACTACCCTAGATGATCCAGTAATTCCAGTTATCAGTAATTGTCCAAAGAAGATAAAAATACTAGTCTGGAAATATATATGTTCCTCTATTTCAGTACTGCAGTACTTACTACAGCTATATCTGTGCTTAACCCAAATGCCTGAGAGCAGAGGAGTGGATGAGAATTTTTTGGTCTATCTGCACAATGGAAATCTTATCCTTTGCAACAGCATCTTTATAATTGAAGGGCATTGTGGTCAGTAAAAGAAGTCAAAAGGATTAGGGCTAGAGTGATTGTACAGTTTGCCTTGCACTTGGCCAATCTGGGTTTAATCTCCAGCATCCCATATGGTCCTCTGTGCACTGGCAGGAGTGATCCCTGACTGCAGATCCAGATGTATGTAAACCCTGAGCATTGCTAGGCATGGCCTTAAGACAATAAAAACAAAACAAAAGAAATTAGAAGGACAAAGACCAATACCCAAATGATCCCATTCATACATGCCATATAAAAATGTAAATCAAGAGATTAGACAATGGCCATTGGAGTCAAAAACAGAAGTTTCTACTATGTATATGTTTGAAGGGTTGGAACTTGGGAAAGAGTGGAAAGAAAGGTCCTAGATGGTACTGGTGGGATAGTGGGACTTGTTTATAGGTCTGTTATGGCAATATTGTGTTCCTAAAGCATGTACAATCCTGCAAACCATGCTGTCTAAATAAGGTTGAAGGGCTACTATTTTTTAAATTATTATTATTTTTGCTTTTTGGGGCCACTCCAAGGCACAGGGGTTACTTTCTGGCTCTGCACTTAGGAATCACTCCTAGCAGTGTACAGAGGACCATATGGGATACTGGAGATTGAATCAGGTCAACCACATACAAAGCAATTCCCATTATATCATTGTTCTCTCCCTAAAAACAAAGGTTTTGTAGAAAAATAATTTGGGAAATTTTGTATGTAAAATTCTCCCTTTGGCATTAACGGTTGGTGTGAATAACCCAGAGTAGCAAACCTCTTTGAAATGTGCTTTATTCAGTGATTTGTGAGTCTCTCCACAAACCAAGAGCACATACTCCAGGAAAGTATTAAGAATGGGTGGGCTTATACTAGAAAGGGAGGGCTTGGCTGCTTTCCCAGGAGTGCCAGGACCAAGAAGGATCCAGTGGAGTATTGACTTCTGGCTGGCTGGGTTCTCCCCTGATGTGGATCTGCCTGAGGTTTTCCAGGTCAGGTCCTAGTTTGAAGTAGAGCCAGTAAAGATGAAAGAAAGTTCAATAGGAAATCACTCTTTGATGCTAGAACTGGGGAAGAGAAATCTGGAACATGGCATTCCCCTGGGAATGTGTGTTGGCAGTTTCTGAGGGCTTTGTAGTGGAGGGGGGAGTTCAGGGCCCATGATAATTGGGTCTCTTTCCAGGACTGTTCTTCCAGTTCCGAACGAAGAAACAAAATGATCTCATATACTGCTCTGTGCTCAGCCACTTAGCCAGCAGACTTAGAAAGATAAGGTAATAAGTTATGATCAGAAAGATCATCACACATTATATTCCTTGCAAAAAAAAGAGTGTATACAGAAAACGGACCATGTACAAATGCTGGTTGCAAGCTTGTGCTCACCAAAATTCCTCACCAAAGAATATCAAGAAAAAATGCAGAAGTCAGCTGAAAGGAATCCTTGAACTAACTACAATCGTTAATTTGACACAATAAAGTGGTATTTTAAACTTAAAATTATCCTTCTGTTAATGGACTGAGAACAGTAAGTTGGGAAGGATCATACTTTAACAAAATAAAATTAGGTAAGAAAAATAAATTTAAAGCATCAATTAGAAAGTGAAAAGTAAAATTCTTTTTACCATTAAAAACGTTAAAACATGGGCCCGGAGAGATAGCACAGCAGCGTTTGCCTTGCAAGCAGCCGATCAGGACCAAAGGTGGTTGGTTCGAATCCCGGTGTCCCATATGGTCCCCCGTGCCTGCCAGGAGCTATTTCTGAGCAGACAAGCCAGGAGTAACCCCTGAGCACCGCAGGGTGTGGCCCAAAAACCAAAAAAAAAAAAAAAAACGTAAAACATAAAGAATTTTTACCATAAAATATTCTATATAGAGGTTGGAGAGATAGCATGGAGGGTAGGGCGTTTGCCTTGACATAGAAGGACGATGGTTCAAACCCCCAACATCCCCATTTGGTCCCCCAAACCTGCCAGTGTTTTCTGAGCGTAGAACCAGGAGGAACCCCCTGAGCCGCTGCCAGATGTGACCCCAAAACAAACAAAAACAACAAACAAAAACATCTATAAAAAAATATCCTAAAGACTCTGCTGTTGAGGAAAACAATTTTTAAAGTTCTGGAACCATAAACTATGAATAGCTAATTCAGTCCTGGAAAAAGAACAAAGTTAGAGGGAATTACACTTACTAATTTCAAACTATTGCAAAGCTAAAAAATAATAAAAACACTTATGGCAAACGAGGCAGAGGCCAATTAAACATAAACCTACATACATAATGAAAATAAGTAGACAAGGGAGCCCTAAAATACAGTAACAATAGAATTCTTTCATCAATATGATTTTTTAGAAATTGGATAACACATTGCATTTGGATGAAAGTAAATACATAACTTATAACATTCAAAAAAGTAGTTCAACATGAATGGGGACTTAAACACAGTATTTGAAATTAAAAGAACTCTTAGAAGAAAAACACAGGGGAAAAAAGCTCCAATTTTTTATTTTGGATATAACACTAACAGCATACCTAAAGCAAAAAAAAAAAAATCAACAAATGTGATTAATCTTAATGTTATACTTTAGTACACAAAAAGAAACAGTGAAATAATATAGAAATGTCTGTGGAAATGGAAAAAATAGCTCCAAACTATGAATCTGATGAGACAGCACCCATCCCTAAATATATAAAGGATTCACTCAACTCCACAACCACTAACCAAATAGGCCAATTAAATAGTCAAGAACCTAAATAAACATGTTTCTAAAGAAGACATAAAATGCAGGAAACAGATAAAGATATTCACTATTGTAAATCATCTGGGAAATGCAAATCAAGTAAGATAATCACCTCATACCTGATAAAATGATAAAAGAAGATGAAAGATAAGAAATGTTGGATAAGGAGAAGAGAGAACCCTGTTGGTGTGCAGCAACTGACATTGTCACAGGATAGGACTTACTTGAAAAAAAAAAAAAGCATCATCTCTCCAAAGAAATTAAATAAATACCTCAAAGGGAGATATATATAAACTCTCATAAGGCACTACAGCTCTCTTCTCATCGCCAAGAACTGGAAACGAGGGGTGAATAGATAGGTCAGGCGTTCAGCTTTTGCCTTGCATGCAGTCAATTGCATTTTGATCTCAGTCATAACATGGCTCGTTGAGTACTTTTAGAGGTCACCCCTGAGCAGAGCCAGAAATAGCCCCTGAGCACTGCTGGGTGTGGTACAACACACATTATAAAAAAAAATATGGAAACATATGGGTCTCAATGTACAAATGCATATACATATATACACACATGCCTATATACCTATATATAGGCATATATGTACATATATATAAATATCTAATAATGCCTGTTGGTTCAAATATCGGTGGAAGAAAAACATACTAGATGATGCCACTTGCTGGTGAAATTGACTCAAACTTGCAGAAACAGAAAAGATTTATGTTTACCAAGAGCTGAAAAAGGGAATGATTGGAAAAATGTTGGTCAAAGGACAGAAACTTTCAGTTCCAAGATGAAAAAAAATATTCCCATTTCTCTAAAACAGAACTGAAAGATGACTATAGATAAAATATTGTTATATAATTGAAAATTTCTATAAGTATAAGATCTTATGGTTTCACTATTAACTATCACTACAAAAACATGTTTATTATATGTGATATGTCCATTAACCCGATTATGGTAAAAGTGGCAACATTACATTATCCACATTACTATGTGTAATAGATCCTTTTTGTTTGTTTGTTTGTTTGTTTTTGGGTCACACCGGCAGTGCTCAGGGGTTACTTCTGGCTCAACGCTCAGAGATCGCTCCTGGCAGGCTCGGGGGATCATATGGGATGCCGGGATTCAAACCACCAACCTTCTCCATGCAAGGCAAACGTCTTACCTCCATGCTTTCTCTCCAGCCCCTGTCATTTAGATCTTAATAAAATGGGAAAAATATCAATGCTGCTTCAGGGTACCTGAACATATTCCCCAACCCAAGTCTCATCCATTAACCCTCCCATCTCATGCAACCAAGCACAAAAAACATAAACTAGAAACCAGTCTTTCCATGAAGGAGCAGCTCACATACTATGCCAACAAATGTTCTAAAGCAATTGGTGGTCTGCCCTCTGGGTTCTCTGTCCTTCCTTTGATGCAACCTTGACTTCTATTAACCTCTGATACTCATGTACTTGCTTCTCATATCCCAGAAAGAAGTTCTTTGCACAAGGGTATGGAACACAAACTAACTCAAGATGATAGCTTAGTCTACTACATACAGGTGATTTGTCTTCTAATTTGAGAACCAGAGAAATCTAGATTAGTTGTGGTTCTGGGTTCTTAAACATTTTTCTTCCTCTTTCCTCTTTAGTCATATCTCTGAACCTATTTCATGTATTGGGTCAAGTGGGTTTCATGTCTCATCCCTTTGGTTAGTAGAATTGGAGACTATGTACTAAAGATGCCCGCTTCCCAATTATGCTGTGCAAAATATGCTGTTCAGTGTTGGCACATGGAAAACAACACTGGTGTCTTAAGAACAGTTTCTCATGAATTGGTTAAGATCCTGGATGAAAAGTGCTGGGAATACCAGCAGATGGATTGTGATGTGGAATCAAATATAATGAAGATGCAGATGGCTTGCAATTTGTCACGAGCAACTTAGTGGCCAAAAAGCACACTAATGAAAAAGGTGATCACATACCAATTTCAAGACATAAAAATGTGGTGTATATTGGTATAGTTTATTAATAACAAATCATCTAATGTTTTAGAAAAATTAACTACTTACTTTTACGATCGAAAATGTTAAAAAAAAAAAAGGTTGGTTATTTAGATAAAGTAAGCATTTTGCACTAGGAAAAAAACAGCGACAATTTTCCCAAGGTATGAGTGAGAGAACATTAATCATCAGATGCCATCTTAACATACTTATTTTATTTAAACACACTGGTTTACAAAGTTGTTCATTAATAGTTATTTCTGGTATTCAATGTCCCAGCACCAATTCCACCAACAGCGTAACCTTTCCTCCACTATGGCCTCCAGTGTCCTTCCCTTGATAGGCTCAAAATAATTTATTTTATATTGATTGTTACAAGGGAAGGTAGTGGAATTATGGGGAAAACTCCAGAAAAAGAAAATACAGCATAAAGGCAAATAGATTTATAAAAGTTGACCAATTTTTTCCTCAATCTCTCTCTGAATTCTCTGACTTCTCCAAAGCAGCAGGAGAGCTGGCAGGATGGAGGATTAAGAAACAAGTTGAGATGGCAGGGCAGCTGAAGAGAGCATGCTTAAAAGGTTAGATTAAAGACCAAACATGGTGGCTAGGGCCTTAAGAAAGTTGATGTCTTCTGAAACCTGACTGCCTTGGATTATTTCCTTGCCACCACCTTGAACATGCAGACCTGCTGGCTGGAGGGGATTGCAGGTGTGTGGCCTGGGGCCTCTCCCTCCATCTCACCATCATCACCTCCATTCAGGGACTCAATAATTAATATGATTTCAGAACCAATAAGGATCTGTTTGTAATTAGAAACAACATCTTGTCCTCACATAGACACGTTTCTATGGCCTCTCCTTCCCAAATCTTCACCCTGTTTACTCCATTCTAAGGAGTGGTCTGATGCTCTGTGTGCTTGACTTTGGACCAGGTCAGGTATGAATCGTGGTAGGGGAGAGAGAAAACATCAGGAACTTCCAAGGACTCCTCTCTCCCTTGAATAAGAGTCAACAGCATCCCCTCTGGAAAGATCTTCCTGAGGTTTACACAGATCCTGGAGAAAGATGGTGATTTGAGCACATCATAGGGAGCAGAACAACAGCCTTCAAGGATTTATTAAACATTGATGTCTACCCAGACCTTTCATGATAGAATTCCCTTCTGTAATAACCATTGCCATACATTTCTTTTAACTTATAATCTATACAATATCCAGCCCCAACTGTGAGAAAGATGACATAGTTTATCAATTGCTAGACCCTTAAAAAACTCATTTTTTTTCTTGCCTCTACTCTTGTTTCTTGAAAAATTGCCTTTGAATGGTGAGCCATTATATTTTGTTTTGTTTCTGTTTTCGTTTTGGCCACATTCAGTGGCAGTTAGGGATTACTCCTTGCACTGTCCTCAGAAATAACTCCTGGCAGGCTTGGGGAACCATATGGGATGCCAAGGATTGAACCTGTGTTGGCTGTGTGCAAGGCCAGCACCCTAAGCACTATAATATCACTACAGCTCCTGAATAGTGAACCATTCTAAATGAATCTGTTGTTACTGTAGCACTAAATAATTAACGATGGAGCTGGATGGAGGTGGATGGAGAAGGATGGATGGATTTTTCTCTGCCATCCCAGGCCATCTGGCTCGGAAACCCCCGTCCAGCTGGCGGGTCCCAGGTTTAGGTGAACGGCCGGAATCAGACTCATCCAGAGACAGGCATCAGGAAGCATCAACTTTATTCATACCTTCTCTACACCACATGTGTGGCCTATATCATAACCTTTTAAGCATTTGCTATTCTTCGCTAGCCCTGCATCTTAACTCCTTTCAGCCATCTTCCCTTTGACCTCCATGCTGGTCAAAGACCAAAAGGGCAGAGAGCCAATCCCTTGGGTCAAAGGCCTTATCTACCTTTTCCAAGACCCCTCCCAGGAATGGGCGGGGTCTTGCAGGTAAGGTCAAGTTACCTAGGGAGAAAGGGTGGGGGATGAGGCTTCAGTTACCAGCTTCATCAATGTGCCATGCATTGTTATGGACAGCTTATAAAGTGTGTGAACTACAGTGCTATGCCAGCTAACAAAATTCCTGTTCACCAGAAAAGCATTATTTAAGCCCCAAATCAAATGTCTTCAATTTGTAATGCAACTACATTTCCCAGGATAAGATTAAAGGCTTTGCAAAGCTGCATTGTGAGAAATAACTGACAAATAATTGGCTCTTCACCAATTCTTCAAGCAAACTTCTTACAGAAATTGTTTGCCTAAATATTTGGAGGTGGGTGATAAGATGAGCATTTGGTGAGAAATTATTGTTCTTTTAGCATTTGTACCAAAGAGGCAAGCTCAGCTACATAATGGACCTATTTCAGGACTTGAAGAATTTGGGTCCTTGAGTTATGATCAGCTTTCAGAAAGCTCTGAATCAGCATTTTTCCAAGTAGGAGCTCCTTGTTTTCACAAACTCTTGTGAGTTTTATTCAACAATGCAGGATAATTTGTGGTATCTTGATTATTTGTGTGCCTGTGGTATAAGGCTACTACTGTAATTCCTTGTATCATTTTTTTGTTGTTTTTTGTTGGTTTTTGGGCCACACCCATTTGATGCTCAGGGGTTACTCCTGACTAAGTGCTCAGAAATTGCCCCTGGCAATATGGGACGCCAGGGGGGGGGGATCGAACCCTGGTCCTTCCTTGGCTAGTGCTTGCAAGACAGACACCTTACCTCTAGTGCCACCTCTCCGGCCTCCCTTGTATCATTTTTATTAATTGATTGACTATTGGATTTTGGACCACATCTGGCAGTGCTCAGGGCTTACTACTGGCTCTGTTGTACTCAGGAACCATGCCTAGTGGGACTTGGGGGACTAAATGCAGTTCTGGATTGAAAGGGTCAGTTGTATGTATAAAGGCAAGTAATTTAGCTCCTGACCAACCAGATTTAAAATGAGCCAGAGAGAAAACAGTTCCAGGTAATGAGAATAATATTTCTGTTAAGTCTTTCTATGTGATCAAAGTGACACTGGCAGACACAAAACTCAATTTGGGGTGGGAGAAGAGAGAATATAGGACTTGCCTTGCATATAGCTGACTAAGTTGGATCATCAGAGCATTGGTCAAGAGTGGTTTCTGAGAACAGAGCCAGGAGCAAGCCATAAATAACAGGTCCCAAACCAGCAGTCAACCCACCAAAGACCAACTTTATAGAACTCAGAATATTAAAAGAAACCTGGAAACAACTATTGGGGCCAGGGGTCTGATTTTGACCAAAACTGGGAGCTCAGAAAGGACAGTGAGCTCTATGATGCCACGATGCACTCATTTTTAGCTCCTTCTACCCACATATTTGGAGTACCACAAACCCAAATCATCTGAACTCCAAACCAGGAATCTCAGAAGCCACAGGAAGAATTCCAAGAAGCTGCAAGTTTTCCAATTACTCACCCTCATGTATCTTCATGATATATCCAATTGTTAGTTTCTTTCTTTCTTTCTTTCTTTCTTTTTTTTTTTTTTGTTTTGTTTTGTTTTTTGGGCCACACCCAGTAATGCTCAGGGGTTACTCCTGGCTATGCGCTCAGAAGTTGCTCCTGGCTTGGGGGACCATATGGGACACCGGGGGATCAAACCGTGGCCCATCCAAGGCTAGTGCAGGCAAGGCAGACAGACACCTTACCTCTAGCGCCACCGCCCAGCCCCTCCAATTGTTAGTTTCAGTTCAAAGAATCAGCACCCATAAAGGAACCCATAATCTGAACCTTGATGAATGACTGTCAACTTCCATGGTGATGGGCTTCCAGTTGTAATAAAAGGTCTTGAGGTGGAAGGAATGTTTTAAATTGCTTGGATGGAATCAATGAAAATGTGATCTTGAAAAAAGGGAAGAAGGCCACCAAACTTTGAGAAGAGTGAACAGAGAAGTAAGCAGAAGGTGCACCCAGAAATACATTACCGAGTCAGGAGGTTGATACAAGAATGGGAGGGGATAGAACCTTCTAGAACCAGCCATTTCTTCCAACACCTTCATTTTCTCTTATAGGGCTAATTATAGACTCTTACTATGAGGTCTGGAAAACTCAACACAACCACATGTATTGCAGTAGCACTAGAAAATGAAGATGTGTGGGGCCGGAGAGGTGATGCTAGAGGTAAGGCGTCTATCTGCCTTGCAAGTGATAACCTAGGATAGACCGTGGTTCGATCCCCCGATGTCCCATATGGTCCCCCCCGAGCCAGGGGCAATTTCTGAGCACATAGCCAGGAGTAACCCCTGAGCATCAACCGAGTGTAGCCCCCCCCAAAAAAAAAAAAACCTGAAGATGTTAGAATATAGAAGTGCAGATTTGGGCAGTATTATTGGGATTTGGGCTAATATTATGAGGGCATTGCTATCTTAGAAGGTCATATGCTCCTGAAAGCTTCATGATTGGAAATGTGGATTTTAGCAACTCTAATAGCAAGAAGTCAGGGGAAATGGGACAATGCGAAGTAAATATACCATCTTAGTGAAATGTTAAGAATACCTTATACACTAGTGATAGAAATACTTATTTAACAGAGCTGCTATATGACCCAGCAATCCTGCTTTTGGGTATCTATCCCAGGACAGAAAAATCATTCACCAAAAGCACATATGTACACCACTATTCATCACAGCACTCAGTACAATAGCTAAAAATTGAAATCAATTAGATGTCCAACCACAGATGAGTGGATCATGAAGATGTGGTACATTTATAGAGTGGAATTCTACATAGTTCTAATGGATGATGTAATCGTGCAATTTGTTGCAACATGGATGGAACTAGAAAATATTATGCTAAATAAAATAAGTCAGAACTAGAAGGATCAATACAGGATGTATCACTTCTATGTGTTATTTGGAACAAATGCATGAAACAATGCAACATTGGGGGGGGTGTTAGGCCACAAGCAGCAGCACTTGGTGATTACTCCTGGATCTGCGCTCAGAAATCACTTATGGCAAGCTTGAGGGAGCAAATGGGATGCTGGGGATCAAACCTGGGGTCAGCCGTGTGCAAGGTAAGTACCCTCCCCACTGTGCTATGGCACCAGCCCAGGAATGCAATGGTATAAATAAGAGTTGTCGAGAACAATCTGGACCCCAGAGTATAGTGAGGAGTAGAAAAGAAATTGAGTGGGGGAGGAGAAAGATACATATAAAATGACAGTGGACTGTCATTTCAGGGTCAAGAGGACTCAGGTGTGTTGATGGAGTTAAGAAAGGACAGAACTAAATATACAAGTCAAAGTCAACAATAATGAAATCATAAGATTTAAATTTTAACAACCAAAACCTTAATGATGGTGGGCAAAGTGTGTGTATGTGTTGTGGCATGAGATGGACTCTGGGCACACTGGTGGAAAGAATTGAGCATGGTGGTAGGATTGGTGTTGAAACACTTTATGTCTAAAACCCAACTATGAAAAAATTGGTAAATCACAATGGTTTAAATAAAAAATGAAATAAAAATGCTTTAACCTTTAGGACCAAGAGGGAAAAGAGGAAGAAAAACTTTATTGGAAGAGTAGAAGGAAAAGTTAACTGTGGAAGTTGCCAAAGAGTGACACAGTGGGAAAATATGTCTCTGAATTGGCTTCGATGGTTATGTGACTCCCACAATTTACACACACTTACACGAACTAAGTTGCATACTTGGCTAAACACGATTTCTCAGCAGAGCGCTGAAGGTGTGACCCGCTCTCTTGTTGCCTGGGTAGAATGTGATGGGAGAGAGATTTGTGGAGACAAACTGTTAAGCTAAGAAGAACTAGGATGTCAAGATGGGAGATATTTAGGGCCTCTCCAGGCTGTGAAATTTGCTAAAGTTAGACAAAAACACTGCTAAGAAAGTGTGTTCTGAAGCAAAATTCATAAGAATGGTAAGATGAGCTTGTTACTTTTCAATATCATCTTTGAAGGACTGAATTGTGCTAATGGTGGTGGTGGGCTTCCTGCCATGATGGTTGCCAACCCCAGTTTAATCCCTGGCACTACAAATAATTCCCTAAGCACCGCCAGGGACCTCGAGTAGCACCTGAATACTACTGGGCATATCCCACCTCTTTCCATCTTAAACAAAATAAAACAAAAACAAGCAAACAAAAAAAACTAGCCTTAGGGGCCAGAGACATAGCACAGCAGTAAGGCGCTTGCCTTAGACGCAGAAGAATGGTGGTTGGAATCCCGGCATTCCATATGGTCACCCGAGCTTTGAGCGTAGAGCCAGGAGTAACCCCTAAGCGTTGCCGGATGTGACCCAAAAACAAAACAAACAAACAAACAAAACAAAACAAAATAAAAGAAAACCCAAATTAGCCTTGAAGACATTAGGTATTTGATTATTTGGATTCATCAGCTCAGCAAACAAAAGTTTTCTGTCTCCAGACTTTAATGCAAACCCACCCCAAAGAAAACGGCATAAAAGATGGCATACGGGTTCCTCTGCTTGAGTCATTTTGTTTTTATGAGGGGCCATACCTGGCAGTGCTCAGGGCTTTCTCCTAGCGCTGCATTCATGAATTACTCCTGGAGGTGCTTAAGAAACCATGTTGGGTTTCAGGGATAGAGCACAGGCTAGCTGTGTGCAAGGCAACAGCCCTTTCTGTTGTGCTATTGCTCTGCCTCCCTGCTTCAGTTATTTTCTTCTAACTTAAATATGGTTATATAAAATCAATAATTAGTAGGCAAATATATTGATTTCTGGGCTTCTAATACTTTGGTAAGTCATGGGTATATAGTAGGTAGCACAAAGATGGGATGGTGGAAAGGGCCAATCAGAATCAAATTGATGTCTGTTAGAGAATCAAGCCCATATTAAGATGAAAGCTGTTGCTTTAAGTGTACATACCTGTTAAGAGACCTAGATAGACATCTAAAGTGATACCTGTAAAAATCCTTTCAAACACATCCTTAAGCATCTCTGCAATATTCTCTAGGGTAAGTCAGAGACTAGGTCACAAAGTAAGTCTCAATAAAGTTAAGATTATTGGAGCCATCACAATAAATGCTACAGTTACAATGGGAATAAATGAAGGGAAATAAATAAGAACTAGAAGCAACCCTGAGTTTCATCACTGTGTGGAAATAAAATCATGTACTCTAGCTTCAGCAATTGAGGTCGTATGGGACTATCACAAATTAGACATGAGATATAAGCCAGCAAGATAGACTTGGGAGACCAGAAACAAACGGCATGATAATGTGCTGGCTACAAGAAGAGTTTTATTTTCAAAGAGTGGTGCTGGAAAACCAGATATGCATATCAGGTTCCTTCCTCAAACCATAAGATAGTTGAATTCAAAATGGATGTACCCTTATATTTCTGCATGTAAAGAATAAAAAATTCTTAGAAAAAAAACCAAATAATTTTAATGATTCCCTCCAATTAGGAAATTGTTTCTTGATTATAGCACAAGCCACAAAATTTTAGAAATAGATTTTGAAAAGTCTATATATTTTGAGTTTTAAAGGATACTATTAAATAAAATGATAGACTGCAAGAAAATATTGGCACACCATATGTTAAGGAAGTTGTCTCCAGAATATTTAAAGAAACCTAATTTTTGAAAAAAGTTATTTAATTCTTGTGCTTCACAAAATTCTTATAGTTGGTTTTTATACGTACAGTATTTTAACACCAAATCCACCACCAATGTCCACCACTCTCCACCCATGTGCCATGCCACCACCTCCTGCCTCAACCTACCAGCATAACAGGCCTGTTTTTAATTTTGGCTGTCAAATTTTGGGTCTCACTCTTTCGTTGTTGTCAGTGACTTGGATATTTAGTTCTGTTCTTTCTTATTATCATGCACCTGAGTCCCCTTGACTCCCGCATCTTCTTATTTCACATTTGCCTTTATTCTCTTCCACTTAATATCTTTTTCTCCTCATTATCCTCTGGGACCAAGAGTGTTCTCAACAACCCCCATTTATATCACTGCATTTCCTCATGCATTTGTTCTAAATACCACACAGAAGTGGAATCACCCTTTCTAAAGAAATCATACAACTTAACAATAAAAAGACAAGAGGACTGAAAAATTAGCAGAAGATTAATCTACAATGGCGAATGACACTGAAAAAGATACTTTACATCGTTACTTATTGAAAAAATGGAAACCATTCACTACCACTTCACATCCACAAGAATGACCATAAAAACCAAGCTCTAAAGTAAGAGTGATCTCTGGAGAAATTGGAGCAAGAATGGCTATAAAATGGCAAGACAAATGAGGAAGTTTCCTTAAAATATGAACATTGAGCTAGGATGAAATAGCAATACTGCTAAGGTGCACACGTGAGAATATTGGAAAAAATGGGAGTTGGAATTTGCAGATGAACTTCCGTGGCAGAATTATTTACAACAGTTAAAAAGTGAGAACAACTCAAGTGTCTAGCAACCGAAGACTGGCTCTCCCACGGGAGGTATATACAGGCAAACAAATATTACTCAACAGGTCAAAACACGAAACTAAAAAAATATTATTCTAAGTGAAAGAGGTCACACCCAAAAGGTCAGAGGTTTTATTATCCGGGGCAGGCACAGCCCAATAAAGAAAGTGGTTACCGAGTTCGGCAAGAAAAGTAAATGGAAAGTGACTGCAAAAATGCATTCCAAGTTTATGTTGGGGTGGATGAAAATATTCCAGTACTAAACAGTAGCAACAGCTGCTGGATCCTATCTCTGGGTTTAAAAAGTGCCAAGTTGTGTGGCTAATGGGAATGGAATTTGTGTTACAGCAATTGTAGCTCATGAACTCTGGCTAGTTAAAAATTAGCCTTCAGAATTCTGTTACACATTCAGCCATGTTGTTCCTTTGTCTCTTTGCCCTGTCAGCCCGGCCGGAGTCAAACACAAAACATAGTTATTGTCTGAGGCCCCTCTCTTGTCTCCATTTTCCTGTAATACAATGCACCAGAAGGTTTAGCTGCCTCTCACTAGCTCATTCAGCCAGGTATTTCTCATTTTTAGATTTCATTTTCTAAATAGTCTCAATAAATGGGAAGGTGACAGCTGGTGAAGTTCTCTCCCTGGCCAATTCGTTCTTCTCGATTACAAACCTCTAACTGAATATTACCTACATCTGTAAGCAAAGCTGTAACCATGCAATGTTTTGGAGTGATAATTCAGCAAGTAGGGTATTTGCCTTGCACGCAGTCGACCTGGGTTCAATTTCCAGCATCCCTTTTTGGTCCTCTGAGCACCATCAGGAGTAATTCCTGAGTGCAGAGCCAGGAATAACTACTGAGCATAGTCAGATGTGGCCTCCAAACAAACAAAATTTGGGGTGAGGTTTTCTGATAAAGCTGGGCTTCACATCATTTTCTTCACATACTTCTTGTAAATATTTGAGAGATTAACAAAATGTCAGCCTGTCGCTATGTTAATTTTAAGAAATTCATTCATAATTGAAAGAAAATTGAATCAAATCTTACTCATTTTTTCTGTACTTTCAATCTTGTTGCTTCTTTATTTGCTTATTGGTCAAAAATAGCTAACACCAAGGGGCCAGAGCAATAGCACAGCAGGTAGTGTTTGCCTTACAGAAGGCTGAACTAAGTTCGATTTCTGACATCCAATATGGTCCCCCAAGCCTGCCAGGAGTAATTTTTGAGTGCAGAGCCAGGAGGAACCCTGGTTATGGCCCCAAAGAAAACAAAACAAAATAGTTAAAATCAATCAGAATTTCTGGAATATTCTGGTTGTTTCCCTCATGAGATCAAAGTTACATAAATACAAATAAATGAGATTCAATTACATAATAGAAGGATTCACATCTTTACAAATGTCAATGATGACATCTACACCAGTTTTTTCCAAATAACAATGAAGAACCAATAGACTGACAGACACGGGCTCATGTTCAAGCCCTTCTATGGGTCCCAAAAGTGAGAACAGGGGATGTGTGCTGGCCTTCCAGGTTTCATTCTTGTTACTGTATATGGTCCCTTGAGCACCACCAGGAATAATCCTTGAGCATAGAGTCAGAACTTCTGAGCAGAGTTGGGTGCAGACTTTTCTTTTTTTTTTTTTTTTTTTTTGGTTTTTGGGCCACACCCTGTGACGCTCAGGGGTTACTCCTGGCTATGCGCTCAGAAGTTGCTCCTGGCTTCTTGGGGGACCATATGGGGCACCGGGGGATCAAACCGCGGTCCATCCTAGGCTAGCGCAGGCAAGGCAGGCACCTTACCTCCAGCGCCACCGCCCGGCCCCGGGTGCAGACTTTTCTTCTCGCCCCCAAATCCCTTCCATCTCCTTTGTCCATAAAAGTCTCAGTTTACCTTTCTCAACATCATTTCAGACAGGGACATAATCTATCCAGGGTGAAAATAAGTGTTGGAAATTCATCCCTGGCCTGTGAATTAAAGAACAGCACTTTGAGACACACATTTCAACCAGATTTTCATACTTAGCGGGAGAGCCAGGCTTAAGAGGACTTCACATTCCACAGTTCTAATATTCATTGGGGTCCTGTTCCCCACTCTCAAACTCACAATTTAAGGGTCTGTTTCCACACATCTTACAAACAAACTTCAGAGTTGCATATCATAAGCTACTCAAGAAGGTGGGAGGGTTGTATCTTGGTCTCTGAATATTTAGGCATATATTTACATAGAAAAACGAGAGAAGCAAATGCAGATGAGTTGAGTCTAAATTATCTTCCATAACATTCAGGGAAAAGTTACATTTAACAACTGCTGAGTCATTTTGCCAAATTCCTATTTGCTTCTGCAAGGACTCGTGTATTTAGAACCAACAACCCAAGAAGATCTGGACATAGAGAGCTTGGTGTTCGGATCTAGATCTTGGTAAATACCAACTGTGAGATACAAGGCCCATCTCTTCACATATACCAAATGATTACTGCAATAGAAATAGCATGAACTTTTTATGCACTTGCTCTATATCTGGCTTTTAATATGCTGTTACTTTTGTTCACTTGTTTATTAAATCAGTCATCACCTATGAAGAAAATAGTATTTTACAAATGGAAAAACAGGATTAGAAGAGTGAGATATCTTAACCCAAATGGGAAGGGCAGAACTTGAACACCACTAACTGGTAGCAAACTTTTGGGTTATTGTGCAGCATTTAAAATAGGCTAAATAATGGGGAGGTCATTTCTGGGGGATCTTATGGAGCTGTATTGTACCAGAGGTCAGATGTGGAACTTTGAACTTAAAGCAATCTCTAGCTTAATGTGAACTCATTAAACTTTAGCTTTAAACTCTAGATTCCTTATCTACAAGATGGATTGGCAAAAGCATGCAATTATGTAAAGAACAGGTAAAGTGTGTATATAGCAATATCTAAATGTTGATAAATTTAGATGAGGCATTTAAAATCATGGTGCATTAAATATAAAGAGATTAAAACCACTCATTATGTGAGACAATCATGAAATAATATTGTTGCATAATGGCATCATAAATCCTATATAGAAGAACATATTTTGTTGAACCATTGCCCAGAAAAGAAAGCTTTGAAATAATAACATTTTATTTCCTTTGTTAGTAGAGTTTACACATCAAGTTGTTATTCGGAGCTTTTCTAGAACATTCTAGAATCATGCCATCTTCTAGTTTCTAAAAGCTTAAGATGACAGGCCTGATTCTAGGTGGCCCTGAAAATTTATGTGACAAGTCACATCCAGAGAAATGACAAGAAAGTGCTCATTGAGCTTATTCATACTCATTGAATTATATCTCAAAAAATAAAAAATATAAGAAAATCTTTATTGTATTACTTATAGTTCAAGACCAATTTGAAGGCCCATTCAGAGTAGCCCAGCATAAGTTCTTGACCCTAAAACTCAAACTCCAGAAAGCTTACTTCTTTCAAGCATTGACATATCTCTTCTTCTGCCTTGTGCCAATTTGTAAGTATAAATCTAACTTATTAAGAGTGGATGGTCAAAAGAGATGCTTATCCCAATCCTTAACTTCATGACTAGCTTTCTTTAAAGAGGTGTGATAGCCAAGAGATGATCTAGGACTATCTTTGATCATAGACCCTGTTTCTAATTTTTTGAAGACATTCTGAAGATTTTACTCAGAGAGAATGGTATTTAGATTCTGTCTTTTGTTTTCATGTTTTGGGACACACTCAGAAGTACTCCTAGCTTACTCCTGGCTCTTCACTCAGGGTTTATTCCCAGAGAGCTCCTGGGACCATATGGAGTACTAACAATTAAACCTAGATCAGCATGTGCAAGGCAAGTGCCCTCCCCACCCAATTATCTATCTGATTCCTTGAGTATGTTTTTAGCTAAGCAAATTTGGCAAGTTGCACTGGATACACTAAAGATGTATAGGGCATACATTTCATGTTTATATATTTAATATGATTCAGCAATATGTATCATGTACTTCTGGTACAATGTTATCAATAATTCTTTACACTGTGCTTTTTATGGTACATTTACTACTCATTCCACATCTGTATCATTTAATGTCATGCATCTAATCACCACTATTTTACCATTTTTTTTTCCCAAAATGTACAGACATGATTCTTCTGTTGCAGATACTATGCAATGCTCATCTTTCTCTGCCTGATAGCATTTTTCCCCTGAGTTTTTAAATTCAGTATTCAAATGGCTACAAACTCTGTCTGCGGAAAAGGATGATTACTTTCTAATCGCCAGAACTGCCAAAGGCCAAATGAGAAGGCTCCTTTAGCTCAGGCACATTGACTTCTTCGCTGTGAGGGGGAGGTTATCTGGAGGAGCTCATCTGAAGGAGCTCTGCTTCCTTCCTTCCTTACTAAATCAACATTTCAAACACTGTATATTCCAAACCACAGAGAACAGAATTTCATTCAATGGATAAAAGAGACCCCATTTCAGCTCTAATTTTTTTTTTCATTCCTGTCATATAATCTCAATTCTCCCAGAGAATGTAAGAATGGACAGAATCTTTGGAGGCCAGAAGGAGCTCAAAGGACTGAGCACTGATCCCTAGCAGGTATCTCTTTTTCAGCAGGGTTAGGACCATGCATTGCCAGGAACAGGGAGAGTACCATGCATTACCCCTGACACAGAACATGGAATAGTCTCAGCAAGACCCCAGGTCTGGCTGAAACCAAAACTAAACTGGCAACATTTCAAAGATATACTTTTTGCAAACATCTTTGCACTGTCTTAGGAACATATTAAAGGTGGTTTGGTTTGGAAGACAAATGTGTCAGGCTTTATAAAGTGACAAAATATATACAGTTTCCAAGATCACGTCTGACTCTGTTACTAAATTCAAGTTTGGGAACCCCTAAGATTGCCCCCATCAACTGAGGCCACCCTAATTATATCAATGGTAAATTCAGGGGTTTCCAAGACAACCTTTACTAATGACATCAATGGTAACTTCAGGGTTCCAAAGACCACCCGGACCAATGACATCTATTGTAAACTCAAGAGTTCCTAAAATCACCTAAGTTAATTACATCCATTGTATGTTCAGGATGTAAATTCATCCATTGACATCCATTGTAAATTCCTAAGGCCACCTTTATAAGGAAAATGAAGTCATGAAATTTTCCTATACATGATGAACATGAAAACTAGTATGCTGAGTGAAATGATTCAGAGGGAGAAAGACAGACATTGAATAGTCTCACTGATCTGTGGGATTTAAGGAAAAAAAAAAGACAGTATGGTAATAACATCCAGAGACAATAGAAATGAGGGCTAGAAGGATCAGCCCACGATATGAAGTTTGCCACAAAGAGTGGTGAGTGAAGTTAGAAAAATAACTACACCAACAACTATCATGACAATGGTAGTGAATGAGAGAAACAGAATGCCTTTCTCAAATACAGTCAGGGGGTAGGAGAGGAGGAAAATGGGGGGTGGGCATTGGTGGTGGAAATGTTTCACTGGTGAAGGAGGAGTCCTTTTATATAACTGATATTCAACTACAAACTTATTTGTAATCATGGTGCTTAAATAAAGATATTTTAAAAAATATTTTAAAAAATTAAAAAAATAACATTCAAGGTCTTACAGTTTATCACCAAAGACTGGGGAGCAGAAACTTCTCCTTTACAGCAGCAGAACACATTAGCATCCGTGCATTGCAGCTGACACTTACTGAGCGCATCTTACATGTCATTTTTATGCCGAACATTTGTATGCTTTGGCTCACTAACACTTAAAACTCCATCTGTTTGCTCTTCCTAACGACCCTGTTTGATCGCAAAAGACCTTGCTCCGAGTCTCTGAGCTAATAACACCATCTAGAGCTGAAATCAGAGTCTGCCCAGAGCTTTTCCCCCTGCACACAGATACTCTATAACTCACTGATACCGGCTGTCCTGTTGTGCTAACCAGGGCAGGAGGAATAAAGCCTGCAGGTCTGCTGGCTTTGAATTTGCACGTAGCCCAGAAAGTTGGCCATGCTGATGAATGCGTGACACGCTTTGAAAACGTGGCTCTCTGGAGGTTGTCCAGTGATGACAACAAATTGTCAGACACCTGAACATGAATGGAACCAGCCAGGAAGTGCTTTGTAGGACATTCAGGACGCTGCTTCCATTTATTGTTGGAATCCTGGCTGAGCAGGTTGCTACAAGATTGGTGCCATCAAATCCTGAAAAGTTCAATTCCAATGGATTTCTTTGAAAGGAATATGCCTGGCTGCTCTTGGGGCTTGTCACTCCAGAGACAGTGCTCCCAGAAGCCAAGCTTCATCACTGTGTACATCACCAAAGCCACATCATGTGGGCTATGACTGATTCTATGTACCTTTCTGCGATCATGTAGCCATGAGAATTCAGCTCTGAAGCTACTATATCAATTCACCCAAATGCCACAGGAGTCTGTCTGCTGACAAGTCTGGGCCTCTGTCCCATGAATACACAAGCATCCAGGATTTCATGGTGGCATGTGCCATTCTGCAACAGAATTTCTGAATTTCACCCTGTCTAGGGATAAAAAGCATCATGGAGAAGTCAGAGTTCAAACACTACTATTTCTTTTTTTTAAAAAATTAATTTATTTATTGGGCCACACCTGGTGGCACTCAGGGGTTATTCCTGGCTCTATGCTCAGAAATCACTCCTGGCAAGCTCAGGGGACCCTATTGGGTGCCGGAAATTGAACCTGGGTCCATCCCAGGTTGGCTAAGTGCAAGGCAAACTCTCTACTGCTGAGCTAATCACTCCAGCCCAAGCACTAATATTTCTAAGGAAAATTGTCTTGAAAATTTTCCTCATGCAAATTTTATTTTCTAAAACAAATCATGGGAGAGGTTTAAATCAGTGTTGTCCTTCTAAGCATAAATATTGTCTCACTAAAAATGCTGGGGGTGAAAAAGAGTAACAAGAAAAATTTTGCTATCTCATTCCTTCTTTCTACATCCAAAAAGAGTTTGTTGCAAAGATGAGAGACAGAGCATGTGTAGTTGGGGATAAGTGAAAATGACAGCGTTGGGTGAAGAAATCATTTTATTTCCTATAACCTTTACTCCTCAACAGCTGTGAAATAATATCCTTTACCCTCAACAGAGTAAAGTATCATTTCTTCTGTAATTTTCCACCTTAAAATCAACTGCAACTCACACACAGATCTGAATACAGTTGTTCAGTGAAGGATCCAATTAAACATGAAAGTGTTCATTAAACTTTTCTATGAAAATGTGAAGTAAGTGCTTACAAGAACAGAAAATAAGGACTACATACAAGTGAGCTCTTTTGATGTTAACTGCATTTTTTTTGAAAAAGAATCATACGCTTTCCCCATAAACTATGAATGTCTAAATTAATTTATAACATTCTATAATATCTTGGTACTGCTTTAATTCTTGTTTTTCCCTCCATAGATTTTACTAATGGGATTAAGGCCCAACTCTATATTTTTGATCAGAGCTAAGACCCACTTGGAAGAATGTTAGATTGCTTAAGATGATGTAGCAGATATTGTACTTACTTCACTGACAACACTTTGAACAGGAGTATTGTTAGCAAAATTCTCCCATAAGTGCACATGATATCTGCAAAATATTTTTTTCTGAGCATTGCTTAAATTGGTAAGCTGTGATTTGTAGTCTACTTATTGCCTTTTTTTCCTCTTCCTTCCCTAAGAATTTATGCATTTTCTCCCCACATTGGTTGGTTGCTTTGACTTGAAAGGAATAATGCATGGCCAATTTAGATAAAATATTAAAATAAACTTTGCAATTAATTATATTCACTTTCATAGCAACTTGAAATAAACAGGAAATGAAGACTAATATCCTTCTAAAAAATTTTTAAAGGCAAATCTATCATTTGTAACGGACATGCAAGAATCAATTTTGAGTAACAAACGATGAAAAAAAGTCACTTTAATTTTATTTCCATCAATGAAGTCATAATATTTGCTTTTTGCTTCAAAGACATGATCTATGATACAAACATTTATCTTTCAGGCAGGCTGGTGCTTGAGGGGAGATGAAAGGTGAAAAAAATGAAACGTTGCTGAAGAAATCTTAGAAATGACCCCAAATCCATTTCCTCTCTTTCACCCGCAAGCATATGAACTGTTCAGAGAACATCTTCGGCATTTTCCCACCAACTCCAAATTTCTGGGTTTAGTTCACTGATTTCTTTTATGTGAATTATAATACCATAGAATTAAGCTTCATGAACTAAGCATTGCAAAATTCTGAATGAAGCTCTAGGAATAATGCAGATCTGATAAAATGTCATTTCCAAACAGGTACATATTGGATGATACCAATTATCCAAATTTGAAATGACAAATCAGAGAAACAGAGGATAGATAGGATCTGCCAGGCTGAAGGACAGGAGACAAGTCAATGTGATGAGAAGATGTCAGCACAGAGCTTTCTTATGACATTGGAGCTACTCTGTCTGATTGGTGTCCATGTCAATCTCCTGATTTTGTCTTTGTTATATCCTCTACTTTACAAGATGTGATTGCTGAGAGAAGTGGGTAAATAGAGATTCTATATTATAGTTTCTGACAACTACACGAGAAACTATAATAATCTCCAAATAAAACATTTAGTTAAAATTTTTCTGTGATAAAAAAGTGAAGAATTAAAGACTCGCAGAACAACAACAACAACAACAACAACAAATTAGGATTGTATTGCCAGATGAAGGGTCCAAGAAAAATTGTCAAAAGAAGTTCTTCAAGGAAAAAAACCAAACCCAAACAAAACAAGAAACAAAATATCTGATATTAAGCAGAAATAGTATATAAATCAAATGAAATTCTGGAGCAAGAATGAATAAAGGTAAAATAAAACACTTAATTTTTATTTCTTTTAATTTATCTAAAATACATCTATTCAAAATAGTAAATGTACAATGTATTTAGTGAAAAGACATCAGTGACAGGAATGGAAAACCAACAGTTGAGAATACTCTTGAAAAGGTTTAGAATTGTTTGAAGATAAGCAATATAATTTTATATGCTTATTGTAGACTACTTAAAAACTGAACCACTTAAAATTATAAGATAATAATATACTGAGAGAATAAAAATGACATCTTAAATAATTAGGCCATAGAGGCAGAAATAGAGGATCAAAAGAAGAAATAAGTTGCAAATGCAATGAATAAAAATGACATATACTGTTGAACTAGTAATAATAATCCGCTAAAATTATAATAACTCTAAAGAGACCAATATGCTAGAAATTTTGCTCATCGAATGAAACACACAAAAATAAAAGGATGAACTAAAGGAAGAAATATTAAGAAAAGAAGGGAGGAAGGGAAAAGGGGGAGGAAGAAATGAAGTAGGATGGAAGATATAAAAGAAGAAGAAAGGAGGGAGAAAGAAAAATAAAGGGAGGAAGAAGAGAGAAAGGGAGAGACAGGGAAGGAAAAAAACTAAGCTTGGTAGAACTCAGATTTTCCTAGAAACTTTTTAAAATATTTGTTTGAAACAAGTTCAAAAGGCTGAAGGAAGTCATGCTCAAAGAATGAACTAGACAGTTAATAGCACAAAAGATATATCAACTGTTGTGTATGTAGACATTTTATGGGATTATTACGTTACTGACCCTACCCTGATTGGTGATTGTGTCCTACCCTAGGGTGTGACCTAGCTTTCTGCCCCCACCCTAGGGTGGTACCTGATTCTGCTTCCACCATTGGGTGGTATCTGATCCCACCATTGGGTGGTACCTGATTCTGGGGGATAAAAACAAGGGTCTGTGGAAGGCGATGTGTGGTTGGCTGGAACTGAGGCTGAGACCTTGGACTTCAGTCTTGTCCACCGAATAAAGCTAATATTTCCACAAGCCTGACTGTCTGTGAGCTGTTTACCCGCCGCTTCACCTCAGAACCGTTGGCTGGACAGGGTGGCAGACAGCTAGAGGGGAAAGATCTCATCCTCCATCCCTCCATCAGTCAACCTCTTCAGGGGCTGACTTGCAACATAATGGCGTCCCTTTGACCTCCATGCTGGCAAAAGACCAAAAGGGCCTAATCTCCTGGGTCAAAGGCCTTATCTTACCTTTCCAAGACCCCTCCCAGGAAATGGGTGGGGTCTTGCAGGTAAAGTTACAGGTCATATCCGTCAAAGACTCCTCCCATAAATGGGCAGGTCTCAGGTAGATACACCTAAATCCAGAGTGGAGTCACAATCAACAATTTAAAGTTAATAAGTAGAACACCAAGTAGAAACGGTGACTCTAAGAACTAAATGTAGTGGAGTAAAAGAGGACTATGGGGAATTTCGAGAAGTTTTGAGCTTGTGAAAAAAAAAATCAACTATACTAGTGAACCAGATGAAGATCTACAAAGATTTGATGGTCTGCAGAAAAGGGAATAAAAAAATGGGGGGAAATGAACTGAGCTTCAGACTTTTGGGTCACCACTAAGTATGTTATTATATGTACAACTACAAATCCAAGAGTAGAAGAGGGAGAGAAAGGGAAGATTGCATAACAAAACAATGACTGAAAAATTCCCCAACTTGAAAAACAATACACACACGAATCACAAGGAATTCCAGGTAATATTTATAAAACTCAAGCATAGTAAGTGCAGAGATCCACAACTAGACTCATAGTCAAATGAAAACTAAAGGCCAAGAGGAAAAAAAAAATCTCTGAAGCAATGGGGGAAAACAACCAGGTTCTAAATTAGGGAGATTTGAAACCATGGAGACTAGAAATGAATGAGGAATGGAGAGGAAGAGATGAATGCTGAAGAGAGAAGCTGGTCAACCCAGGTTTTTATATTGACAAAGGATAAGGGCTAAAGGAGACAGAGGTGTTTCTGGAAAAACTGAAACTGAGAAAGTCTTTTGCAAAGCTGCCTTATGAGAAATAATTATTTTAAAATAAGACATAGATAGCTTTTGGCCCCAAGAGGAGGGAATCAGTTGAAACTCAGTCATTACAAAAATCAAGTCCATGATTTCAAAACTTTCTAGTAAAGAAAATGTTTTTCCCAAAAAAAATGAATAAAAATATTTATAAAATGTTGATATCAATTCTACATCATATCTATCCAAAAACAGTCAGGGACAGGGTCAATATAGCCTGAAAAAAGAAAAGAAAAATTTAGACCAATATTTGGGAAAGTGGAGCAGAGAGGGTCACACCTAATGGTGGGAAAGGTTTACTCCTGCTTCTGTTCTTAGGGATCACTCTGTCAGTGCTCGGGGATCCCATGTAGGACCAAGTATTAAAGCATGGGAGGCCTCTCCAGTCCTAGACCAATTTTTTATGACATGAGATGCAAAAGTGATCAAGAAAAGCCAGAAAGTGGAGAAACTAAAGCTCATGTGTGTGGTCTGTGTGAATGCACAATGGTACAGAATCACTGGAAGACAAGGTAGATAGATCTACAAGGGAAAAACAGTGTAAACATTTCACAGAAAATTAAAACAGGCAAGCAATGCCAGTCAATAATTTCTCTTGGGCAGTGTGCAGACAAAGGAATCTCCATCAAGTATTTAGACACCTGGCTCACAAAATTTACCAAAGTAGAAAGGTGGCGCAAGCCAAGAGGCCAGAAAAGAAGCAAATGCATCATCTCTCTATTCCCTGCTATGTTCTTCTGCCTCTCACAGTAGGAAACATGTTGGATATTAGACATCTCAAGTCACTGACAGTGCTAAGTGAACTGAGTCACATAAGGCAAACTCGGTTTTTATTTGTGTGACAGAGTAGTCACACAAATAAAACAGATTCAGAGACTAGATGGGAATCAGTGGCTGTGAGGGCCAGCAAAGTGAAAGTCACCAATTGCATCTCACTGCCAAAGGGAATCAGAGAAAAGCCCCCCATATTTGAACTCTTCATTGCCAGCCACAGGCTCAGGCACAGTTGGGGAAGCCTTGAATCGAGACCCAGGGGGTATACTAAGGTTGGGGTGAACTAAGTGAGTCCAACTAAGATGCTAACCTGGTGTCTTTGGCCCAGAGGTATCCAATCTAGACTGCAAAGCGAGTATGTGAATATGAGGGTACCTTAAACTGGACCAAACTGTGAAGAACTGAATTGTACAGGCATGTAGGTTCAGATGGAAATATGTTCTTTTTTTTACAATTTGATAATTTTTTTTGTTTTGTTTTGTTTTGGGACGATATCCAGTGGTGCTCAGGGCTTACTCCTGACTGGGCCTTCAGGGGTCACTTTTAGTAGTGCTCTGGGGATCATATAGGATGCTGAAGATCAAATCCACATCAGTAGGTGCAAGGCAAGTAGTGCCCTACCCTTACATTATTGTGGTTCAATCTCTTCAGTCCTAAACTGTTTTATTTTTAAATACATGTGTTTATTTTTTTCACAAAATTGTATTCTTTAGAAATTTGTAGCATGAAAATAAAAATAATGCTTTCATAAAAGCTTGCACACAAATGTTCATAATAATTGTTCACAAAATCCTTATACATAGTAGGTCTAAACAATCTCAAACTTGCAAGCAACCCAAATGCCCTTCAATGGTTAAGTGGCTACACACCTCAAGGCTATTCAGAAAATGATGCCACAATAAAATGAAAGTATTGCCTTCTATTAACAACCTTTGCTTAGTAGCAAAGATATGATGAAAAACAATGGAAATACAGGATTGGAGAGATAGGTTGATGTTAACGCATTTGCTTTGTATGTGGCCACACTGGGACTGATCACTGCCTCCTGTATGGTTTCTCTAGTGCAGAGTCAAGAGTAAGCCATGGACTTACTGGGCACTGGGCATAAAATGACAGAAGAAGTCTAGATAGTAGGAAAGATGAGGGGTAGGCAAGGGCAGGGCTGGTATGGGGGAGCTGGAATGGAACTGTGCCCAGGAAACCTTGAGGGATGTTCCAAGATACAGTTCCACTTGGGTTCATCGGTATTTGGGTTTCTGTCCCTCTACAGAGGTGCTGGGGTCCACCAGGACTGCACTCATGATGGCCTAGGGTGTGGCTCCAGTTTCACGTATTGGCTGTGGTGGATGTTCCATATCTGTGTGCGACCCAATTGCACAAAAACCCAGCTCTGCCCAGTGATTGACAAAAGGACCAGGCGAGGGCATGTGGTTTATTGACCCACTTTGTTCCAGCCTCAGGGTGTCATTTTGCTATTTTGCAAAGGAAGTTTCATGTAGGACAGGACGGCAGGGTACACAGGAAGGGGCAGCAAAAAGGCTCATGGAGACAGGCAAAGGTCCTGTTTCCTCAGCAGGGGCGAGTGACTTCATACCACGCCTCTGTGACCAACCTGCAGTAGCTCATGCCACCTGCCCAGAAAGCCCTTTGATATTTGTGAGTCCATCTCAGGCCCCCCAACACTGCCTAGGAATTCCAGGAACTCCTAAGCCCTGTGCTTTCGCATTCAGGCTTTCCATTCTGTTAGAGGTGATGTGATGGATAATTGGGGACCCTGTGATGAGGCTGTGTGTTTTGAGGTCACCCTACTAGGACCAGGGTCTTCTCTCTCTTCCCTAACCATCCCATGGGGTTTGCTGACCTTCTGGGGGGAACCTAGATTCACTAAGACAAAATACTTGTCTGGTCTCTAGAAACCAGCTTAGCTGGGATTCTAAATGAATGAGAGAGGAATGCGATAACTTTCTCCGTTTGTTGAAAGCCAAGTCTTTCACCTTTTTTATGATTCTCAAAATTAACCCATCCTGGGGCCTGAGATATAGCACAAGGGTTAAGGCAGGATGGATGGGAGCCTGGCCTGTATGAGGACTACCTTGACTCCTTAGTACAGAGCTAGGAGTAGCCCCTGAGCACTGCTGGGTCATTGACTCCATTCTTTACACCTCCCCCTAATTAAACACTGTTGTTACTACTGAAACATGTTTAGTGGGAGAAGAATAAGGGATAAAAGGGAGTAGAGAATTTCCCTTGAAATTGTTATCACATGTTCATTATTACTGGAGGGATTTGAGTATTGTGTGTTTGGGAATCTTGTATCTGTGTCTTTACAACCGCAACTCTCTCTGGCTATAGCTGAGTTCAATAGCATGACTGGATAGAGATCAAAGTTGACCTTGCAGCCTTCATTCTTGCTCACTATTTGCAGAAGCTGAGTAAAGGCTAAGAGCAAATGGGAGGGCTGCTCAGAGCGAGCACAGAAGCTGGGAGACAGCAAACAGGCCAGAGCTGGAAATACAGATGATGAGTCAACAGACTTATTGACAGAGCACTGAGCATCGTGGCTTGGCAAAGATCATTCCATCAACCAGGGACCACGCTGTGCTTTCCAGTCCACTCAATTTCTAAACCTAAGAGGAAGAGAACTGTTCAACAACAAGATTGGTAGAGGGGCCTGGTGCCAGGAGATGCCAGGGGCACATCACCAAAGTGGCTCACATCAAGAGCAGATGCTTGCCGCATTATCAGGATAACTACTACATCTAAGGACACCATGTCCAATATTGGGTGTAACTGGGGGATGGAAACTATAGAATTCTGACATTTATTGTCACCCTAAGTGAATTTAAGATGAGGAAGGCAAAGAGGATCAGATCATGAGCTCATGACACTGGCTTTGGTTTTTGGCAGGTTTTGGTGAGTCCAATTCAGGATCTACATGGATCCCCTCCTCCTCCTCCTCCTCTATTCTGGATCATACTAGGGAGCCTTCTCCTAAAGGGAACTATAAAACCCTAAAAAAGTTGTGAGTTTCACCTATCCTGGTCTCTTAATGTTATGTCAAGTGTGTTCAGAGTGATCGTGTCTTCCCACATCTCTATTCTAATCCTCAAGGCAACTTAAGTTAATGGTTGAGGCCAGGTTAAACTGTCAGATTAAAAATATTTTCCGGTTACAAACCACCAAAAAGTCCTTTTCTCAAGCTTAGACTCCTCTCCTGGAAGACAGGAACCCCCTTTTCCCATCCGGATAACAGAGATACAGGAAGTTGTTGATAAAAGGCTGAAAGAGAAGCTAGAAGACGCATGCATGATGGGTCAGGAAACCAATCAGAGACTAGTTTGGATGTAAAAGAAAAAGTGAAGTTAATGGGATCAATTTTCCTGATGTGGGCACAGTGTCATGGTCTATTGTATTGTACATTCATTCACTGGGTAAAAAAAACTCATTTCATCCTCTCAGTCCACTTAATCGTAACCAAAGGCTGAGATAATGGTACACTTTCATTGTTCTAATATGTATTATTTAGGAAAAGCTAAGCAGGATAGTTTCATGGATGCTGAGACTCTCTTATAGTTGTTCTATGAAGGAAAATAAAATCACTGTGTACGCTTATGATGAACAGGAAAATAAAGTGATCATTTTGTTCAAATATGGTATATATAAAATGAAACTTGCATTTTATTTTTAAAAAAGAAGAAAGTAAAATGATGGCTGCCAAGGTAGGGAAGTGGAAGTTATTGCAGATGGTGGCTACAGGATGGTCACCTATAATGAATCCCAGAGATCTGATGCACACACAGTATGAGGAAGAGATAAAATCGTAAGTCTAGATGTTCACACCAGGCCAACTCCATAGACTCCATAAACTCACACTCTCTGAACAAAATTAAGATTTACTGGTATTTGAGCTGATATCACCAGGGCTATTTTTGGAGAGAGTGTGAAACCCTCCACTCACTACCCACCCCAACTGCAAATTCTCCTATTTCCTAGAGACCTGGCAGCTGAGAGTAGGCCCCAGTATCAATATTAAAAGCCACAGTATCAGTAATTATGCTTTGAATTCCTGGACAGCTTCATTTTTGTTTGATGCTGTCATCAGTTTAAATGCCAATTTGTAGCTGAGGTCACTTAATGTTCAGAAATAAAATGAAATAACAGAATGGTCAGCTAGCAACAAGAGCTTATTAGACCTTCTGCCAATGTCTTAATGACCTCATTGGAGATACAATGATTTTCACAAATTTGCTCATCACTGTAACTTTTTTTTCTTTTGATTCTTTCTTCCTCCCTTTTTCTTTTTTCTTTTTATTCTTTTAAAAATAACTTTGCTCACACTTATTTTGGAAATAAATGCATTACAAAGGCAATAATCTGAAACTATATGACGCATGTTCTTTAAAATAAAGTAGAAAATATTATAAGCACCTCCAAACATGGCCGAAATGGAATAAATATGGTTTTTGGTGGTAATAATCTATTTACTCGCAAGAAGACTGAGATGAGATAGACCTGATTCCCTTGACAAAGCACCATCAGTCAGAATCATGGGCTGAGACTGACAGCCAACTCTAAGACTCACTACCTTTGAGCTTTGCTGCCTTTGTTGCACAGTGGTCTGGGAGCCTCAGAGAAAGACAGTATGACCAGTCTGAGAGAACAATTGTTGTGTGAGGTGAAGTAAGCAATGGCCAGGAACTTTCATACCATCAGGGCCTTGTCTACTGTGGAAGGAGGGAGCACAAGGTAGGGTCACTGGTTGGAGCTCAGTCCAAGACTACCAATAATATAGATCTCTGAAATCTTATATGAAATCATATATGTGCAGGACCAATACTTTGTTCAGTATGCCCTCCAAGCTATCAGATCTGACCATGGAATTCCACTTGTCTCCCCAAAGGCTCCCAGTTTACCCAGTTATTGTGGACATCTGGTTGACCTTACAGAGAGATCAGAGTTCAGGAACCAACTAAAGTAAAGAAAAAGGGGCATGGGTCTAGAGGTGTATAGTTTATGGGAAGTGCTGTTCAAAACAGCATCTTCATGAAGTAACAGATCTTAGTCACATAGGGGACTAAGACAAATTTTAGGAAGGTGTGTCCTCAAACTAATGCCCCAACCATGACCTAGTCTGTGCTCCAGGTCCAGCTGGCATTACTAGAGCTGGTCACACCCAAACACTAGAGAGTAATGTAAAATTATTTTAGGTAGGCAGTCCAAAGGATTGGAGACCTGTGACACCAAATATTCTACTTTGACTCTTCTTGAAAATGATTTCTGATATGAAGACAATGGAACCATTGTCTCCACATTTGCATCTTCTATACTTAGTAATTAGCACTCAGTTTAATTGTTGCATCTTGAAGCAAAAGTGTTTTTGATTTAGGTACTTGTAAGATTTTTTCTCTTTGATCTTGATTTTTCAGCTGATTACCCCAATGTGTTTAAGAAATTTTATAATCACTTTCCTATTCATCCTGATCAGAGTTTACAAGGGGGGATTTGAATGTTTGATGGTCCTCACCAGCTCTGAACATATCTCAACTTTTGTTGATATAAATGTTTTCTGGATTTGGTTTCTTTCTTCTCTCTTGTAAGGACTCTGTAACAAATAAACTGTCACCTCTCTTATTGAATCACTGAATCTCTCCTATAGTTTTAAAACTTTAATTTGTTTTAAATTAGCCACATGTCAGTTGACTGATTTTATTCTGATCTGACTTCTAGTTCACTAGTTCTCTCTTCAGAGTTGGAAAATTCCAGTTACAATGTAGTTTTTCACAGACAACTTACTCTCTTACTATTTTTCATTCTCTGCAGAGAGGGACATTTCATATTTATTATTTTAAAAAACTGGTCACTATTTCTCAAAATCACAACCTGAATGACAAGTTCTATTTTTTATTTTATTAATCACTGTGTTTACAAAAATTCTCTAGGGTTTTATTCATAGAATGTACATCACCTTTTACTAGTGCAATCTTCCCACTACCAATGTCTCTCCAATAATCTCCCCCACCACAACACTCTGCACTCAAGGAAGCATTCTGTCTCTGTCTCTCTGTCTCTGTCTCTGTCTCTGTCTCTGTCTCTCTGTCTCTGTCTCTGTCTCTGTCTCTGTCTCTGTCTCTGTCTCTGTCTCTCTCTCTCTCTCTGTCTCTGTCTCTCTCTCACAGTAGTATCTCTATCATGGAAGTTAAAATTGTGGTTAGTGCTTTAGCAGCAACTTTGCTCTTTGTGCCAAGTTTCATGTCATGATCTGGTCCTCCAAGCTTTCAGCACTATAGTCTCTAAATATTATTGCTATGCTGCCTTTTATTTTTCTTATATCATGCAGATGAGTGACACCATTGTGTGTTTACCCTTCTCATTTCTCTTAGCATAATAGTCTCCCTGTCCATCCATGTAAAGGCAAATTTTATGACTTCATTTTTTCTAAGAGCTTCATAGTACTCCATTGTATAAATGTACCACTGTTTCTTTAGCCACTCATCCGTTGTTGGGCACCTGGGTCGTTTCCAAGTTATGGCCATTGTAAATAGTGCTACAATAAACATAGGGGTGCAGAGGGCTTTTTTGTATTGTATTTCTATTTTAATCTGTTCACATTCTTAGAGGATTTTTTCCATCATTTGATTGTTTGTTTTAAGGCTCTTTTTAAGCGTCTTCTGTTGTATGACATTGTTATGCATTTCATCTTCCAACTCACTGATTCTGTCTTCAATAGCTGTTATTCTGTTGGTGAGGCTTTCTAGTGAGGTTTTCATTTCAATTACCAAGTTTTTTAGCCCTGATATTTTGGTTTGAAGTTTTCTTATTTCTGCTTTTATTTCCTCTTGATTCTTATTTGTGGTTCATTCTGTTTGTTCCAGGGATTATTTGAGTCCCTTGAACATCTTCCAAATTTCCTCTCTAACTTCTTTCTCAGAGAGGTTATGTAGGTGGCCGGTACTTGGTGGGTCTTCACATCCATTGTTTTTATTCTCTAAGTATTCTCTAAGTTTTATTCTCTAAGTCTAAGTATGGTGGTGTTCTGCAATGCTTTCCATAGTGTCCTTTGCAGTATGCTTTTTTTTTTTTAATGTGTTGTGCTGACGTACATCAATTAGGGGATAAGCACAGCTTCAGAGCAAAGTGGAGTGTTTGCATTCCCCCACTTTTATTTTTCTAGGTGGGTGATACCTGTGTTCTCTCCACATTTTATATTAAAACTTTTTGGGTAAAAAGCAATTTTCTTTGGCAGTCTGATTAATTATTTCATTATTTCTAAGAGCTATATGTTTGCTTCCATTTTCTAGAATTGTTTTCTTATTCTGTTATTTTTGGAGGGGCAAATATATTTTCACATCTTATGTCTTCTCATTTTTTGGGGTTACTTTTAGATATTGAAAAGAGATACAATATATAAACATAATTTGAGATGGAAGTCAAAAGAAACTTAATGAGAACATGGATTTTATTCAGATCTAGCAGAAGTATGTGTCAGTCTGAATCAGCTGGTGGGCATGACAGGGGATGGTGATGGCCTTCACTTCTAGTTTAATGATTAACCCAAAAATATTTCTCTGTCATCTTTACCCAGAATAAAGCATGTCATCCAGGCTGACCTCTTAGTGGACTTAACTTTATTTTTTTCCTTATGTTCACAAGAATATTAACAATCCTTTTCTTCCCCAGCACTTCTTCTAAGACTGCTGATTCCAAGTACAGTTACCCCAAACCACCAACTTTCTTATTTTCTTCTTCTCACCAATTTGACTCTCGGTCTTTAATATCTTGTTTGCTCTTTCCCAAAATTCAAGCATCTTCTCCATTTTTCTTGAGAAAGATTTATCTGAATCATGTTATTCATACATCTCAGAGTCAGAAATCCCACCTTATGCAGAATTTTCCTTTGATTGGGTGATATTATAAACAGAGTAGCAGGGAGGTGATTTCAACAGTATTTCTTAAAATTACATATGCATTAATGGTGAAATTATACCATTGCAGGTTTGCCTTTTCTTATGCATTGTTTATATCTCTTCAAAGACCTAATAGGTGTCTCCCCAGGGGATATCTAGGGCCCAAGGCCATCGCATTCAGAGATGCTCAGCCTGAGGGTGTGGCTTGGGGCCAACTAGGTCACACCAAGCAGTGCACAAGGAAAGCAGAAGAACTTGCCCTTGAGGACTTGTCTGTAGGAAGTACACATTCCATCACTTTAAGTTCTCTCCCTCACCTGTACTAACATTAAAAAGAAGCATTACCAGTACAATGTGCAATTACTAGCTTGTTCTTAAAATACCTTGATGTTGTCAACATCCTGCGGTGTGTGCTCACCCATTTGTATTAAGGCCAACAGAACTGTTGGGAGTTGAGCAAGGAAAGAAATGCAATCTGTGGAAGGACAGGATTCTCCTGTTAAGCTTGAAAACCAGTTGTCCCTGTTTACTTGGCTATTTATGACAAACACACATGTGATAGACATGTCTGAAGATTTGGGGTGAGGGTGTCCTTTGCAGGAGGAGGTCTGATCTGGGTTCTTCCTCACAGCTATCTATCTAGTAAAAAGCCCAGGAGGCTGAGAGGCTGGCTTAGTTTTGTGTATGTGTGAGTCGGGTTGATGGTGATACAAGTATAGCTGAGGAGACCAAGTGAGATATCTGTGACACAGGAGGTTATTGAGAGAGACTCAAACTCTCTGAGTGTGTCTCCACCAAGTTAAAGAAGTCTGACAGCATTTTTACATACAACCAGAAAACAAAAACAACAAAATGACAATAAGACCTGGGCGTTCTTTTGTAGCTGGTGAGGCAGCAGGTACCTATAGAAGCTTCTAGAAGGAGTGAAAAAAGAGTCACAGGCTATTATGTGCTTGGTGCTCAGTGCTTGCACCTGCCAACTTGAATCTTATGCCCACAAGTTTAGTTTCTCCACATGAAATCCCCATGGAAATGACCTCAGATTAAAGAGAAATGACAATGCCAATGGCATGCAGAAAATAAAAGGCCATGTGAGAGCCATTGGAATTTGGGACAGAGTGTAACTAGACATTTATACATGTGCTTTTTAAAGGATAAGGCCTGCAATTATAAAAATAAAACATCCATTGAAAATGTGGGATTTGTTTACCCTGCCTGGTTTTGTTTTGAAGAAAATCAAGTACTTTTCTCATTACCATTTAAAATAAGTAAATAAGTGTGATTGAAAGGGGAATAAAATAAAATGAAGAGGTTGATTTTATGCAGAATCATCAAATAATGTGATATCAGAAATGAATAAGAAAAGCAATTTTTCTGAGGCTTTAGAAAGTATTTTAAAACAAGAAATGGCTTGGAAAATGTCTAAATCAGTGCTAACTGCTTTGCAAAATTGTTGTGGAATAAATACAATTGCAAGGGTGTTAAAAATCTTAAATGGGAACCCCCCAATAAGCACTTATTTCCATGATCTAGTTTAAGAAATAAGATTGGGAGGCTATTTAGGATGCTAAATATTCAATTAATGTTTTCATAGTTATTGGTTGTTAAAAGGAGAAATATGTTAAAAAAACTTTCACTATCTGGCTTTAGTTAAGAAATAATAACATCATCTGAGAAATTCATGTTGGCTTCCAAAAATTACTTTGAAAAGTTGACTTTTCAAAAAGAAAAGTCATCAACATCAACAGTTCGACCCTGAACCTTGAACCAATCTTAGAACTGGCATAGTTTTCTGCATTGGCAGCAGGAATCAAACTCCACCCCCTGGGGAGTCCTAATGCTGCCTTGGCACCAACTTACTCCAGGGTAGGTTCATTTGACACCCTGATGATCAGGGTACAGCAACAGCTTGATCTAAGGGCAGGTTTTCCTACCTTGACGCCAAATAGTCAGATGAAGTCAGAAGAATATGATCTTTGCAAAAACCAAGAACTCTAATGACAGAAGACTGACTATGACAACCATGATTAAGTAGAACTTTTCCTGAAATCATAAAGAAAGACCTTGGGGTTGGACAATTAACATGCCTGGAGCCTGTAGTCTGTCTTATGACAGTATGCTTCATGGGTAGAGGTACACTGTTCTTCTAGGCCAAGGAAATTTTCCTTCTAATTTCCTCAATGTTTACTGTGCCTATACAAAAACAAACAAAAAGCAAACAAAAAAACCCCCCAAAACCTGCCACATTTGTCTTTCTTTTTAATAAATTTTATATTTATATTCTAGCTAGGAGCTCCCATATTTTTTACAGAACATGGAACATGAGTCACTTTGTTTTACTTCATACTTCTATGTCTTTCTACAAATTGAGAAAAGAAAAGAAAAAAAAAAGTGGACAGGGTCCGGAGGCCAAGTGGTCTCAGGTGCATTGGGTAGGAAAAAAATGGTCAGAACTAATTACCTAAGCCAAAGTCAATGACAATAGAATCAAGAGACCCAAATTATAGCAAGTTAAATACAAAATGGACCTGGTACACTATAGACAAGGGGGCTAAGGGTGGAAGTATGAGATGCATGCTAGAACTTTGGTAGAGGAAGGACAACACTGGTGGTGAGAATGGCCCTAATTCACGGTCACTATATGCCTAAAATACAACTACGAAGGACTTGTAATTCACAATGGCCACAATAAAATGTAAAAGAAAGTCATCAAATTTGACTTTTATTTGTAACCTGGAAAATATGGTTTCAAAAAATAAAATAAAATAATAAGCATCAATTATCCTACATTTGACTTACCCAACTGTATTGCATAACTTTGTTTATATTGCACACAGAAGCAAGTCTATATTCTGTTCTTTCCCTGATCTTTTCTTTTCCAGTATGGTAGGAAAGTGGGCATTTATTTACCTTCTAACTCAGCTCTGACCTTTTCTCTTTCTGTGAAAATTAAGATCGACTGTCATCACTCAGAAGAAATAACCATAATAGTCCGGAGAAAGGAAATTGAAGATATTTTAACAAAATGCATCAACCTCAGAGTGCACCATTGAACAAGAGAGTCTACCTTCTACTTGAAGCTGAATCTAAAAGAAAACACAATCCTTTCTCTCTTAAGGACCTGAAGTCAAGGTGCATCTCTTTAGAAAAAAAAAAAAAGTAATTTCAGGTCAAAGATTTCGACGAATGTCAGGGTTTAAGTGAGTGCCTTTGTGAGTTGCATTGAAAAAAGTACAATAGTCCCTACGAAGATTACTAGGTATGTCTCAGAGAAGAGAAACGGCGAAAAGAGAACGTTGCTATGTGATTAAATACAGCACAAAGCTATGGATTAAGGGAAGGTATTGGCAACTGTTATTCAGCATTTTAAGCAAGGGGCAGAGTCCTACAGAGAGACCAGTGGTTCATGAACATCTGCAAGAGCTTTGCTCTCCTGTTCTATCAGCTAGAACTGCATCAGCTCATCAGTGCATTTTCACTTCGCCATCCATCTTGTTTGCAGGAGCTTCTCAAATATTTTCTGAATGAACTCAAGAGGTTTGCAGCAGAGAGAGCTCTCTGGCACTCAACAAACTTCCTAAATTCTAGGCAACAAATACATTTGCGCACAGCAGTAGCTCTTAACTTTTCGTTCGTTCTTCTAATGTTTTTGAAATGTGTTGACGGAAATGGCCTTGAATTCTAGCATTTATGTCTCTAATAGGCAGAGAAAACTAAATTAGCTACTACCAGAAGGGAAGAGGAGGACTAAGAGGGTGTAAAAGTGGAGAAAGGATGTTGATGGCAGGAGTAAGTGTTTAGTGCTAGATTTAGTGTCATCTTAGTAGGGATGTTGGTCTCCTTGTTTTCATTATGATTTAGGAAATAAGGCAACCATAGTGCTCAAGTTTCTGGAATGGAGTATAAGGCACATTCCTGCCACCAAAGTGCCTGTGACCTTCCCCCATCCCCATGGTATCCCCAATCCAATGTTCCTTCCCTCCTTCCCCCTCTGCACCCCTGGTTTGTTGATTGACAGTTATGGTTTTGGTGCAGAATCTTTTCCTCTTTATACCACCCATCCCCTCTACACTGACCCTCTAAGTTCCTGTGATCTTTCCTGGCAGCCTATTTGACCCCCAACTGCAAATCTGGACCTCTCAGGTACTCTGGTATTTATGGTTTATTCGCAATTAGTATTGTCCCTACCTTTGATTTGTTTATCTGGCTAGCAAGATAAATGAGTGGGATCATCCTGTATTTGTCCTTCTGCCTCTGCCTTGCTTTATGCTCCCCTCCACTGCCTTCCAAGTTGCCACAAACTGAATACTAATTTTTAATGGTGCAAGTCCTTTCTACTCTCTCCACAAATATTTGCAAGGGAGAGGGCATACTCACTGTTTTAAGTCTTTAACACCAAGGCCCCTACCTCTTGATGGGAAGGCCTTGTTCACCATATAGAAAACCTATTATAGTTAAACATTCCTTGTTGTCCCTGAGGAGATTCTTCTCTAACCACTCCACTTTCCTTCTGCCACCTCCTGACACCAGTGGCCTTTTCTGGGTGCAGTTTGTTTAGTATTCAGAGATAACTCTTCCCATTGTTGACAGTTCAAGCAATAATCAGGACCATGTTGGCCCCAAAACATTGTCTTCTGGACACAATGCCAATCCATCACTACCTCCTGTGATGCCATTACTGGAGTGTACATAGGGTTAGGGGGTTAGCATCTTGTACCATCTCCCCAGATTCAAAGACAAAACTTCACTAGCCCCTGGAGCAGTGGTCCTCAAACTATGGCCCACAGGCCACATATTGTATTTGTACCTGTTATGCTTCTTCATTGCAAAATAAGATATATGCAGTGTGCATAAGAATTTGTTCATAAGTTTTGTTTTTACTATAGTCAGACCCTCCAATGGTCCGAGGGACAGTGAACTGGCCCCCTGTTTAAAAAGTTTGAGGACCCCTGCCTGGAGCCTTTTTATTAGACCTATTTTATGCCCCATGAGCAAGTATTCCTGGTTCCCTGGGTAACTCTCCTGAAAAGTGGAAACCACATATCAGGGGACCAGGTCATTGCACAGAGGTTGGGGCACAGGTTTTGCATGTGTGGGACTCTAAGCTTGACCCTTAGCACTATGTGGTGCCAAGGCCCATATGTAGCCTTCAACTTCATTAATAAATGCCATAGGCTGTCACATGGTCCAGGAACATAGTAGGTAAGCACTTCCAGTGTGACCTTAGTGGTCTGTCCTCCACAGCATCTAAGAAGACCATGCTCTTGGGTCCTTGCATTGAATAATTTAGTCTAGTTGCCTACGGGGTTAGGAAAGTACAGCTTGGAAGTCCTTCCCAGTCACCCAAATCGATTAAGAACATAAGGGAGGGAACTTATGATTTTTAGCAGATTTGATGCCTGGCCAGGTCAGGTCTCTCAACTATCAACATGAGTGTCAAGAAACAAGCGAGCATGATGAAACAAATATGTCCTCCATTGTTTTTACCTAATGTGCTCACACATACGAACACATAAGCATATATATACTTATATATAAAAAGGACACATATGCCTGTGTATATAATAGGCCACTGTCCTATCATTGTCCAATAAATGTGCAAATTAAAAAATTTGATACAGAATAATATAGAAATATATATAGTGAATGAGTGTGGTTTTGAAATAAGCAGTACAAAGTTACCTACGCACTCATCAACTTCCAAGGCAGATGTTCACGACGTATATAAGTAGAAAAAGTAAAAAACACACAAGTCATAAAACCCCCACAAATATATGTGTATATTTTTTAAACTTAAATATCAGAAACTCGAAAAAGACTTGTCATCTAGCAACTGTGTTTTCCTGAAAAGGTCAGTCTCGAGCTTTTCTAGAACTTGCTCAACTTGCATTTGGAAATGACATCAACAGACGATTCAGAAAGGGAAACAAGGTGGATGTGAGCAAAGGATCCAAGTAAAACAGCGGAAACCAAGAGCACATGTCTGTCCAACCTTCCATTTGGGTGGGTCACAGACCACATGCTGTCAACTGAGTGAGCAGGTTGGTGGGGCGTGTAGATGCAAAGGCAAAGAGAACCTCAAAGGCAAATATCACTGAAAAGTCAGAGGGAGAGACGGTCTGATCTGTGAGGGGGAGTGAGTGGAGGCACAGGATGAATGGAAGGTGAGAGAAGGCTGCCAGGAAATAGAAAAACCCAGGTGAGCCACATGAAATGGGAGTTGCTGAGAACCGGGTAGAGGTTTTCATCTGGGCATGAGAACTCAGGCTACGAGAAAACACCAATAGAAAAATAGCAACTAAATGAATCACTTAACAGGGTTCAACATTTCATCCTAGACCAAGTTTGGAACTGTGGGGATATGCCTTGGTGAAACCTGGCTTAATGTTTCATTCTCAGGCCACAGCTCACACAGTTATGCTCCCTCCATATCTAATATTTTATGGGCCTAACCATGAGACAAAGAAGCTTGCCTGCACAGCTTCATCTTATTATCTTGTCCTTGGCCACAAAGAATAGCAAACTCCTTCAAACTCTGTGTGTGTGTGTGTGTGTGTGTGTTTATTCCAGTGGAGACTGCCTCTCTCCAACCTGTCCCAGACTCCGCAAAAGGAGTAACTTGGTTAAGGAGGACTTCAGGTGGGCCAGGCATGGAACCATTAAGGAAGTGGATACCATCAGGAAAATGAAACCCCAATTGTTTTCCGTTTTAACTTCTCAATGAAAATAGAAGATCAACTCCTCCAAACTCTTCCAAGTCATGCTTTGCTTAAAACACAATCAGATTAAATGGTCAAAATAGGAATTTACTTTTTTTTTTTTTTATGGCCACACCCGGTGATGCTCAGTGTTTACTCCTGGCTCTGAGCTCAGAAATCGCTCCTAGCTCAGGGGACCCTATGGGACACCGGGGATCAAACTGAGTTTCGTCCTGGGTCAGTCACGTGCAAGGCAAACACCCTACCACTATACTATTGCTCTGGAATTTAGTTTTTCCCTTTATGTTTATTTCCTCTTAAAAACATGCCTTTTAAAAAGCATACATATATAATCCACTTTTAGTGATGCAAAACCATTTTTATTAAATAACTATTTAGCTGTGAGAGGAGAGAAAAAGAAGAAATATAATGTGTTCAAGAGAGAACACAGGCTATAAAGAGAAAGCCCCAAATCCCGTTTTTAAGCAGCAGAAATATCTCACAGAGAGTGTCGTTCTATTAAACAGCCTCATGCATGGACACCAGCTCAATGCCAACACCCCACAGAGGCCCCTATGCTACCCTGTTACCAACAATACCTTCTTGGTTCCCCGAGCCCCAGGCCATCACTAATCTTTTCTCCCTCCTGCAACTTCTTCAGAGTAACAGAAATAAAACCAAGCTCAGACACACTGCTTTGAAGCGGCCTCTGGTCACATCAGGATGCAGCTACCTCGCTGACTTTTTCCCTTTAAACTAATCCCAGGCTGAATGTCATTCTGGCAGATGGCACTGTGTCCGAGAGACCTGCTGAAAGACAGGCATCGGGTTGGTTGCAAAAATGTGAAGGAATGGCTAAAATCCATGTGTGTTTTCATACACAGTTTGTATATGAGCGTATGTGTGTGTGACAATGTCCTTGTAGTCTAGATGTGGGGATGTTGAGATATAGCAGGTTTGACTCCATACTCCAATCAATGGTTTCCAATTTAGCTCTACCACTGTGTTTTGCAGAGGAAATTACTAAGAATTTGGGTTGCTCACAGCCTTATAAATATTTCAAACATCATTCTGAGGCAGGAGCGACAGATTAACAGGTTGAGCACATGCTTAGCATAAAGGAGGACGCCAAATTTCACCTCCTGGAACCACATAGTAGTTTATTGAGTACCACTGAGCACTGAAAGTACAGAGCAGGACATCGCCCCAGGAAATTTCCAGGGGGTGTTCCCCAAAAACCAAATCCACAAAACACATTCTAAAGAGCCTGTATTCATACATAAATGGGCCCGGAGAGATAGTACAGCGGTGTTTGCCTTGCAAGCAGCCGATCCAGGACCAAAGGTGGTTGGTTCGAATCCCGGTGTCCCATATGGTCCCCCGTGCCTGCCAGGAGCTATTTCTGAGCAGACAGCCAGGAATCACCCCTGAGCACCGCCGGGTGTGGCCCCCCCAAAAAAAAATCTAAAGAGTCTGTATTCATAAATCAATAGACTTCCCCTTATGGTTCTTACCAATTCCCATGTACATTCAAAATCATACACCTTTTTATGCAGTGTTTAAATGAATTCTCTTCTACTTTTACTGTTGTTGTTGTTGTTGTTGTTGTTGTTGAGTGATGCTAACAAACTCTGAATGCAAATTCTTTAAGGCACGTGATTTGTAAGTATTTTTAATACATAGTTTGCCTTTTCATTTTTTTCAATTCTACCTACTTCCAAGACAAATTATTTTAAATTGACTAAATCCAATTTATTACTATTTTCTTGGGTTGGTCATACTTTTGACAGGATACCTAAAAAAAAAAAAACCATTTTTACTAACTAACCCCAAGTGAGAGGGAATTTCTCTCATGTTTTCTTTTGGAAATCAAATTGCACATTTTTATTTTTTTTTGAATAATGTGCATGTCTAGTTTTTTTTCCTTTTCTCTTTTGAATGTCTAATTTTTCCAGCATTATATATTGAAAACATTATTTTATCCTTTGTACGTTTGTCAAAAAATATTAGCTTACTGAGTCATTGTTATTTTATTTCTCAACTGTTTTATAGACCTGTGTTTATTTTTGACAATAACTAGTAGATTGATATCACTTTACATATATTATTAATGGAAATCAGGTAATATAAGATTTCATATTTTGTTCTTTTCTCTCCAAATTGTTTTGGGTTATTGTTCCTTGTGATCTAATTTTAGAATCAGTTTATCAATATCTATCAGTTCTTACATTTCACCAGAATAATGACAGTGAGATAGAAATTACATAAAAGAACCACCAAGATTTTTTTTAGGTTTTTGTTTTACACCAGGCAATGCTCAGGGGTTTGTTTCTTCTGGCTATGCACTCAGAAATTGCTCCTGGTAGACTCAGGGGACCATATGGAATGCAGAAAATTGAACCTGGGTCCTTCTGGGTTTGGTTGCGTGCAAGGCAAATGCCCTACTGCTGTGCTATCACTTTGGCCCCAGAGTTTTTTTTTTTAAGATTAAAAAGCATATTGGGGGCTGTGGCGATAACACAGCAAGTAGGGAGTTTGCCTTGTACACGAAGGGCCCAGGTTGGATTCCCCAACACCCTGTATCCTCTGAGCACTGCTAGGATTGGCCTCTGAGAGCAGAACCAGGGGGTAACCCCTGAGCACCATAGGTGTGGTCCAAACACCAAATAGAAGCACAATGATTAAAAATTTAAAAATACAACAAATGGTCCCCAAATAGGTATAAAACAGCAAAAGCAAGAACCAGGAAACTTTATGTAATTCCCTTGTCTGTGGAGTTGAAACAAAGCAAAGGAAATTGAACAAAATTGCAGAGATTGTGAGATGTTGAATGAGAGCCTCAGGAAGGAAATGGGGAGAGAATGGGTCAAAAGTAACCTGAAGACATAAGTACAAACTTCTTAAACAATATAAAACATGGGCCAGAGAGAGTGGATGAGTCAGATGCAGCCAACAATTGGGGTTCAATCCCTAGCACCACATATATGTCTGGAGCCCCATTTAGGAGTGATCCCAAAGCAGAGGTAGGAGTAAGCCCTGAGCACAGCTGAGTAGGGCCCAACCTCCACTTCCCTTCCCAACCACCAAAAATCTACATAGTTAACAAACCGATCAAATGCTCCTGAATAAATTAAATGAGTTTTAGACTTAAATATCATACACATACTATAAAAAAAAAGAGAGCTGGATTTTTTTTGCCATCCACGAGGATCCTCAATGAAATGGAAAGTACATTTACTCTGTGACACACATTAAATGTCTTCCAGACTGAATTGAAAAGTCAAGAGAAGAAGAGGAAGTCAATATGGAGTCTAAGTAAATGTAACCACATAGGGAAGGAATAAAGACAGGACCAGTGTATTTTAATAAAAGCTTTCCACTTTATCTGGTTTAGAATACAAGCGCACAGATCAAGCATGATTTAGATGTGCTCAGCGTTAGGAGGCAGAAAACAATAATTTAAATGACAATGAGAATAGTGATGGAGAGGAGGAGAGAGTTCTATGTTGGATAAACATCAAAGAAAAAAGGTCAGAATTACTAATAACATGGAGTTAGTATTAAAGTGTGCTAGTTTTAAATCGCTAGTGGATTCTAATGGAAATCACCCAGGAAAGCATTAGGAACATAATTTTTTCTTTTTTTAATAATATCTTTACTTAAGCACCATGATTACACATATGTTTGTAGTTGGGTTTCAGTCATCAAAAAACACACCCCTTCACCAGTGCAACCTTCCCATCACCAATGCCCCCCATCTCCCTCCTCTCACAACCCCTTCTTGTCTAGACAGGCATTCTATTTCTCTCACTCACTGCCATAACTCACTGTTATTTCTCTAACTAAACTCACCACTCTTTGTAGTAAGCTTTATACAGTGGGTTGGTCCTTCCAGTTCTCATCTTTATTGTCTCTGGGTATTATTATAATACTGTCTTTTATTTTTCTTAAATCCCACAGATGAATGAGACTATTCTGTGTCTGTCTCTCTCTCTCTCTGACTCATTTCACTCAGCATAATTGTTCCCATGTCCATCCATATATAGGAAAGTTTTATGACTTTATTATTTCTGATGACTCCATAGTATTCCATTATATCTATCTATCTATCTATCTATCTATCTATCTATCTATCTATCTATCTATCTATCTATCTATCTATCTATCTATCTATCTATCTATTTATCTATCTATCTATCTAGCACAGATTCTTTAGCCACTCATCTGTTGTCAGGTATCTGGGTTGTTTCCAGATTCTGGCTATTGTAAATAGTACTGCATTGAATATAGGCATGCAGAAGACATTTTTGTATTGTGTTTTTGTGTTCCTAAGGTATATCCTTAGGAATGGTATAGCTGGATCATATGGGAGCTCAATTTCCAGTGTTTTGAGGACTCTCCATATTGTTTTCCATAACTTTGAAAGCTGCAGTGATCTATCCCCAGCACAGAAAGACATACATCCAAAAGGACGTACGGACACTGCTATTTATCATAGCACTCTGTACAAAAGCTGAGTTTGTAGTCAACACAGATGCCCAACAACAGATGTGTAGATCATGAAGGTATGGTACACTTATACAATGAAATATTACATGGCTGTAAGGAATGATAGTCATGTAGCTTGCTGCAGCATAAATGGAATTGGAAGATATTATTTAAATGAAGTAATCCAGAAGTAGGATACAGAATGATATCACTTACTTGTGATATTTAGAATAACTGCATGAAGAAATGCATTTGTCTAAATGAGAGTTTGTGTTTGGCCCCATAGTATAGTGAGAAGAAAAGAAATGAAATGGAGGAGGAGAAACACACAAATATAAAATATTGGGGTCCAGGGGCCAAGGGAATTTAGGTGCGTTGGTGGTGTTAAGAAAGGACAGAACTAAATATATGTTATAGAATTAACAACAATATAATCACAAGACCCATACTTTAACAACCAAACTGAAAAAGGTGCCTGTTATGCTGGTAGGCTGGATTTGGGGGTAGTGGCATAGAATAGATTCTGGGAATATTGGTGGAAGGAGGTGGACACTGGTGGTGGGATTGGTGCTGAAACATGGTATGTCTAAAACCCAACTATGAAGAACTTTGTCAATCACAATTGCTTAAATTAAAAAAAAATGCAGTGAGAGAAAATTAAAGTGGGATCCTTGGAAATGCATATTCCACACCAAAGATGGCAGTTAGGGGGAAAATTCTAGGGGAAAAGACACGGGGCCAACATCAAATACCAGGTTCCAGCTGTAATTACTACCTTTTCCACCATTGCATTGGACAGAAAGTCTGCACAAAAGGAATTTGAAGGCAGATGCATGATATAAAAAAAAGAATTGATCCCGTGATTCACCAGACTTACTTTAGATAGATAGATAGTCTTTCATGATAAGCTCTGATCATAATCCAATACTGAGTTACTTTCCTACTTGATGTCAAAAGGAAGAGAAGTCCCCCACCCCTTCCTAGGCATTCACTGAGCAGAAATGAGTGAATAGAGAAAGAAATAGATCTAGAGTTTTATAGGTTTATATCCATAGACTAGAAATAATTTAATGGCAAATGAAGCCTGGGGATATGGTGCACATAAAGATCAGAGTAGTATGTAGCAATAAAAATGAACTATATGTAGGCACACTGGGTGAACTTTACAAAAATGTGAATGAAAGAAGTAACATGTCATCTTTTGATGGTGGCTGAGTTTTATTTCACAAACAAAACCAAAGGAGAACTGCTATGAATGAAAGTTCTCCCAGAGTGCTGCAGGCTGTTCTGGCACATCTACGCCTTCTGCATCTGGAAAACTATTTGCCAGCAGATGAAAGTGTATTTCTTTGACAGTAAATATTGCTGTGCTTGGAAAACACTGCCGAAGATTTGAAGAAACAGTGATTAGAACCAATGTCTCTACTCTGAGACATTCATACACGCTCACCAGTTTCAGATCCTTGCAGGCTGGCTCGGATTTTGAGAATAACAAAAGCACACAGGAGCCAGAAGTGCTGAATTTAGAGGATGGCTTTGTTTACGGAGAAGTTTATAATCCCTAATGGACATAACATGGGAGCTTCATTTGTCTAATGATATGAAAATGAAAAAAGAAACTATTAAAAGGAAATGGAAACCAGAGTCATACAAAATCTTCAAGGGAGTCAAGTTGGTTGTTTATTTCTTTTTAATTTAGACAATAGAAATGTAAACTATTTTGAGACAGGAAGTAAACAACAGAAAGAGTTGAATTATTTTATCTCTCTCCTGCTTAAATTAAAACCAGACTCTGGAATCTTAGCTGTGTGTAAAGTAGCGAAGTTCCAGCAAGCATAAATCATTGTACGAGAGGATTTTCTCCTGTTCCCATATTCATAAAATTATAATAAGTGGATGTTATTATTCTGTGCCTGTTTTTAACGATTGGGTGTTTCATTGTATTAATGCAATATCTATATCTTTCTCTTTAGTTTATTGATGAGGAATGATATATTGTATCTATGAATTGCCACATGCCTATTCTTTTTTTTTGGGGGGGGGGCACACCCTGAGGTACTCAGGGGTTACTCCTGGTATTGCACTTAGAAATTGCTCCTGGCAGGCTGGACGACCATATGGGATGCCATGCCAGGGATCAAACCCGGGTCCATCCCAGGTCAGCAGCATGCAAGGCAAATGCCTACCACTGTGCTATCACTCTGGCCCCTACATGCCTATTATTAAGGCACTTGGGTCTTTATATCAAAGTGGACATTTTATTATTATTGTTTTTATTATTATTATTTTTGGGACCACACCCGGTGAGGCTCAAGGGTTCCTCCTGGCTATGAGTTCAGAAATAGCTCCTGGCTTGGGGATCATATGGGATGCCAGGGGATCGAACCTCAGTCTGTTCTAGGTTAGCCATGTACAAGGCAAACACCCTACCACTGTGCTATCGCTCTGGCCCCTTTAAACCATTCTTGATGGGAATTAGTACACAATTCCCATGAATGTGAGTGAGTTTAGGAGTTGCTGTATCACAAAGCACAGGTTAATCTAAATTTAGAAGCAAACACTAGTTTTCTAAAAAGTTTTCAGTATCCTTAGGGGTGGGGGTAGCTGCATTTCGAAGACCAGAAAAATCTCATTTTACATGAATTGCTCATTTTCTCCAGTGAGGAAACCCGAAGCATTGCATTTTAAAATACCAATAGTAACAAAATTATCTTCCCATTTGAGGGACTAGTGTTGAGGCTTCATGGAATAAAATTAGATTCAGGAAAAATGAACACTATAATCCAAATTGCTCAAATAAATGTTGGAACAACATGAAAACAACATGTTTTCAAGGAAACTCATTCGTAAACAGCAGAAATGCAGTTGCTGAACATGAAGGACAGGTGAATTCCAATTCAGGTCACTAGGATATTTTCAAGCCTTTACGCAAGAGCTTCTGCCTTAAAACATGCTTTGTATTGCCACAAATCAAATCGCGGCTCTAATTTTGGGGAATGGTAATTACATAGGCAGCAAAAAATATCTGCATGTATAAATTTAATTAGTCTACCAAGATAGGCTCTAAACTTTTTGCTACCCAATAATGTAAACTCTCTTGAGCAGCATTGATAAACACAATTAAAGCACTATTGTCATTCTAGAAAGACTAGTCATATACAACCGTGGCTGGAGACATCTATGTGGAATGATATTACTTTGTCCTGAAAAATAAATTCATGCAAGTTAGTTATAACCTAAGTGTATACTGGATAGGGTGCTTGCTTTGTAGGCAGCTGACCTGTATTCAATCCTTAGAATCACTAATATCTTTTTGAGTACTTCCATGGGATATTTTCGAGAGCACTTCCAGGAGTGATCCCCGAGTGCAGAGCCATGAGTAAGTCCCCTAAAATTCTCCCCCTAACTGCCATCTTTGGTGTGGAATATGCATTTCCAAGGATCCCACCATAATTGCAGTTTTTTTTTTTTTACATTTTTTATTTAACTCATTGTGATTTACAAAGTTGGGTTTTAGATAAACCACCACCAGCACTGCAGAGTGTGGCCCCACGGGGACCCAAAACCAAAGGTAGCTACAACATTGAAATAACCACAGAATATTCCACACGCTGAGGTGGCCAATCCTGTCTGTAAACCTGTTTCCAGTTCCCTTATTTCTTCCCCTAGCCTCAGAGGGCTCAGATAAATCGTAGTGTGTTGAAATCACCCTCTCGAGGAACCTTCAACTTAGACTCATAACATCCATGTCACGTCCCCATCCACTGGAATGTGGAGCACAGGACTAAAATGCCAATTACTTTCCCAGACATTCAACACCCACAGACCAGGGTCAATTTTTCCACTGGAGGCCAACACGTTTTTTGTTCTGCTTGAGTCTCTTCACCAAGTGAGTCCCCTGTTCACGTCTGCATGTGAGATTTAGACAAATTTGATTACTCAGAGCTAGGAAACGACCCTTTGCTGTATCGAGGATCAGAGACATTCAGGCACTGACCTTCCACGCGTGAAAAATAGAAAGGCACATGTATAGAGAAACTCATCTGCTCGGAAGTGGCTGAGCTCTCCTGGCCACAGGCTAAGTAGCCACAGTGGCCAAAGAAAAATCATCTTTTCATTTGAGAAAAAGCACAGAGCTGGCTGGAGAAATCACACAAAATTGAGTTGCAAATTCTGAGAGCAGCTAAGTAATTGGACTCCAAATGACATCCGAGGCATGTCCCAGCGAGGGCGGGTGGCACAGAGGAAAGGACTGTAGCCAGTTTCCATGAATAAAAAAATCTCTTAGATAAAACTCTAAGAAAAGTCTGACCCAGTTTTTTTTTTTTTTTTTAAGCACACACCCTGCTAATGAAAACCAGGACATGCAAGTCTTAATCTGTGGAATGTCTTTGTACTTACTATATACCTGAAAGGAGATAGTTTCAGGAGGAAAGGGAATTTATTCCATTCCCCTGCTAGCACCAAGCTTGCAGCAAGAGTGAATTATGAACTTAAGGATCAGTTCAAAACTGTCAATGTAGAGGCTGGAGCAATAGCACAGTGGGAGGACATTTGTCTTGCATGTAGCTGGCCCACTTTTGATTCCCAGCATCCCATATGGTCCCTTGAGTCTACCAGGGATAATTTTTAAGTGTAGAAACAGCAAGATTTGTGACTGAGCACTGCAAGATGTATGACTCTCCCCCAAAACAAACAAACCAAAAAAAGCCTGTCAATCTATGATTGATATATGACATATAACAGTACCTATCCATTCTTACAGATGTAACTTTCTTCAGATGAAAGACAACTTTTCAAGCTTTTTTGGCTAAATAATGCCACCAAGCTAATGAATTGTGGGGTTTTCTTGGCATTCCATGAGAAAGATGAAGTACTTAGACAAATGCTTAGACAAATGAGTGAAATAAATGGGGGATTTTTCTCAGTGAAATAAAAAGATAGTTTCAAATACTTTCATTTTTAATCTAGAATGTAATTCTTCCTGTAGAAAAAGCACAGGTAAGCAATATAAGAGAGATGATGTAAGCAGAAAGAAGGAGATTTTAGCATGAAACTCATTTGAACCATGTATTTGTACCCAGGTAGGTAAATATTTATAGGTCTGTAAAATATATTATTTTTTGATCATTCCATATTCAATCTTTTGAGGAGGTTCCCTTGACTTGGTTATATATATAATTTATATCCTCATCTAAGAAACACATACATCAGATATATTTTCTCACTCCATCAGTTAGCAACAATGCTCAGGAAAAAAATCAGAGCAGCTCATTTCAAAAGAGCTCAATTTCTGGGGCCAAGTGATAGCAGAGTGGGTAGGGTGTTTGTCTTGCATGGGGGCCAACCTGGGTTTGATCCCCGGCATCCCAGATGGTCTCCAGAACCTGCCAGGAGCGATTTCTGAGCGCAGAGTCAGAAGTAACCCCTGAACACAGGTGTGGCCCAAAAACATAAACAAAAACAAACAAAAGAGCTCAATTTGTGTTATGATTCTCCAATAAAAGAACCCAAGGATCTTTTTGGAATTACTGATTTTTGTTCAAGAAACATACCAAAGGACTTTATGTATGAACTGAGAGAGATACCCATGGTCCAAATTGGAACAATGCGAGCAGTGAAATATAGTAGTATTCATTTATAATTCTAAGCAGAAAATAAATATCCATGAGTCGATATTGATATGAATAAATCATCATATTAATAAATGCATGAGAATACAGTTCCTTTAAGGGGAATTTTAAACAACTTATATCCATCCTCTGCCTTCCATGAGGTATAGTCCTATATAAATTAAGTGTTAAACAAATAGTGACTTTCTTTAATCTAGGACAGAGGAATAATATGGAAAATTAAAAACCAGCACAAGAAGTTACCAGAGTTAGCACCAACTGTTGAAAGTTATGTGCACGGTAAGATGTGATGAGAATCCTAAAACTGATGACTGTAGTTTTCCATTAAAACCAGGCGCCTTCATCCAATCATGAGGAAAACATTATATAATGTCCATCACAGGGACAGTCAAACAATCCTCACCCAACACCCACACATTGTCAAGATGTAGTCAGGATAACTCAATTCCAAATACATCCTAAATGGTCGCCCAGAACAGAAAAAAAAAATGACAGGTAGGTTCAAAACAAAAACAAAAACAGAAAAAGAAATCTAAATGAAGTGTGAATATTTGTTAATAGTAATATACTAATATGGGTTTGTTAGTTGTGATAAGTATGTCCCGTTGAAATATTGGATATGTTGGACCCTCTATACGACTGACATTTTTTCCTGATAAATCTGAAATTACCTTAACTTTCCAAGTTTATTTATGTATTTTGCAGGGAAGGGCTAGATGGGCTTCCACCTGGTTAAGTCAAATCAGGGTCTGCTCAGGGATTACTCCTCGCAGGACTTGGGGGGCCCATATGTGGTGCCTGGCATTAGGGATCAAACTTGGGTTGGCTGCATGCAAGACAAGCACCAAGCCTCAAGGGCCATCTCTCTGGCACTAGAATTTATTTATTTGTTTTTAAATGTAAAAAATGTTCTGTTTATGACTGAAACCCAATTACAATCATGCTTGTAATCATGGTACTTAAATAAAGATGTTTATTTAAAAAAAAAGTTCTGGTTTGGCGGCCACACCGTGCAGTACTCTAGGCTTACTCCTGGCTCTGTGCTCAGGGATCCTGTCTTGTGGTGCTTGGGGGTCAAGCCAAGTTGGCTGTATTCAAGGCCAGCACCCACCCCACAGTGTCCTCCCTACTGTGGTCCTGTAAAGCTCATTTTAAGCAAATTGAAAAACTGAACAGAACATAGTATAGCACTGAGCACTATCAATGATGACACCAGACATCATGGCTGTACAATTCTTGGTCAGTTTCCATGGTTACCATGGAGTAGCACTCATCTTTGTTGCTCCTCCCTCCGAACCCCAGACAGATAACAAGTGGCATCACCCAGCAGATGAACTGAGTATGCTTCAAACAGCTACTGAAAAATAACTTCTGTGGGCAGAAAACTCTGGGGGCCAGTGTTCTTGTTTGCAAGATTCGTGAGAAGTCGCGTGGACATTTGATTTCTCCTCTGTTAGCTACTCCCTGAGAGGTTTCTGAGCAAATCACTTCGATCTGAACACTCCAGATTTTACAGAAGTTATGAGAAATACCCCTAGATAGTCAAGGGTGGATAAAGCATTTCTTCAGTTTCTAACTGGCTGGCAAGCTAAAGGAATGAGGAAGCCTGATACTCCATCTCTGAGGTCAGAGGAGAGGGACAGAAATAGCAGGTTTGTTCCCAAATTTAGGACAGTTAGCAAAAGGATGGTAAGGGTGAAATAGAATCCACTTCACGAGAAATATTTGATTTAATGGGCACCTCAGTAGAATAACTTCATGTCTCTCTCATGAAAACACGTCAAATCATGTCAATAGTTTGCAATACGGGCCAGAGAGACAGCGTTTGCCTTGCATGCAGAAGGAAGGTGGTTCAAATCCCTGCATGCTATATGGTCCCTCAAGCCTGACAGGAGCTATTTCTGAGCATAGAACCAGGAATAACCCCTGGGTGCTGCCCGGTGTGACCCAAACACCAAAAAAAAAAAAAGAAAAAAAAAAGTTTGCCAGACTCTAGAAGAAAACAAAAAATGGATGATCAAACCTTACTCTTTGGTTGGCCTATTCTTTTATATATTAAAAATGATTAGCTGTTTGATTTATAATCGATTTCTGGTGAAATCCATGTGAACTTCTACAGAGTCATTCTAGTATATGATAAATAATCATGGGTGATCTTGATCTTTCTTTTCAATTTCAACTGGGAAACATGTCAAAAGGGAAAATGCGTGTGAAGCTTTCTTATTCGAAAAGTGTTATTCTTCAAAAACAGTAATTGCTAAGCAAGTCTCCTATCTTTGATTTGGCCTCAATGTGTATTTGAATGCTACAAAGAGAAAGCAATAAGAACCCTAATATCTCATTTGGAGCATCATGTGAAATTTGCATTTTTACCACTGGTAAAATATACTATGTAAGATGTAAAATGTGATGTACCATTATGTTTCTAAGTAAAAGTTTTATCAAGGAAATAAAACGTTTTAGTAAGGTTACTAATTATAAAGATAATGTGGGATTCTCCAGAAAAGAGAAAGGAGAGAGAGAGGGGAGAGAGAGAGAGAGAGAGAGAGAGAGAGAGAGAGAGAGAGAAAGAGAGAGAGATATGAAACATCAAAGACATAACAAGTAAAGGAGAAATCTAGTGTTGACACTGACGTATCTTTACTTTTAGATATCTGGCACATAAGCATGATAGATTTATTTGTCCTTACATAATAATTTCCCTATTTCCTTAACTTAATGATACTTTTTTATATCCCGCAGGCAGCTTTACTGCTCTATAGCTTATTTTCCTTCCTCTAAATTTAACCAGAAAAGAGGATTCACCATAATATCTTTACAATATTTTTTAATCTTACTAAAAGAAATGATGGACACCAACTCCTTGTGGTTTTATTAGACATCTTCCATTATTCAGTTACATTTTTAAAAACAATCTCGAGGATCATTTGTATGATCAACTTGCCCTGAGTGGGTGTTATGAAATATTTTTCTGCAGAAGTGGGAGAGTTATATGCATATCTGTTGCCTATCAGGGTCAGATTGTGGGATGGATTACAAGCAAGTAAATTTTCCCTTATGCACCATGAAACTATGTTAGGATTTTGATATAGACAGTGAATATCACAATCCAACACAGCACATTATTTTTTCCACATGATGCATCATACATCCTTTTGTTTTTAAGTGAAATTTTGCTTTGGTAGTGACCCCCATGATTCTGTAAGTTTGAGTTTGAGCCTTTGCTTTCTCCGGAGACCTGTGCTTTACAAAGTTCTTCAAAATGGAATAAATTGTTCTTCAAACTCATCAAGCCTTCCTTATGCTTGTATATAAAGAGGATCACCCTGCGGAGGAGAAAATTGGGGAACTGATATGATCCCTCTCCTATAAGCCACCTTGCTTCTCACTCTCCTAATTGTGTAGAGAGAGCACACCATGTCTGTACCACTGAGCTGAGCTAGTGCTCGACACATTCTGCTGGGATCTGTGGGGACAGAGAGTGGGGGCCGGGACTTGTGAGCCATTTCTATGGATTGCCAAGCAAATATCAGCAAAGCATCTACTCCTCATTTCCCACCACTGCAATGGAGGAAACTGGGGGAAATCAATTTTTATGGCTCTGTATTAGATCCTGGGCAGTGACCCAACTAGTGCACCACCGGTTAGAATGAACAGAGAACAGCCTCAAAGAAACAAAATAAAACAGAGAATACATTATTTTACATCATCTGTGGGTAGTGCAAAATAAAACAGGCAAAGGAAAGGGGGAAATTGGAGTCCATGGGTGCACCCCAAAAGGTCCACTTGGAAAACAGCCTTGGCTTGATTTGCTAAAACAAGGTACAGATAGCTCATTCATTTCATACTGAAAATGTAGAAAGTATTGGGCCAGCGCTCAAGAGGTGAAACCCATGCTTTGTATGCAGGAGCCCTGGGTTCAACATCTGGAACCCTAAACATGGTACTTTAAGTACCACTGAAAGGGCCCTTCCCAAATGGCCAGAAGAGAATCAAAATTCACCTATCACATTATACAAGGTGACCACTTAAAACAGTGCTCCCGAAGTTGTTGCAACTCAGCCCCTGAAGAGGTTGACTGATGGAGGGATGGAGGATGAGGTCTTTCCCCTCCAGCTCGGAGCACGCGTCTGACACCCTGTCCAGCCGACGGTTCTGAGGTGAAACGGCGGGTAAACAGCTCGCAGACAGTCAGGCTTGTGGAAATATTAGCTTTATTCGGTGGACAAGACTGAAGTCCAAAGTCTCAGCCTCAGTTCCAGCCAACAAGCCCCTCGCCTTCCACAGACCCTTGTTTTTATCCCCCAGAATCAGGTACCACCCAATGGTGGGATCAGATACCACCCAATGGTGGAAGCAGAATCAGGTACCACCCTAGGGTGGGGGCAGAATGCCAGGTCACACCCTAGGGTAGGGCACAATCACCCATCAGGGTAGGGTCAGTAACATAATAATTCCATAAAATATTTACATACACAACACGAAGTGTTGCTAAGTCATTAAGAACAAATACATGGTGAAGAGAGAGGGTCCAGAGAGACAGGATGGGGTTATCGAGCAAGTTTTTCCTTCTTCCAACACAGACTGCTGTGCTATCATTCTGGCCCCTCCATATTTAATTTGAATTTAACCATAACACGATTCCCTAAGTAGCAACCATATATATATATATATATATATATATATGGGGAGGCCCCCGAGGACCACTGGGGTAACCTAGGCAGCCCTGAAATGATGTGGCCTGAGCCCTGATATTGAACAGCCAGTCAGGCTGGCCTATAAGCTCCAGGATAGTTCACTGGCCTTCTGAGCACCACTTGGGAAGTTCCCTCTACCCATAATATTTTGAAATACACAAACAACTGTATTTCCTTTTATAAAAAATATTTCAGCCACACCTGGTCAGGATCAGGGGGGATACTCCTGTTCTGCACTCAGGAATCATTCCTGGCATTGCTTGGAGTCTGGTTATTGAACCCGATTGGTTACATGTGACAGAGTGTCCTCCCCACTGTCCTAACACTCCATTCCTATTTAACTAACCCATTTAAATAATCTTTAAATCTCTACATGTAGGTACTGGAGAGACAGCCCAATCAATATTGTCAGCCACTAGGAAAATCCAAATGAAAGCAAAAGAACTACAATGAAAACAAAAAGGCAAAAGCATGTCGGGAAAGGTAAAAGAGCAACTCTATCCTTTTGCTGGGAAGATGGAAGCATGTGGAGTCATTCTAATTGCTTTTTAGTTCAAAATTTAAATGTATACTTCCATTTTTATGAGATAGGCTTTCTGCACTTGCTTATTTATTTTAGAAAAGTGAAAACTTAGGTTTACATAAAATCATGCATAATTTTTACAGATGCTTTCTTTGAACTAGATAAAAATGAGAAACAAAGTGCGGGAGTGATAGCACAGAAGTAGGCGTTTGCCTTGCATGTGGCTGACACAGAATGGGCCCGGGTTCGATTTCCAGCATCCCATATGGTCCATCGAGCCTGCCAGGAGTGATTTTTGACACAGAGCCAGGTGTAACCCCTGAGTGCTGCTGGGTGTGGTCCCAAAACCTAAATAAATAAATAAATGTTTTAAAAAATGTGAAACAACCTCAGTGGGCGAATGGGTAAACTGTCCCTAATCCATTCAATAGACTACTAGTAAGTGATAGAAAGAAGAAATTACAATAGTTCAGCTATCCTGAAAAAAAAAAAGAAACTACAAAAATTATCAGTATTAAATATTCTAATTAAATTTTCTCTGTGCTCATATGGAGGTCCTTGAGGGACCACATAGATATCAAAGATCAAATGAGGCTACCTATGTTCAAAGCAAGTAAGAGTTTGGCCCCTATATTAACTCACTCTACCCCCCCCCCCAAATAACATCAAATAATATTTAAAAATTCAAGTTGATCAATCTAGCACAAGCAATAATGGGGAGCAATGTCAAAACTGTCACAAGAAGTTAGACACACACACATATATACACAGGCAGGATCACATATTTGCACACTTCAAGGTTTCATTTTTTTTCCCTCTGTAATATAAGAAAAACTAATCTGAGTGTCTATCAGATGAGATTGGCTTATATTTTCTTAAGTAGGTGTTCATAAGATGGACAAAATTGTAAAGTTTCTAAATACTGGTTGAAGGACACACTAAATTCAAGTCTATTAAAATGGATACAAATAGTAAAGGGAGGTAAAGAGCTTGCTTGTCTTGCAGGCAGTTCAAAGCAGGCCACAAAATCTGTTCAGGAAGACAGTAAAGGAACCATAAAAACAAGTGCAGAATGAGAATGTCAGTATGCTGAGATACTGCAAGACAGTAGGGAGAAAGGAAGGAAGAAAGGAGGAAGGTAAGGAGGGAGGAAAGAAAGAAGGAAGGAAGGAAGGAAAGGGAGAAAAGGAGAGAAGGGAGAGGGAAAGAAGAGAGGAAGGAAGGACAAAAGGAAGGAGGAAAGGAGGGAAGAAAGGAAGGAGAAAGAAAAAGAAGGAAGGAAGGAGAGAGGAAAGTAAGGAAGGAGGGTACAAAGGAAGAAAAGAAGAGAGGCAAGAAGGAAGGAAAGAAGGAAGAAAGGAAGGAAAGGGAGAAAAGGAGGGAAGAAGAGTAGGAGAAAGGAAACAAGGGAGGGAAAGAAGAAAGTAAAGAAGTCGAAAGAAAGGAAAGGAGAAAAGGAGGTAAGGAGAATAGGGAGAGAGAAGGAAAGAAAAGAAAAGGGGAAGGGAAGGAAGAAGGAAGGAAAAGGAGGGGAAAGGAGGAGAAAAGGAGGAACAAAGGGAGGGAGGAGAGATGAGGAAGGTTCCTTAATCTGTCAGGGAGACTCTAAAATATTTAAGCATCAGAACAAAAAGATTTTTATATTATAAAGGAACTAGAGGAGCATTTTTGGGATAAGAGAAATATCCTTTACTTTTTTTTTTTTTTTGCATGATGATTGCTAGGAGCCAATTATATTGAGTTGAGTAATATTTGAGTATTTTACTGTATGTCACTTCCACTTTAATCAAAATCAAACTTCAAATAAAGCTTAAATACTGGGACCAATGTCACAATATAATACTGAATAATATAAAGTATGTTCTGAAAACCCAGTATTTGACTCAGATGTTAAGTATTGAGAAGTTTTTATACTTAGGACTTTAGAGTCCTACCTGCTGTATTATCAACTGGACTGTTTTATTTACTTTAATTTGGGGGGGGGCACACCCAGTGACGCTTAGGGGTTACTCCTGGCTATGCACTCAAAAATATCCCATGGCTTAGGGGACCATCTGGGATGCTGGGGGATTGAACTACGGTTCGTCCTAGGTTAGCGCATGCAAGGCAAATGCCCTGGCGCCTGCGCCACTTATTTACTGCGCCCCCTTATTTACTTTTCACTTCTTGTTACATCTAGCATTAAGAAGTTAACTTAATTGTTATCAGATTTGTGATGATAGTCTAAGGTATGGAACAAAACTAAATAATTAAGCAGCACCGAATTACCAGGGCATTTTATATGCCCCGACTCCCTAAATATTTATGTCATCTAAAATATTCATTCAATCGTTTTCACAGCGAAATTAACACAACATCCCCCTTTCCAAAGCACCTGTTTGTAGCAACACTTCATTTTTTTCATTGCCTTTGTCCTTAGGGATCTCCAAAATTATGTTCGTTGAAGTGCCCTCCTTCAGTTTTCCAGTAGCAAATAGATTTTTCTGGGACCTTCACTGGAACCATTTAGTTCTCATTTCTTAGGCTTATGTTAGACCTTAATACCCTCTTGAGACTAGCCTGGGATGCCTGCCTTGCACTGAATTATGGAAGCAACAGATCCTGCAATTCTGAGTTCTCTTCTGTATAGTTTGCATGGATTCTTCATCTCTGTGGCTGGGTTGGCTTCAGGATTTTGATGTGACACTTTGGAAAAGTGTTACCACTCAGTGTATCTAACATTCATTTAATTTACATGCTGGCATTGCTGTTGAGAAAAACTAAAAACCTGTTTTTTTGTTGAACACATTACAATTACTTAAGTTATTTAAGGTAATATTCTCCTACTTCCAGGAGACCTGGCAGCTGTAACCATACCCATCAAAGCAGTTGCCAGGTTCATAACAAACCAGCTCTCATACACTCACCCTGTTCTCCAAAGACATGTAAACCAAGCTGTGAAAAATCATGAATACACCAGCTCATGCAGCTGAAAGTTGGCAATCTCTGTAAGAGAGGGTGGAAAAGGTCTCGCTCCTGCCAAAGCCATGCCTCTGCTCCTATCACACATAATCACTGCCTTGCTTGTTCAACCCTTCTCTACAGCTCTCTGTAGATATCAAAAGAAATCACCAGGACTTTTTTTGAAGTGAATGTGGGCAAACTTTTCCCACCGCCCACACACATTCTCTTACTTCTGGAAGACCTGGCAGCTGAGAACTTGCTCCACAAAAGCCACAATATCAGCGACTTTAGTTTGAGTTCTTGAATTTATTTGTTCGATGCTGTTGTCCTCATAGGAACACACTAATTTATATGCTAATGTGCATCTGAGGTTACTTAATTTTTGAAAACATGAAATGATAAAATGGTCAGCTAGCAACAAGAGTTACTTCTGCCAATGTCTTAATGACCTCATTGGAGATACAATATTTTTCATAAATTTGCTTGCCACTGTAGTTTTTTTTAAATGTTTTCTTTCTTCTCTTTTTTTTCTTTTTCTTTCTATTCTTTTTTTTGGGGGGGTCACACCCAGCAATGCTCAGGGGTCACTCAGGGGTTACACTCATAAATCGTTCCTGGCAGGCTCAGGGGACCATATGGGATGCTGGGATTCCAACTACCAACCTTGTGCATGCAAGGCAAATGCCTTACTTCCATGTTATCTCTCCGGCCCCCATTTTCTTTCTATTCTTTTTAAAATAGCTTTTCTCTCATGTATCAGAAACAAATGTACTACTATCAACCATGTCAACTATGTGATGCATGTTTTCTAAATAAGGTAAATAAAATAACAAAGGACAGCTGCTATGGACAGTGTTGGGTTGTTCTTAAATATTAATGATACCTGAATATTAAATAACCCAGAAACCCAGAAAAAAATCAGTCACTTTTCCTCAGCTAACATTGCACCTCTGAGTTTTTTACTCTACTTGGCTACATTAAGCTAATAAAACATGAAATTTTTAGCTTAGAGATAAAATATAAGAAGTTTATAATACAGTTTTATACATACTATGACCTTATTTGATATTATACCCTATTCTGCAAAACTTACTTTCAAGTCTACAAGCACTCAAAATAAAGTTATAAACATCATTATTATTTAATTTTAATTTGGGGACTAGGGCCACATCTAGTAGTGGTCTTGGCTTTGTGCTCAGGGGTCACTCCTGATGGGGCCCTGGAATCATATGGAGTGCCTGAAATAGCCCATGCAAGGACCCACTGTCCTATCTCTTTGGCCACACATCTTTATTTCTTTAAATAGTCTAAAATACTCTCTTTTTTCTATTTTCAGTCCACACCTAACTGTGCTCAGAGTTTAATCCTGGTGGAACTCAGAAGATTATATGGGATATTGGGGACCAAACCCAGGTGGGATACTTGCAAGTCAAATGCCCACCTGCTGTTCTATCACTTTGGCCCCTAAATAGTAGAGATGTTCTTAAGAAAAACAAAAGATAAAATGACATGTACACTTGCTTAACATTCTAGATTTGTGAGGGTTTCCTCTTTTTTTGACTTATCATTAGCTTGCAACACTATAGAATTATATTGATCTATGGCCATTTATGAATGAAATAGAATCATATAAGGCTATAGTTGAGCCACTCCATATGTGCATTGGATTTACTTCACCTCCACCAAAGTTCCAGTGCCACCCCATGCACACTTGATATATTTGATAAATAAGAACAATTTCTCCTATGAGTGCTATATCTTCCTCTTATATGTTCTTGCTAACCTATGTCATTATTAATTTAGTACAACTGATAGGTAGCTAGAAGGATTTTGTTGAAGAATTTCAATGAAGATGAAAAATTCAATAGGACAAATACTAGCCTGGACACTAACCTGGTCACCAAGAGTGAGTCATATTGTTTTGGGAGCAGAGAGGAAAAGTTAGGGATAAGTGAATTGCCGGAAGTTAGTCTAGACTTGTCATCTCCCACTTTCTTTGGGAAATACAAGAGTGTAGGGCCATATTTTACCCTTGGTCCAATGGGAAAATGAAAATTAAAATATGGCAGTTTGGGCCAGATACAGTACAGAGGGTAGGATACTTACTTGCCTTTGTTGTGGCTGAATCTTATTTGGTCCCTGGCATCACATATGGCCCCCTTAACCCTGACAGGAATAATCCCTGAGCAGAGAGCTCAAATTTTTGAGTGTGGCCTAATATGACCTTGGTTCCATAAAAAAGGTGTTTTTTTTGTTTGTTTTGTTTTGGTTTGGTTTGGTTTTGGGCCACATTTAGAGGCACTCAGGGGTTACTTCTGGTTCTGCACTCAGAAATTATTTCTGGCAGGCTCTGGGGAATAGATGGGATGCTGGGGATTGAATCCAGATTAGCCGTGTGCAAGGCAAGTGATTTACTTGCTGTGCTCTCTCTCTAGCCCTAAGAATAGTGTCATGAGTAAAGGAACAAAAACACAAATCATTATTGCATCATCCTGAGAGGCAGGAGAGTAAAAATCAAATAAAGGTAAGATGCTTAAAGAAATTTCTGTTCTTCCAAGCAAGCCCTATCTTCAAGGTAGATAAGGCAAAAACAGTGTAAAACAGGGTTTCACCAGACCTTAACTAGCCAACCAACTTTTGCCCTGACTAGCATTTGTATCTCTACAAGATATTAGAGAGAATAGTGGAGATGCTCGGAAGGTCACAGTTCAGGAGAATGACTGAGTCTAACTAATAGAACTCTGGACTCTTTTCCTCATTAGTACTTATCAGTGAGTTAACAAGGATCCAGTTTTAAACACGACATACAAGTGAACAAAATAGAGGTCTCATACCTCATTAAAATGGCGTAGGAGAGCTATATCCAGGAGCATCAATTCAATGTCGTGCATGGTTCTCCAAACACTGCCAAGAATCAACCCTAAGCTATTTAGCTTTCTGAGCATCATAGTCAGGCCTTCCCCCAAATGGATCAAGATATCTCTAGGGAAGTTCAAAAAGCAACAGAGGGGATCAAAATAAGGCCACCTCAGTGCATTTTAGCCTCTAATGCCTACAACTCTAGGCAATAATAAACCAAACCTAAATTCTAGCCTATAAAACTATAACCTAACACTGAAGTTCTGTTTTGCTCTGTTCCTTTTTTTTTTTTTTTTTTTACAAATACATCATGGCTCATTTCAACACCAAAATAATAAATGACAAGAACTCCAAGGAATAAAACACACCATTTGAAAACAGAGAAAGCAGTAGAATGAGGCTCAAATATTGCAGAGATGTTGATATTCTCAGACTAAAAAAAAATAAAGCAACAATATTTGGTTTGTGTAAGATCTCAGGCAAAAATCAGATTCATGCAATAGATAAAGTGCTGGAAAATGAGGACATAAGGAAAGGTTGGAAGTCAAAATGCTATGAAGAATGCTTTCAATAAACTGATTAATGTACAGTACATATGAAAGAATGAAACATTCAGTGAGGTTGAAGAAATGTTCGTATAAACTTCCACAAACAATATACTAAGTAAAGAACAAAATGTAATAAGGCAACTCTTCACTTCCATGATTTTATATTTTAAGAAGTAGAGTGCAGTTGGAAGGATAAAATGCGTATGAATTAACTATGGCAGTTGATCAAAATAGTTTTTAATAAAAAGCTGGAATAAAGCACATAAAACATTCTTAAAAAGCCTTAAAGATTTGGGGACTATTTTAGCTGTTTTTTAAAGGAAAAAATCAAATATATATATATATATACATATGACCTTTAAATTGTATAGAGATAATAGTTTAAATATTTGAACACAAGTTTATACACATGTAGGTGTTATTAGCCTTGTAAAATAGAACCAACTATATCCTAAGCAATTAAAATAATTAGAACAGTGTGTTCCAACGCTAACTCATGTGCTGTATTATAATTTACTGAGACCAATTTTCTCCATTTATTTTGTAAAAAAAGAGTGCCAGAGCCTCTTTTGCTCTCAATCAAAATAAGTTAATATGATCAAATTGCATGTTCTCTATAACAGCCATGTTCTCTTTCATGAAAGCAATAGAATGCCTTGATATATTTATCATTGCTTGCTTTTTCAAAATTATTGCACAAAGAAAATAATGGTATCTGTTAGGTGACAGATTCATTGTATTTAGCTTCCTGGAACTAAGACGTAAAGGAGCAAGATCATCTTTCTAAAATTCTTTTCTTTCTTTTTTTGCTCACATATGCATAGGATTGTTACCTATAAACAAAAGATGATTGAAATCCCAGGGAATATGTTGAATTTACAGCTTGCTTCTGGTACCCATTCATTAACATCTCTCCCAAATCATTTAACCTTAACTCTAAATGGCGCTATTGTGCTTTGATTGCCTTATTAACTACCTGCCACCAACAGCATTACAATAAGCTTCAAGAAAAAGAGAGAAACAAGCACCAGAGTTTCCTCCTGCCAGAGCAGATTCCTCTAAATTATCTTCCTTTTGTAGGATCCTATCAGGAATGTCTTCGGAGAATTTATTTTCATCTCCCTGTCTAGAGTACTTAATTCACAACTGGGGGTGGGTGGGCTGCAGACAGCATTGTAAGATGTGACAACAGCTCTAAATAGCTCAATGGTTCATCTCTTAGGAGAGGGGTGTATGCCCAAATTGGTAAAATCTGCAAGAGCTCCCTCCTGCCAGCCTTTCTGTGAGCTAGCCTTCTACCCTGAGACCAACTTTGCATGGTCTCAGTGTGAGAGAGTGTGGTTCTTGGGCTGAAAAGAGATAATAAATTGCTTTGGGTACATTCTATATGGTTCTTTATAAACTGCTTCAGCATGGACCAAGGTCATTGCTAGAAGGACAATTAGGCTGCTTCATCCTCATACTTCTCAGGGCATGAGTTAAGTCTGGCAGGATTTTTACTTGTTTGATTATCTCTTATATTTTCAAACACCTCTCACTTTTGTGTCTTCCTGAAACTCAGTGCGATAGGTCACCCTCCATTTTAGGGAAAATAGGAAAAAGTTGACATATTCTTACCAGGGCTTTTGGTCATTGTTACCTTTCAGCCAAGGAGTTTAATGCCTTTGTCTAAATAGCATATCTTGTCTCCCAAAATTATTTGCTTCTAATTCTAGTTGGACTTCCAGAGACTAGAACCTGCCACAGTGGCATAGCAGCTGATTCTATGGCATAAGCATGCAGTTACATGTATTAACAAAGATACTTGGGTGAGAAGGAGTATGAAATCTCCTGATGAAGAGGAGTAAAGTAGTCACTCTAAGGAGATTAGAACTGTTGGATCACTTGGCTCCCATCACTGGCTAGTATTGGGCAACAAAACATATAAATTGGAGGCTAAGGGATAGCACCATTAGAGAAAGTCAAAAAACCAAGATGGCAGCCAAGATGGGTAGAAGAGAGAGGAGTCTATCATGTGGACCAAGAGGAATCCTGGAAACTCTCAGCCCTGAACAAAGGGTCTTCTCAGATTTTATGCATTTTACTACAGATATAATTAAACAAACAAACATTTTCATAAGAGCTAAATTGCAGTGAAGGTTGATGTGTCTTTCAAGAATACATCATGTGTCTGAATCTATTGAGATGTTTTACTTCAGTTCCTGTGCTCCAATGATTGGGGAAGATTTCCATGTAAAAAAGTCTCCTTTATCATGCTTCTCTCTTCTTGTGATTGCTGATCTTGACCAATTTGCTTTTTTCTCTTTATGATGCACATCAATCCCCTGTCAGCTGTTTTCACTCCCTAGTTTTTCTTCAATTTTACTTCACAAGTTTTCAAAAGCCCATTGGTTAGAAATTCCTTTCATTACTCTTCCCAAGATGAGTAAAACAGGGATCTGGGATATACAAGTCCTCTTTCAGGCGCGCGCGCGCACACACACACACACACACACACACACACACACACACACACACACACACACACACACACTCTAGCTAAATCCCTGTTGTACCCTTCAGAATGTCTCAGTAGCTTTTGTTTCAATCAGGCCAGGTCCAGAGATCAGCCACCAGCAGAAAACCAACATCAGAGCACTTAACAGATTATGGTCTGGGGCTGGGCGAGGGACATATATTGGCAAGGCCTCTGACACTGCCTGTCTCTCATACTTGGATTGCGGGTCTGATACCTAGGACTACTCACACAGTCTCCTCTCATTCAGAAAATGTACATGACCCTGGGTAAAACACAAGTCTAAAACTAGACTCTGGGCCTCTTATGCTGCAGTAAAAGGTTCAACTGCCTCCAACTGGGCAAGGGTCCTTTGTGCAATGTTGTTTTTTGGGGGGACCACATCTAATAGTGCTCAGGATGTATCCTGGTTCTGCACTCAGGAGTCACTCCTTGTGGGCTTGGGAAGTCCTATGGGGGATTAGGGATGGAACTTCGGTTGACCACTTTACCTTGCACTTCAATGAAGAGAAAACTAGGAGGTTGTTTTAAACGGGGAAGGGGCAAGGAAACAGAAGCTTTCTCACCCTTTTCTAAATATTGCTAGAGATGACAAAAGCAGATCCAATCTCAATGTCTGAAGTTTGCTGGACCAATTACAATGTTGTCTCAGACACCACCACGGAGATACTCAGTGGAGGAACATAAGGGCCTTGCAAAGCAGTCTGAGGAGGTTGAAACAAGTAGAATCTGTTTAGACAATTTTAGACTGTGTGAGGTTGACAACAAAGACAATCTAGGGGAAGCTATGAAATATTTCTTGCAGGCAATAGTTTGAGCAGGATCAGGGGCTCACAGGCCATCTGGGTAGCAACTTTCATGGCAACTTAAAGTGGATTCTTCTCCCTCAGTTCTCTCTATAGTCTGTGGAAGAAGATACAGATTCTCCACTACTGAGTTCCACTTAACCATGATGTTTGCAGGGCAATGGCCTTTGAATTCTATTAAAAACACATTTAAAGCCTGACTTTGTTGGTGGGGGGGAAACCTATATTTTCATTAGACACATTAGACATTTCATTCAACACATTAGACAATGTGTTGAAGGAATGCAAGAGGCACTGCTTACCAGGCCTCTCATACTGTGAGACCAACAGGCTCATCAGGATGCTGAGAGATGACAAATGGTATTTCTGTTTGTTAGTTTGTTTGCTTGCTTGTTTTGAGGCAATACCCATCAGTGCTCAGGCCATTTCCAGGCTCTGATCTCAGGGATCACTTTTGGTGGGCTTAGAGGACCATATAAAATGCTGGAGATTGAATCCAATTGGTCACGTGTAAGGCAAGCACTTGACCTGCTATACCATCACTTCAGACGATGGGAAGCTTTATCATATAGCCTGTTGTTGAAAGGGTATTTTATCTTCTTCCATAACCAAAATGTGAGGAATTATATTCATTTTCTAAAGAGACTCATCCAACAACATAGATGCAGGAAACTGTCTTGTGTTGATCAATGTTACCTACACTGCAGAGTTATCTACACTGCATCCAATTTCTTGCAGTTCTGTTTCCAGCAAAGCTTCTAGAGTGGACAATCTTCTCAGTTATCTTCTAGACCCTGTGGTTTTATGCTGATAATTGGCCTGGGGCATCTCCTGGCTGTTGTGTCTTGCTGACAAAACACGGGTTCCAGAAAAATCTAGAATTTTCTGCTAACGGGTGCTCTGAACATCTATGTTGGAATGCTACCTGATATCACATATGAAATTTGGAAATCTCTTGACTTAAGTTGTTCAGTGCAACTTCATTTGAGTTTTATGCACAAAGTCAAATACATTAAAAAGAAAAGAAAAATGGAGGGGTAACAACTACGTAAGTTGTTTTTGTTTTGTTGTTTTTGGGGGGCCACAATAGGCAGTGCTCAGGGATCACTCATTGTGGGTTCTGGGATGCTGGGGATCAAACCCAGGTCTGCCATGTGCAAGGCAAATGTCCTTCCAACTGTGCTATCTGGCCCCAGGTAAGAAATTTTGAAAACAGCTGAGAAAAAAAGGTGAATCAAGTCACATTTTAGAAAATATACTATCTGAATCTTGCCTATCCTTCCAACATCAAGATGTGAATTGTTTGACTTTAAACTTCATTACTAGAAAATCCAACAAATACCAAAAGTTGGTAGCCTATTGGCTTATACAATTTCCTCTTCTGGTTACCCAGAAAGTCAGTTGGGGAACTGAAAGTTCCAATAACTATCAAAAGATAGAACTATACTGGTTTCTCCTAAGAAGTCTCCTGATCTCCTCATCTGAGACTTGATGATGAACTTGTTGATCATTCCCTTAGTACAATAGCCAAGATAGGGAAACAACCCAATCCTCAATTTACAAACGACTGAGTCAAAAAGTTGTGGTAAATCTACATAATGGAATTTAATATTATGCAGCTCTAAGAAAGAATAAAATCACGCCATTTGCAGCCACATGGATCTCATACTGAGGGAAGTCAGTAAGTACAAAAGGGACAGTTATGTACAAAATGATCTTTCATAGATGGGGCTTAAAGACACACAGCAAGATAGTAGTAACAAGGGGCCAATGGCAAAATGAGAGAAGTGAGCCCTACATTACATTGGAAGGAAAAGAAAGCCTGGGAGAAGGTGGGGTGCATTGGTGTTGGGTGTGACACTAGAGTTACATGCTTGAGAAACCACTATTGTAAATCACAGAATCTCAATATAAATGAAAAAGAATGAACATCAATATGAGATGGAGGCTGGAGGGGGTTCTTGCCTTCATTCCCTGAAACGTATACCAAAATATAAGTCACTAAATCACAGGGAAAAAATTTCACAATTCATTAAGCTCTGACCTTCGTCCCTGATCATGGATACAGGAGTAAACTGTGAGCACTGCTGGTTGTGGTCCAATAATAAGAGAATGAAAAAACAGCAATAACAACCACCCCAAAAAACAAGTCAGTAGAACAAATTGTTCATCAGTGATGTTCCTGTTTAAATGTCATTAAAACTGGAGTTGTGGCGAATGTCGCCATCATTTGTAGCGGTAGAAGATGTCACATTATTTTTCTAAGTTGTTGCTTATCAATTTAATTACATTGTTTTTACCCAGGAGTGCTCTCTGCTCCTGAGAAATCCTGAAGAACAAAGTGTTCTGCTTGGCAGCGGGAAAATTTTTTGATGCATGCCACTCACTGGAGATGTGCTCAATTTGCAACAGGGGTGCCTGACTCCCACGTCTGAGCTAGACCATCAGCCTTCAGCGAGGTGCAAGCCAGGAGAATGACTAAGAGCACAACATTAAATAAAAGCTTCCCAAGGGCTGTCAGGGCATAAAGAGCAGCTGTCTGGAGACAACTGATACTTCCTGTTATCTGGTGAGTCACAGAAAGGAAAACATTTTCACCGTGTGTCAATTTTCATGTTTTAAAATGTTGGCTTTCAAAGGCGATTTCAAGAGGTTCTTATGAATGAGAGAAATAATCCAGAAAGTAAGGACTTCTGGCCCTTTGTGCAGTTCATCCTGGTTCAATCCCTGGCACCATACATACACCATACATACATGGCAGGAGTGATCCCTGTGTACCCTGGGGTCTTCGTTATTATGTATGGAAAAAAATTTGGAGAGAGGCTGACATATTGGAGCAAATAGTAGGGTATTTGACTTGAATCCACTGACCCAGGATGGAACTAGGTTCGATTCCTCGGTGTCCAATATGGTCCCCCAAGCCAGGAGCTATTTCTGAGCGCATAGCCAGGAGTAACTCCTGAGTATCACCGGGTGTGGTCCAAAAACAACAACAAAAATAAATTAATTAAAATAAAATAAAATAAATAAACTTATAAGAAACATTAATTATTATGAGAGGAATTCACCCAGCTTGTACTTTTTTTTTTAGCCAAAAAACAGCCCTTGGAAAACCTGGCTTTGGCAGAATTAGGAGATAATAACTTTTGTTTTGTTTTGGGGCCACACCCTGTGATACTCAGGGCTTATTCCTGGCCTATGTGCTCAGAAATCGCTTCTAGCTCAAGGGACCTTATGGGATGAGGGGAATCGAACCGAGGTCTGTCCTGGATCAGCCACGTGCAAGGCAAATCCCCTACCACTATGCTATCTCTCAGCCCCGAGATCATGACTTTTTATTTATTTATTTTTGGACAGGTCACACTGAGTACACTCAGGGGATACTGTTGATTCTCCACTCAGGAATCAATGCTGGCAGGCTAGGGCACCAGATGGTATATTAAAGATTGAATCTGGGTAAGAAGCGTGCAAGGCAAATGCCATATTGCTGTGTTAATGCTTTGGCCCCAGATCATGACATTTTTTTAAATCTTCACCTTTGTCCTTTTCACCATGAAATCAAATGAATCTACACCATCACTCATTCTGTAACTGAGCCTCATGGTTGAATCCTATGGGGCCCTTGAGCAAAAAGACATTTCCCCCCTTTTTAAAAGGGAACCTGCTGTCTAGATGTTCTGTTCCAATATCTGCCATTGATTGGTACTATTTTCTGAGGTAAGGGGTAAAATAGAAATATGTTAATGGAATGGGTTACTCTGCCACTTTGCTCCTGTGCTTTTTAACACTCTGTGTGTACATTGAATTAAACCAGCTTGGCTCCTGAAAGGCTTCCCATTGCTTAAAAAAGGATTCTACCTAACATTAGGGGCATAAGAGCAAATTGCAAATCATTTTAGATGTTTGCGATTCCATCACTGAAAATGAGTCCAGAGCAAGAATATTGGTGCAAGTGTGTGTGAGTAATATACATGGCTATTAATTTTTAACAGAATATTCTCCCAACAGTGAATAAAATAGGGCTGATTTACTTATTTCGAAGCCCGCATCAGCTAAATACATCCTGATATGTCAAGTCCTGGGGTTGCAGTCCTGTTAGAAGCATTAAAATTCACAGATGAGTGGGCCAGAGGGCTACCACAACAGGATAGGTGCTTTCTTTGCACACAGCCAACCCAGGTTCAATATCTGCACTACATATGGTCCTCTGAGTCAGGCCAGAAATGATCATGGAGTGCAACGCCAGGAGTAAATCCTGAGCACTACCAGGTATGCCAACCCCCCCCCCCCAATTAAACCAAAGAACTATAATAAAATCCCAGATAAATGTGATGCCTTGTCAGTCAACCTCATGAAAATATCACATCCTTCTGCCTGTCTTTGGCTTCACAAACAGAAATGAAAGCCAGTGATATCAACATGTACACACTGATGGACAATGGAAGTAAGTGACGTACATGTATGAGCTGATGATTCATGGGTCTGTACATACATGTATAGCCTGATGATCTATGAAAGAGAGTGACATACATGTACACACTGATGGGCCATGGAAGTATGGGCTGATGGACTATGGAATTCAGTGACATACATGCCATGCAAAGGGGCCACCCACTTCCCTTCCAGCTGTTGATTGACATTAAATATTAAATTTAGTCCTCAGGTTCCAACACTGGAATACTGGAGAGATGCGGGTCTGGAATCAAATGGTGATCTGGAAATAATTCATACACATACATGTAGAGAGAAAAGGCTTTTGAGGAATTCCCCCACATTCCCTTTCACTCCTAGTGGGCCATAGCTCCAAGCTGTCAGCTCCCAAGAGATCTAGAAAAGTGTAAGGGCTGACTTCCTCTACCATCTGAGTTTTTAATCTGTGGGAACTCATCACATAGAAGGTGGGACCATCCAGTCTCAACACCAATCCAAGGTGCTACATTCAAAGATAATTCCATCCAATAAGTAATAAGTGTATACTGATTGAGGTAGAACCAGACAAATCCTGTAATCCTACTATTAAAGCTGCTGTGCTTGGATCAGATGGGTGCTCCCTATAAGGGTCTCCACAGGAGGAACAGCCCATCATTTTCCTTAGGGAGTTCCCTAGGGCAGAAAACAGGCCAAAGAGTTTGGTCCTCTGGCAGCCTCATGTGAGATTAGCATGAACATCTAGCAATTTATTCCTGTGCCCTCTTTCTCAAGAACAGAATGAAATTGGGGTGGAGGGAGTCTTGATTCAGCCCCTAAATGGAATGAATTCTGCCTTCCTGGGAACAGGCTATGAATTTTAAGGCCATGCAGTGACCCTTATTTCCCCCTACGATCACTGGGGATGTCAACTTTAGCACCCCAAGACCCAGAAGAAAGAGGTCCTGGGGGAAGGTCTTGCAAAGACCAGGCCACACACATACCCCAGGGACTCTGTGGAACCCAGCAGGTGTATAAGGCCCAGTACTGAGTCCCATCCAGCTGGGACACCCCACATTCTTGGGATGCCAGTGCTCTTGCTCTTATTCATGTTTCCATTGTTTCTTGTTCTTGCTTCTCTTCTTGTTCCTATTTGTGCTCTTGGTTTTTTGTTTTGTTTTGTTTTGTTTTGTTTTTCTCCTGTTCATGTTTCTCTCACTTCATGTTCTTGGACCTGTTCATGTTTCTCTCACTTAACTGTCAGGCCCAGGGCTGCAGAGGGCACTTAGAAAAGGTCCCACAAATTATTCCCCATAGAGGCCTCCAATATCAGCTTAACTCTCAATACACTCGGTCTTGACACACCAGCTGAATTTCAAGGTCCCTGGACCAACAGTCCCTATAATCGCAGTGCAAGGATCCAAAATGAAGATCTAGTAAGACTTGGGTTGAAAGCAAAGAAAGCAAAGACTTGGGTCAACGCGGATATAATCCACACAGTGAAAAGGGACAAGAATGGGTTTAGAAAATTAATCGCCGAAGCCAGGAACCTCACCACACAATCATTCTGGTCCTAAGAAGGAAAGCAGCCTACTGAAGGAAGACCAAAGAATAAGCACTTGCCTTCCTCTGACCCCCTGCTTTTATCAACAAGAACCAGGCCACATCCGAGGGTGGGCGAGAAATACTATGTAGGGAATAATCCAATAATCTCAACATCAGATCACACTCTATTGACTCTATATTGATTAGCGTGGGACCAGTAATTCAATAAGCCCCTGTACATTTAGGGAGCCACTGAAACATGGGGTCTCTCCCAGAAGAAAAAGAGAGCTTAGCATGCTCAAGGACATCTCCCCAGAATCACCTTTGGCAGCAGGAAGTTTCTCATGCTGGCACAAACATGCACCTCCAGGAGAACTTGTGCAGTAAGCACCCGGAGAGGGGTGGGTTCTGAGCAAGGGAGACTTGGAGGCTCTTCCAGGTTGTCAGTTGGGACTAAAGCCAGCTCCAGGGTCTTAGCATGACTTGTCTCTTGGAAACCATATTCTTTTGGCATTGGTTTGTTTGTTTGTTTTTGGAAGACAAATTCTCTGGTGCTTTCATTCTCTTCAGGCAAGCACACTGTTGGTACTGAGTCTTGGATCAAATACTTTGCAGTGAACTTACAGGGCGGGTCTGTGTGTGAGAGATTTTAACCTCTAGACTAGAGAAGGCTTTACCCCTTTCTGCCCTGGCACTCAGTCCTAGGGAAGTCAGGTGCTTCACCTGCCTTTGGTTCCCTACAGGACTCCTGCTCCCCAAACCTGCAGGGTCAACTGTGGATGCTGCCTGAAGAAAAGCAATAGTGCTTAAGTATCAGTTTGTTTACTCATACCTTCCTACACATCTGTACACACACATATAAGGAACGCATGCTAGTGAACACACAGGCATGTGTGTCTTGCTACCTCAGATATCACCCAGATGTATCCTGCTCCTGGTTTCCAGTGTCTGAGGAAACTCTTAGTCTTTGCTCCCTTCCTGTCTACAAATATTTGGGTCCCAGCTCCCACAGTTAGGGCCAGACCTGGCCAGGGATGCTTATGTTGTTAGGTTACATCTTATTTTACGTAAAACAAGAATTATCCCTGGTTCCTTTAATTACTTTTTTTTTTTTTCACAAGATTTACAGAGATTGTCTTCTTTGTAAAGCTGAATGGGACTGGCTCAGGATAGCCTAAAAGCTATCTGTCCTTACACTGTTCTTACTGTCCCACTCAGGGATGGTCTCTGTAATCAATTTAAATAGCGGTTCAATTAGCTGGCGGGGAGATACAAGGTAGAAGACTACCAGACTACACGTTTCATTCTCAGCTTGGTTTAGATTATTTCATGTGTAACCCTGATTCAGACTTGTTCACTGGGGGTTGGAGATACAGCATGTGGGGGTGATTTTACAGATGGTGAAGCTCCTAACACATATGGGAAACTGAGGCTCAGAATCGGTAAAAAATATATGCAAAATCATGTAATTTTCAAGGAAATCATGTGAGTGATGTCTGTCTGAAGGGACAGACAAACACAGAATGTTCTCTCATTGGAGGGACTTACAGATTCAAGGCGAGGTAGTGGCAAAGGACTAAAGGCAGCAAAATTAGAGAACTGACACAATTGAGTTGGGGGGACTTAGGAAGGCAAGATGTTGGGGTTCTTGTGAGAGGCAGGGAGAACATTAGTGATGGGTGTCCTGGTGGAATTATATGCATGAGAAAATATTATTAATATCATTGTAAACCACATAATCCCAATTTATTTTTTTATTTATTTTGATTTTGGAGCTATACCCAGTGGTGCTCAGGAGTTACTCCTGGCTCAGCACTCAGGAATCACTCCTGGTGGGCTCGAGGGGGAACATTATAGAATGCTGGAGATCAAACCTGCATGTAAGGCAAATGCCCTCATGCTGTGCTATTGTTCCAGGCCTCAATAAAATATATATTTTAAAACAGAAAATACACATAGAAAAAAACAACATTTCAAGATGAAAACACTGAGATAAGTGAACAGGATGGCAGGTTTTAGAGAGAAGTTCAAAGAGGCTGGGATGGTTTTCCTTGTAACTTATTTCTTTCTTACAACTTGTCTTATGAAAGGACTGTTTGGACAGGAGGCTCATGAAAAAACACACAGAAACACCAGACGTGATTTTTGAAACGTCTGGAAACTCAGCCTGTCATTTGCCTTCAGTGACTCCATAGAGTTACAACATATTTAGGCTAGAAAGCTGATACAATTTGCATTCATCTTCGAGATAATTTTTTCATTTATTTTATGCTTCACGAGGAACCGAATCGTGACAATGGACAGGAAACACTTCATTTCTCAGCTTCTACTCTGAATGTTTCAGGTGTGGTTGCAATGTTTATTTACCTCAAATATTGTTGATCTTAGCTTTTGTGTTTTTGGGATTTCTTATCCCAATCAAGAATGAAAGAAATCACTTTCTCATTAAATTTGTTTTTAATTAGGGCTGCAATGGGAAGGACTGATTCCAATCAAAGAGCCTGAAGAGAAGGCTGAAACAACAACAACAGCAACAAATGAATTAATCTCACTTGGGCTTCCGTGGCATTTTTCGAAAGTCTTTTCTTTTGTTAGTTTGGTCTTGGCCATATTGTTCTTTTTTCCCCTCAACTAAAAACGGCCAAAAAATCAAGATTTTCCATTGGAGAAGCACATATTCATAGAAACTGGCTTTGTATTTTTTTCCTATCTAAAGAGATGGAGAGTGTTTTCCTGGGTTGACTGACCACCTGTGAACTTCTAGGAAATTTCTCTTAGCACGTCACATATTGGACACATTTACCATCCTGATTCTCCTTCTTGGTTCCTCTCCACAAGAGTCAGGCTGTGCCAGGTAACAGAGAATCACTAGGAAGCTACATGTGACCCTTAGGGGCACCATGAAGGTCTCACAGGACAGAGCTCACTGTGAAAACCAGAGAAGGTGGACCTACCCCTGTCCAGGGTGAGGCCTAACACTGGGTAGGCCTGTAAACCCAGGATTGAGTAGTCCTGTCACCCTCTTGTAATAATCTACAGTGACTTCCCCTCACAAAGCTTATGACATTGTCATCTAGAACCTAAATTTGCTCTTACTTGCTCACCTGTTTGCTCTTGGTTCTGGTTTCTGGTCTAGAGCCAACATGGAACTTTCTCTGAAGAGGGCAACAGAGATCTCTTGTCAGGATAATGTGGGGACTATGGAAACATCTCAGAAAGCTTCTGGATATTGGTAGAACTAATCAATATGATAGGCTGGACCCTGCAGTCCTATCTTCCTGAGATCTGAAGGTGGTAGTGGAATTCAGCCACCAATGCAGTCATTGATCTGATGGAAGCAAGGCCAACAACAGAAAAATCCCCCAAGTGGGGGTGGGGTTCAAGAATATATGGATGGTTATGTGATGCTCAGAGAGAGCATGGGGGCTAAGGAATATCTATTCATAAGTATTCCCTAGGAAAGCCAATTGGTCCTGCAGATTCTGTGAATTGTTGAAGTAAAGCGATGAAAGCAACCCAATGGAAGAGCATTAGACCTCTGTTCTGCAACTTACTGGTCCAAAGCACAGGGGATTGTGTGGCTTCACACTACTCATTGTGCATGCACGGGCAACTTGAAGGTCAGAGTTCTGCAAGTCTAGGAGTTGCCCTGTTGCCTATGAATATATATTAATATTGAGCAGAATAAGGGGACACATCTGGCACTGCAGAATTGCTCAGTGAGTGGAAACACCATTCCTTCTCCCACCACTAAGACTGAAAACAGGATTCTAAGGATGTTCTGATTAGAGGAGAAAGTACAGAATGTTCAACAGAAGCTAGAGACCAGCAAAACCTTTCAAAAGAAATGCAATGTGGAGTTAACACACAGGCTGCAGACAAGACTCAAAACTCCTGAACTCAGCAAGGTTGATAAGAGCCTCTGGGGACTTCCATCAGCTAATGAGAATTTACCTCAACCCTGTGGTGAACACAGGGGAGCTGAATCAGGCTTTAAATACTGCAAGACTTTCCCCTCAGGTAACAGAAGTCTGCAGTGAACCTATTAAGTTTGGACAGTAATTTCTTGGGGGTTTGGGAGTACAGTTAGCGTCATCTCAGAATCTGAGAGATTGTGTTCGCATTTCTTAAAATTTCATTTGGGCCTTCCCTGAGGAGCTGATATTTTCCTGCCCCTAAAGAATGTGTGTAGAGGGGTCTGGTGCGGCCCCACTAGTAAGTTGTGGCTTCTCATGAAATGGAATCAAAATACCAGAGGAAAAACATTGCATCTGTGAATGAGGGCAGACTATGCTGATCCTCCAGGGAATTGTCTCCTGCTATCATAAGGAAGGGCTGGGCGGGGACTGGCATTATTCTCATGGGGGAGAAATTCATAAATGATATCTTGCAGCTGCGACTGTTGGTTTATGTCTCGCCAAAAATAATACTCCCTCTTCTATACAACTTCTTTGACTTCGGGCTATTATTACTACTATTTCAAAGGCTAAGGAAGGTAAAGAAAAAAAAGCTCCCAAGGTATCTACCTTAACAGTATAAGTATGGATTAGAGTCAAAGTGTCCTAACTGCAGACTTAACCAGCTTCCTCATTATCCATGAATCTACCCAACCAGCCAATCAAATCCATCAACCACCATCCATCCACTCAGCAAGCCAGCCAATCACCCATTCAATATTCATCATCCATCCACCCAACTGTCCACCCAGTCAGCCACTTACCCATCCCTCATCCATAATCCTTCCATTCAGCAATCCGCCCATTCACCCACTGTTCATTCATCCATTCATTATCTATTTATTTACCCACCCACATCATCCATCCATTTAGCCACCCTTTCTCCCTCTTTTCTTTCTTCCTCCAAATCAACAGTGAGTCCTCAGGACCGAAAGCCAGACAACTTGAAAACTGCAATGCCTTACATTCACTGGGGCAGGTAAGGCAGGGGAAACACCTAACATGCATGAAACTTGCCTTGCATAAACCCAACCTGGGTTTGACCCTTGGAATCTCTGAGAACATCCAGGAGTAGTTCCTGAGTGCAGAGCCAGGAGTTACTCCTGTGTACCATTGGGTATGAGCCACTTAAACAAACAAACAAATAAATAAACAAATATATCATGGTCTTTTGTAAAGAGATGTCAGTTCTTCATGAAGGAAAAGTGATTTTTTTTCTATGTGTGCATAAAAAGAAAACTTTAAAATTTTGGAGGGAAACTGGATGAAATGAAAGAAGAAAGCCACCCTCAGAGTCAAGGTTAATGTCCTTTTTAAAGTAAAAACAAAAATGTCCTTAGCTGTCACATGAAAGATAAAACAAATCCCTACCAAAACATGTTTTCTACTTCTTGATTTCTTCATAGGCATTAATTTGTGGCCTGACACATCTTAATATATATTTTATATAATGATAAAATTATAAGAAAATATGTCTATTTCATATAGACATATATTTGGGGAATCCCAAGTAAAAGTGTTGGGGGATTCTTGGGAAGATTCAGGGACCAGATGATGCCAAGGAACAAAATCAGAACTGCCTCACTTATCCCTTCTGAGTCATTGTCACTTTAATTTTTTTATTTGAGGACCACACCTGGCAATGCTCAGGGGTAACCCTCAGCACTCCTTACAGCGCTTTGGGAGGGATCTCATAGGATGTTGTGGACTGAACCCAGGTGTGCCATGTGGAAGATCATATTAAAGACCCTGTGGTCCTATTTCTTCAGCCCACAGTCTTTAAGAGGTTAATAGTATTTAATTCAGCTATACTGATGGAAGGCATCAGAGATTTAGTCTTGTCCAATATTAACTTCTCCACATGAGACTTTGTAATGAAAATTCTTTAGCAAGACTAATTCCAACTCTGTCAGGGACACAGAATATGGCAAAACAGATTTGTATTGACTTTTTCAATCTGCTCCAAATCGATCCCCAAGAAAAAACATTTTATCACTTCCCAGCTCTGGGGCCTGAGGTTATGAAAAAAAATACAACAACAAACCGCTCCATCTAAAAGCCCAGGAGCCTAGCTTAAGCTTCTGTACCCCCAGGCATGCTAAGAAGGGGACGGTTGTGATGTCAGAGCACATCTGACAAGGAGGGGTCACACAGGATGCCTCTCATCCCTGTCTCTCTGTAGAGCAGATCACATGACTCCTAGTAGGGAGCCTTGAACATTTTAAACTCTCCATATTCTCCAAAGCCACACCAGTCCCTTAAGTCCTGTTTGCCCAACCTGACCTCTGTCCTGCCTGGAACTCTCTTCATCTCAGTTCTCTCAGTATCTGTAGTCATGGCACTCCTTGTAAAATAAAATAAAAATATCCACTCTTTGGGTGTGATGGCCCCAGACACTGTGTTTCTAACCCCGTTGGCTGATGGGTCTGATGAAGCAGGGTAATGGCAGAGAAATAATATACAGCAGTCAGAAAAGATAATCATTGGAGTCAGCTCTCTCTGCCATTGCTGCCTATGCCAGGTGCTTTCTCTCCCTAGCCCCAAACCAGATGCCTTTCTTTATTCTAACCAACCCCAGTCCTAGGTGGGGAAAGGTCAATTCAAATACAAAAGCAGCTATCCAGATAAAGTTAGGGGAAAAGGAAGTTGGGAGAAGGGTTCACACAAACCCCACTTCCTCTCTGTCCCACTGTGAGACATCCCAAAGGCAGGTTAAAAATCACCTCAAGGGCCGGAGAGATAGCACAGCTGGTAGGGCGTTTGCCTTGCAATCGGCCCACCCAGGACCAAAGGTGGTTCAAATCCTGGCATCCCATTTGATCCCTCGGACCTGCCAGGACTGATTTCTGAGCAGATAGCCAGGAGTACTGGCAGGTGAGGCCTCAAAATTAAAAAAAAAAATCACCTCAAGCCTCACAGCATTGACTGACTGTGGGGTGACTTTGGAGATCCTTCCTACTAAGCCCAGCTTCCTACCCAAAAGGCAACTTCCAGCTTCTGTTCTCCTGCAATAGAAAGTCAGGCCCAGCCCCACTCAAGCCACAGAATGTCCCTACCTTCAGGGGCTAGGGCAGTGGTTGGCATTTTTTTTTTCAACTAAGCCAAATCTCGCCAAAACCATGATTGAAATTTATTTTGAGAGCCACACAGGGTGCACACTGACAGAGGCTAGGAGCAGAGTCCTGACTCCTGGAGCGGCCGCCCGGCTCTCACACAGAAGAGCCGCATTCAAAAATGTAAAGAGCCACATGTGGCTCGCGAGCCGCAGGTTGCCAACCACAGGGCAAGGGGAACCAAACTAGGGTGCTGTCCCCACCCTGTTTCATGAGTCATCCTGTGAATCTAAGGAAGAGGATCTTCTCTTATATATAAGTGCAGCATTCCCATCACCAATGTCCCAAGTGTCCCTTGGGAAGAGGATCTTCTCAATGGAGCGTCCCCACCATCCTGCACTGCTTTATTGAGGTAACTTCAGGAATTTATTTTCTAAGCTCAAAGATCACTCGTAATTCTAGGTTCAGAGCTCACTCTTGGAACCCTACATAGATAGTGCTTGAGACTGACTGTTGACTGGCTCTTGAGATTAACCATCTGTGACAAGGTAAGGTCTTTTCTGCTCTTCTCTCTCTGGTCCCATGACTCTACTTTTGAGGGCAGCTTGATATTCACAAAACACTGGACAGAATGTCCAGGACATTTTGATGGGATGGCAGGTAAGTATTGGTAGAATACCAGCCCATCTACACCTTCAGAATAAACAGGGAATCACATGATATTGCCCAGTAACTGTTGGCATGGCCATTTGCTCTCTGTTGACAATAGCCCACCACAGGTAGCCACCCACATAGTGTGAATATCTGGGGATATTCAATACCACCAAAGATCTGTCAGGGTTTCTAGAACACATAATCCCCCTAAACTCTACAGTAAACAAGGCAACTGTTTGGGAAATGAAGGACCGAGGGCACCAGCTCTGTCCTTGTTCACAAGTCTACCATGTCTCCCAGGCATGCAGAGACCTTTGTCACGGACATAGAACAGATGGATTCTGCCAGATGTCACACATTTGAGACCTTAACCTCCCCTTCCATAGAAGGAGAGAATGGTGCTGCTTTTTTGTGGAAACCAGAGTCTCCTAAGCAACAGATTTAGAAAGACAGAAGAAGACATAGTACTGATTCCAGGATTCAGGAAACCCAAGGGTGATATTTAAGAAGCTCCAAAGGCTCTTTCAGAAAGAGACACCAAGGAAGACCAAGCTGAAGGCCCTTAGCCAAAAGGGCTGAATATGAGGACAGATGAAGATGAATATTCTAATATGAGAAGAAAAGCAAAGTCCACCTCAAATACTCAGTTCTGTAAGGCTGGCAACAGATTGGTGCATTTCATTGGGTGTAAAGATATTTACCAATGCTCATTTTTTGAAGGATGGTTAGGCCACCTCCAGAGTGCTCAGGGCTTGCTCCTGACCTGACTCTGAGCTCAAGGGTCACTCCTGGTGGAGCACCAGGAACCCTATGTGGTGGTGGATATTGAATCAAGGTTGGCCCACATGCAAGAGATGTGTCCGCTGTACTGTCTCTGTCTCTCTGGCAGAAAAAATGTGAATTTCTTCTAGAATCTTCCTCTCAGAAACACTCAGAAAAAAATGCTTCACTAGTTTCCTGTGTACCTCACAGTCAAGTTGTTGCTTCCACATGAAGCATCACCCTTGGAATAATTTCGCACCTGAGCATTTGCTCAGAGGACACACAATGCTGGTATTTCACAGCACCTGCCTCTGATTCTCCAACAGACAGAAGGGACTTTTCAAGGAGCTGGATGGTTCCAATTCTGTCAGAGGGAAAGGCAGGGAAGGTGGATAATAGGATAAAGAGAGAAAGAAGAGAGAAGAAAGAGAGAGAACCCACCTGTGTGTCTGCTCCACCCAGCAGCAGGCTGGCCTCATTACTGTAACAGACAGGAAGCAAACATTTGGGCTGAGTTTATTTTAAGACACATCAGTTATGAAGCACGTAGATGAGCCAAGAGTACTTGGTTCCTGGTCCAGGTCCCATTGGCAAAAATTGAGAATGAAGAGCATTTGACTGTGTTCTGAACGCTGCACGCCCAGGAAGAATTGATGACTAACTCCTCAAAATGAGCATTGAGGTTTGTTTATCCCTAAGCAGGCCCAGATTAAGACACACAGTTGGACACTGTCACAGCCCATCTAAGGAGCGGCAACTCAAATTGCCACAGGACACTGGTAGAGACACTCTGCAATGCTCCAAGCACCTCATACGAGCCTCCCAGATGCTTCAGAATCTTCTGAGTCAACATTCCTCACTGACTCACTAGGGTCATGGTCAGGATGTGAATGCACTTGTCTTAATTAATAATAAAGTATGGTAGCAAAGGCCACAGAACCGCACATCTGTGAGACATTGAATGAACTCTGATTGGTTTCCAGTAGCCTTGGGTTTTATTGTGTCTTATCGGGACAGGGATATTTTAGAAAGAAAATGGAAGGGGCAGGCTTGGGGCAATTTTTCAGGGGCTGAGAGTCAAGCTTAGCTCTTCCCACCAGGTTCTGGCTAACTGCCTGACCACAAGAGCCTCTCTTGGAACCATTGTGAGAGAGAGATCAACCAAACGTACTCAGAAGCACAAATTTCCTGTGAATAAGCTTCTGGGGAGTGCCCAGGGCAATGTCTCAAGCCATTTCTCATCCTGTGTATATGTGGAACCATCTAAAAACCTCCCTCATCTCTATTGGTTTTTTTGGGATCCCAGTGGTGCTCAGGGAGTTCTCCTGGCTCTGCACTCAGGGAACACTCCTGGCCAGCTGGGAGACCCTATGGGATGCAAGGAATTAAACTTGAGTCAGCCACATGCAAGGCAAATGCCCTCCCCACTGTGCTATCTCTTTGATTTTCCTTACTGAATACCAAGCAACGTGGGTTCTCAAAATGGCCTCCTGGAATCAGCCTTCAGTGAACCCCACCATTGTAGGCAGGGCTGGGAAAGACCAAACGCCGAAGCCAGGCACCCAATCTCTGTCAGGAAACAGAAAGCACAATACTCTTGTTTTAAGATGGCTCCACACCAGGAGCCCGGGAGTGCGTTCAGGAGGGAAAACACTGGCTTTGCGGGCAGCTGTATTACACCCACAGTGGAACCCCTGGCACCAAATATAGTCCTCGGCTCTCTAAGCACAGTCACTAGCAGAGCTGGGTGTGGCCCAAACAAAGAACAAAACCAACAAATAATGGAGAGATAGGACAGTAGATAGAGCACCTTGTGCCTAATACATACCCACCCAGTTTGGTTTTTCAGCACTTCATATGGTTCCCTGATCACTGCCAGAAATAATACCTGAGTGCAGAGCCAGAAATAATTCCTGATATGTACTTGATATTTATATATAAATGAATGAATATATATGAATATATATGAATATTTTAAAATATAGTATGAAATCATATACAATTTATAAAATATGAGAAGATATTTTGATTAGATATATGACACCTATAGTTTGTATTAATTTTTGATTAATTTTTGTTTTGTTTCTTCCTCCAAAAACTAGAAATTGAGCTCCCATACGATCCAGCTATACCACTCCTAGAGATATATCCTAGGAACTCAAAATACAATACACAAAAATCCCTTCCTTACACCTATATTCATTGCAGCACTATTTACCATAGCCAGATAGACCAAGATGCCCTTCAACAGATGAATGGCTAAAGAAACTGTGGTACATATACACAATGGAATATTATGCAGCCGCCAGGAGAGATGAAGTCATGAAATTTTCCTATACATGGATGTACATGGAATCTATTATGATGAGTGAAATAAGTTAGACTAGAGGGAGAAAGATAGATGCAAAATAGTCTCCCTCATCTATGGGCTTTAAGAAAAATAAAAGATACAGAGACAAAGAGAGGAGGGCTGGAAGTTCCAGCTCACAACATGAAGCTCACCACAAAGAGTGCAGTTAGAGAAATAACTACACTGAGAACTATCCTAACAATGTGAATGAATGAGGGAAGTAGAAAGCCTGTCTAGAACACAGGCCGGGCTGGGGCGTAGAGGAGGGAGATTTGGGACATTGGTGGTGGAATGTTGCAGTGGTGAAGGGGGGTGTTCTTTACCTGACTGAAACCCAACTACAATCATATTTGTAATCAAGGTGTTTAAATAGAGGTATTAATAAAAATAAAATAAATTAGTTTTTGTTTTGTTTAGGGGCACACGAGCTGTCTCAGGGCTTACTCATGACTCCGTACTCAGGAATCGTGGTGGTGCTCAGAGGATGATATTTTAACTTTCTGAGTCAGCCAGAAAATTGCCCTCTCCAGCCCCTATTTTCGACTTTAAAGAAACCTGAAGCACTCAGGTAACAATTCAGCTCTCCTGCTTATCTCAAAGTATAAAAATATCTGGCAGGACATTCCTGGCTCCATCAAGGCAGGATTTGATGAAGTGATGAAACTTTCTTATCTGTGGATAGTTACGGAGAATATTATGCTGGTGAAATGAATCAGAGGGAGAGGGATAGACATAGAATGATCACACTCATTTGCGGGGTATGAAAAAGAGATAGTATGATAATAATATCCAGAGACAATAGAGATGAGGAGCAGTCCAAGTGGGTTAGTGTAGTTAGACAGAGAGAGAGAGAGAGAGAGAGAGAGAGAGAGAGAGAGAGAGAGAGAGAGAGAGAGAGAGAGTGTACAAAAATGTCTGCCCAGAGATAGGCAGAGGAGAGGAAAGGGGGGAGGGCAGAAGGGAAACTGGGGGACATTGGTGGTGGGAAATGTACACTGGTGAAGAGTGTGGGACACTATATGACTGAAAGTCAATCATAAACAACTTTTAATTGTGGGAAAAATTGAATTATGAACAACTTTGTAAACTCTGATATTTAGACGAAGTAATTTTTAAAAATAAATAAAAATACAGTATTTGAAGATTTTTGAGTAACATCTTTATACACAGCCACACTGGCCATCTATATCCAATCTTACAAACCTTAGTCGCTACACAGAGCAGGACGTAGCTTATGCCAGGAGAGCAGAGGACAAACCACATAGGCTTGTCCTGTCATTCCGGGATCCTGGGATGAGACACTCCTTCTGTGTATGCCATGACATGTTTGTTTTCTACTCAACCAACTTATACTTAAGCAGCAAAGAAGATGCAGCAATGAGCAGTCACTCATTGCTCATCTAGAGTCAAGAACATCGCTTTGATCATTTGTAGTTGTTGCATCCTTATAAAAGAGAATGAGGTCGAAGTAAGGCTAAATCTCAGCTTTTAAATCTCAGTTGCCCCAAATGAATGTGAGCTCTAGATAAAGAACAATGAACAGTCAGTTGAAACAAAGTAGAAAGGGAAAAAGAGGACAGGAGGAGAGTCATTCTGACCTTTGCTAGTCAGGACAAAGGGTCCAGAGATCTCAAAAGAGATATGGAGTGGGATAGCAAAACAGAACACGAGGTGTTAGAAACTCATAGAAATGAGAATGGAGGTCTGAAAGCCATTTTGGTAGCAAGCAAGTAATTAGAACTGACTGATATCCAAATATTGACCTGATGACAGTTACATGAGTCCTACCTTTGAGAAACTTCTTCTTCTTCTTCTTCTTCTTCTTCTTCTTCTTCTTCTTCTTCTTCTTCTTCTTCTTCTTCTTCTTCTTCTTCTTCTTCTTCTTCTTCTTCTTCTTCTTCTTCTTCTTCTTCTTCTTCCTCCTCCTCCTCCTTCTTTTCTTCTTCTTCTTCTTCTTCTTCTTCTTCTTCTTCTTCTTCTTCTTCTTCTTCTTCTTCTTCTTCTTCTTCTTCTTTTTTGGTTTTTGGGCCACACCCGGTGGTGCTCAGGGGTTACTCCTAGCTGTCTGCTCAGAAATAGCTCCTGGCAGGCACTGGGGACCATATGGGACACCGGGATTCGAACCAACCACCTTTGGTCCTGGATCGGCTGCTTGCAAGGCAAACGCCGCTGTGCTATCTCTCCGGGCCCTTGAGAAACTTCTTACAGTAGAATCAAGTGGACTACAAATGATATCAACCCCTCACAAACTCATTAGACTCATTAGATGTTCATTAGACTCATAGTTGTGTCCCAGAAAAACCAATGAACCTTCTCATCTGGGACCCACAGAGGTCAATAGAGGATGATAACTTGGTAGGATTTATGACAGTCTTTAAGGTCGCACATTTTATTGACTATTTTATAGCTTTCAGAAACTGGAATAGCATCACATGTCACTAAAAACTGTGGCATAATCTCTTTGTGGTAGGACCATACCCCTAACAATTCCTCAATAAAATCTACACATAAGACACCTTTGAGTCTACACTCCATCAAGAAGTTCTCTCTCTGGTGTAAAACGTTAAATGGTTGGTGTTATAGACAGAGCCATCTGGAGTAAAAATCTGTCACCAACAAAATAGTGAAGTGAATACTTTAAAGATGGGGAGTGAGAGAAGAAGCCAGAGAGGAAAGGAAAGGTGTGGTAGGTTGCTAGGTAGGGTTAGTGGCTACCTCTAAAGAAAAGAAAGGCAGAGTGTTTGTTAGGTCAGAAATGACTTAGAAATACATTTTAGGAACCCAGTGCCAGGATAAAAATGCACTTGGAAATGCAAAAATGTCTGCAGGAGAAAACAGCATGCAATGAACAGATTTAGGGAAAATCAGGGACACACATTGGTAGCAGATTTAATATGTATGATCCCTGCAAGAAACTCTTCCTCAGATTGTCCCATAGTGAAAAGGCACCTGTTTCTCTCTCCTCACCTAAAACATGCATAAGAGAGATTAGATAACTTTTTAGTCTTTCTTTAATCTTATTAATTTTTCTAATTATTTTAGCTTAAGTAACAGGATTTCCAGAGTTAATGTTTATGGTTTTGAGCTATGAAGATATTGTTCCATCACAACCACCAAAGTCAACTACAGGGAAGAAGATGGGTTCATGGAATGAAATCAGGCTTGTCAGGGAGGAGTCCTGGAGTGCCCCTCCCCAGCAATGCAATGTCCCTGCGCACCACTAGAGTGACCTTTGAGCACAGAGTGGGGTGTGGCCCCCCAAAGCCAACATGAAGCAAACTGCTTTCTACCCTTCACTATGTCCTGTGGCTACTTCTAGTTGGCCTCTTCCACCTCCCCTACTCTCCACATTCCTTCTTGGTAACCTGGTTTTGAAGTCCAAATCCTAGAATTTGTCTTTGGTTTTTGCTTGATTATTATTTTTCCATCATTCAGTACTGTCTGTCCTCTTGCTTTGCTTTTCTCTCTCTGCTATAGATGAGTGAGGACTGGTATTTGTTCTTTCTCCATCTGAATTATTTCACTTAATGATCATCCTCCAGTGGCAATGAATGGCCGGATCTCATCTTTTCTTATAACTGCACAATGGTCCATAGTGTGTGTCCATGCTGTTCTGTGGTTGCAGCCAACTCTATTAGTCTGAATGTCTGCATTTACTCATTTTCATCCCTGAGAAACAAAGGTGAGCCTAGTAGGAAGGCAGAAAGTGCTCTCTTTTCTTCTCTCTCTTTCATCTCTCTCTCTCTTTACCTCTCACTGACATCATTTAGGGTTAAAAAAAAAAAACAAAAAAACCTCCACCAAATTATCTATGTCAATATCTTTTGAAATACAAAAGTTTTTTATGGGCAT